>NC_083368.1:36289722-36598333 GCF_030254825.1 Meriones unguiculatus
GAAACTTTAGAAATAACTGCAGAATATTAAAGCAAAGCATACACAGATTTCATCACATCTTACTTCTTTCTGTTTCGCTTTCATAAAGGAGGAAATAAGACAGTCAGAAAAAGAAAAAGGAAAATGATTTCAAGCAAGCATAAATGCAGCTGCTTCCCAGACACTGTTAACACACTCCAGTGTCTTCGAGTGTCTGTGTTTAATAGTCACCTTATATATTTGTACTAAATACTTACACGTTATGTACTCATATATTATATATGCTGTTGAATTCACACAGATCATAATTTTTGGCTAATATCAAGCTTGTACATTTAATGTTGTAGTATTTTAATAGCCGAAGAGTAGCGTTGCGTTGCCTGCATGAGCTGTAATTTATTATTCCGTCTGCTCCAGTGAAAGCCTATCATCGCTCTGCTCCATCTCTCTCTGCTTGTGCCTGAGGTATTTTTTAAGTGTGTGTAACTTAGTGTACTTCTAAATTCCCTCCTGGTGGGACATTAGCTGTTTGTTATGTTTTCTTATTCATTCTGTCAGTGAGATTTTCCTCTCATTTGCATTAGCTCAGAAGAGCATTTTTATCTAGATGTATATAGCTTACACATAACAAATTGGCTGCGTATCTCTCTGCCCACTGATACTTTATTTAGCAGACTAATCTGATAAGCTGCCTACTTTTCACGTTATAATAACAGTCATGGTAGTGGCGACCTTGATAAAGTTTCTGGGTCTCCAAAGACAGGAGCTGATTGTAGGCAGCTACATTACATTGAGCTAATGCAATAAAGAATTATCCTCATGTTGATAAGATAAGTATTATTTGAAAAGAGAAGGGAAGTGTTACTAAGTTAGAAAAAAAATACAGAATGTACACACATGGCAACTTGTGGCTTTGAAATATAGGTTCTGTCAATTGTAATAATATCATTTTGAATTTGGTAACTCGACATAAAAAACTCACATTCAAATGATGGCTCTACTACTTTTCAACTTTGGGGGAACTTTTAGGTTTTCTCTGCCAATTTTGCCAACTGTGACATGGACAATGAAGTACATATCAAAATCTTGTGCGTATGTTATAAATATTCAATGGGATCATGTGTGGAAAGCCTTTTGTAAACTGTAAAGAGTTGGTGGTAGTGAAAGGGATTGGGGTGAAAGTGATAGAACCTATAAGAAGAACGAGTAGCAATAACAGAAAGGGTAATAAAAGAAAAAGAAACATTGCTAATAAGTCGCTTGCTGAGATATTTATTTTTAGATAAATTTCCTGAGGAAAACCTAGTCTCAAACCAATGTACTCATGATCATATTTTTAGGGACTGTACAAACCTCTGTAAAATAAATTTTATATACATGAAGGTGGGGGAAAGAGGTATGGCTTGCCCCTAGAATTCAATTATGAGAATCAATATTTATTTTACAGCTAAGTCTTTCTAGGAATGGTCCCATTCTACTATGAATCATAACAGCTCCATAGTAAGGCCTGGGTCTTCTGAAGAATGAACAGAGCTTCAGTTTTTTCAGTATTACTAATTTTACACAAGTATTCCCCTAATTTGAATTCATTTTTTTCTGTCAGTCTCATCTTGATTATCATAGAGAAAAGTACTCTCTATAAGTAAGTGACATGAAATAGCTGTAAGATTAGCTATCTTATATAATAAATTCACTTCAGAATCCCATTTTGTAATTTCCACTCTTTCTTTTAAAAAAATGGACAAGTTTCTAGCATCATTTACTTTCTTAACATTAAAACATCAGGCCTTTTGCAACCCAAATGACTTCTAATATTAAGGAAAAGCAGGGCTTTGTGTAGTGGCGCATACCTGTGGTTCCAGCGTGCAAAAGGCTAACGCAGGGGGATTGTGAGTTCTAGTCCAGCCTATGCCACATAGCAAGAATGAAACAAAATAACAACAACCAAAAACCAAACAAGTATACAGTAATCAAGATGTGAGAGGGAGTTCCATTTGGGAATAAACATAAAGAAATAAATTAAAGAAAGGACACATATATAGTGGAGAGAGGTTCACTGTTTAGCTCAGGCTGGCCTTGAAATTGTAATGATCTTGCTTCAGCCTCCTGCATGCTGCTGACAGTTCTGCACTAGCGTGCTGGATCAGAAATGCTCAAGAGCGGATGGTGTTATACAGAAGCCCGGTGTCATCAGGCTTAGAAGATGATGATACAAGTTCATCTGCATGTTTAACCATAAAGTATCTCTTGTGAGACCTTCCCAAGCCCTCGGTCTTCCTCCCGTCTGTAAATTGATTCTGTGTGGAGAGAATGTGGCTGAAGGCACGACAACAATATGAAAGCTGGAGAAAACTCGAACTTTGCAGGCAAATGGAGGGAGGCCAGAGCGACATGAGTGGTAAGAAGAGGGTGGGCGTGGCAGACATGCTTGGGCACTGCCTGTTCTTCCAGGCACATGCGGTCAGAAAGTACAGCTCTGGAGAGTGATTTCAGGGCCTCGCCCTATCCACACAGACCCTTTCTGGAATGCACACCTTCATCCCTTGCAAGGGCAAGAATCCTTGCAGCACCAAACTCTGGGAACAGCTATGGGTGGGGAAATGAGATACATAATTCAGCTTTTGAAAACTCTATTTTGGGCAAAACCAGTTTCCTGCACATCTGAAGATATGGCTCTCAGTGGCCCTGAACCTCAGCCTGGCACCGCAAATTACTTCGCTTTTAATGAAGAATTGCTTTTCTGAGAATAAAATTCTTGATATTGTTAGAAATCCAGGGAAGCAGCTAGAACTGGCATATGAGTCCTGCTCCCTAGCCTGGCTGGGTTCCAGCTAAATGCTCCAAAGACAGGCACTCAGTATGACATTCTCACCAGTGCGGTGTTAAGAGGGTTTTACCCTTGCTCTGTACCATGGCCAGGAACTCCAACTAACAGGTAGATAGCAGAGATGGAATCGTGCTGTTCTAAGCTGCTTTAAACATTTCTTCTTCTCCTCTGACTTCCAGCATTCTAGCAACTACTGAGTAGTTCAGGACAGGGGGCTTCACTAAATGTAGCCAAGCACTGTTAACAAGGGCGCTTAGACTAGCTTGCCATTAGTAGGACCATCTTTCTCTCTCTCTTTTTTTTTTCTTGCTTCCAGTTAGCTAGCATACAGCGTTGGATTAGAGAGCTCTGACTTGTAGGTACATGTGTTTGTAACTCTTCTTTTCCTCTTTTAAAATGTTTACCACAGTCAGGCAATTTAATCTTTTTTAACATTAAAAAATGTATCTCGTAAAGGAGACAGGCAAAATGATTGCTTAGAAAACCTAAGCAATGCCCTGTGAGACTTTTGTATTTCTAAAAGGATTCAGATAGAGCAAGCACTCGGGGCATATTATAATAACAAACACTAGACACGAAGGTGCCACAGCTCCCCATTCTCCGGGCATAGTTTCAAAGTTTTATTTGAATATGGATTTGTTTCAGGAGGAGCAAAGGGGGGAATTTTCATTTACTTTACATATGAACACGGATTGGTCTCTGTTGGCCTTCGCTGCATCTACTTCTTTGTCATTTAGCTGAAACCGCCTCCCTCTCAAATAACTGAAGAACAGAGCTTCTCAGTGTGTCTGTTTGATGGTTGCCATTGAACCTGCATAAAATAGCTTATGTTACATAAGTAATCATGAACCCCCGAGAGTGTCTTGGTTTTATACCTGTAGCTCCCTGGCAAATTTTTACAAAATTGGCTTAATAACCCCGAGTCGAAAGTCAGAAAGTCAGATTTAATTCAAGAGCATGAGTGAAGAGAAATGTGAGAAGCCATGACATGGGATGAACTATAACCAGTCGCGTGCTGCGGATAACAAGCAGGACAACTCCGCTCAGAAACACCACCAGTGGCACGGGGCACCGTCATGGGCCAAATGTGGGATTATCATGACATAGGTTGTGAGCCACTCCTCTGTGGAGCATTCTTTTGTTTCCTCTAGTCTTGTCTCCCTGTGACTAGTCTTATAACTTGTAAAAAAAAAAAAAAAAAAAAAAAAAAAAAAAAAAAAAGAGGTCTAGTGAGCCAAGAATGAGCAAGGCTGAATAAAACAGACTGGTGTGTTTGGATCACAATGATTATACCTTTTGAGGTTTTCAAAAATACCACTTTACTATTCTCATTATTTTGTGCTCAATAGATAGGACTAGGGGCTTGGGGATATAATTGGAATTGATTTTTCCCCCCAATGAAACAGAGATGACGTTTCTTTAAGGTACTACCAGCTTTCTTTCCTAGGCTATCCCCAGTGCTATGATGGGAAAAAAAACCTCACTTCGTCCCATTCTTTTAAAATACATTATTTTTATGTGTCTGTCTATGTACTTGTATATGCGCACCATATGCATTCAGGTGTTTGTGGGAGCCACAAGAGGGTGTCAGATCACCTAGAACTGGAGTGAGAGGTGCTTTTGAGTCACCCCATGTGGATGCCAGGATCTGAACCCAGGTCTTAATCATTAAACTACCTCCCTAGCCCCTTTGTCTTGCTCTTAGCATAC
This sequence comes from Meriones unguiculatus, assembly GCF_030254825.1. Lineage (NCBI taxonomy): Eukaryota > Metazoa > Chordata > Mammalia > Rodentia > Muridae > Meriones > Meriones unguiculatus. Next base: position 36,294,239 of record NC_083368.1, read on the forward strand.
CCCTCCCAACCCTGTTCACAAAACCCTGACTTGAAGATCAGCAACTCTGTTTCTGAAGGCTAGGATGCGCTCCCGAGAGGCAACGGTCCTTACGTTTCTATGGTTGTGGTCCCACGGGCAGTCAGTATGAGATCATCTGCAATCGGAACTTGAAAAGTTGCCTGGGATCCGAAAAGGTCTTTGGGGTTTTTCTTGTTTGTTTCCTCTTCTTTGTTGCTGTTATCATTTCCTGGGAATAAATAAACAAGGGGGGGCACCAGCGACAGACCAAGTTGATCTTGCTGTACCCATGAGTCCATTGGGCTTATTACGGGATCATGAAGTGAGGGGGTACCTAACCAGAGTGTAGGTGTCTTTGAAACAGCCACTTTCATACATACTTCCACATAGATGGGAAACCCTGTTAGTTAACCTTTCCTCTTCTTCTAGTCTAGTACTTTCTTCCAAGACTACACACAGCTGCAGAACGATGCCACAGAGCAAGGGGGAGGAAGTCAGGAGAAAGAGTGACTGGGATCTCTGGCGAGGGTCTACTAACATTTCTCTGAGGGACCATCAACAGGCTGGTTGAGGTCTCCTGCAGCTTCTCTGAAAAAGATGGATGAGGATGGGATTCCATGAAAACTGCAAATACTTGGTTATAGCTTTAAGCAATACATGGAATATAACCTTTTTATTAGATATCAAAATTAGAATGTCTTCTTAAGGAACAGTCCTAAGAAATATTTTTGTCCACTTTTCAAAAGCACCCCTCAGAAAAGGAGAAAGAGAATTGATGACTCCATGGTCCCTTCAGCCTTTGGAAGTGGAGGCCACAGGCCTAGGCAAAGCATCTTTTTGCTATGTTGCTCCCATGGCAGGATGCACATGGCAGAAGGGTTTCTTTGGCAAGCACCTTCATGATTCTCCTGTGATGTCTTCTTTTTCTTTCTTTCTTTCTTTTTTTTTAATTTTGTTTTTTTGAGACAGGGTTTCTCTGTGTAGTTGGCTGTCCTGGACTCACTTTGTAGACAGGGCTGGCCTCGAACTCACAAAGATCTTCCTGCCTCTACCTCCCTGAGTGCTGGGGTCACAGGTGTGCATTACCACACCTAGCTTGGGCCTCTGCCCTTTAATGGCATTTTAAGAAAGATGAGGGAGTAAGGTCCACATGGGTACAGAGGCCCTGGCTCAGGCTGTGGTTTCCTAGTCACCATGCACCCATACTAGGCAAAGCCCTCATTCTTACCTTAAATGAAAAACGATCCATGAATAATAACAACTCAAAATCTATGCAGGCTGCAGATCTGTGATGTCTTCTTACCTTGGGCTCTCAGGTGGAAAGCCCTATCTTAATGCATCTCTGTGTGTTCTCAGTAGCTCTCCACAGCCTCGTGGGATAGATTCTTTTCAACGTTCCTCAACATCATTTACATTTCATCATTTGCAGATGAGAAAAAAAAAAACCCAAACGGACAAACAGGGAAGGACCTTTATTCATTTAATAAGTTTGGGCTGTCTGCATAATTTGGAGATTGAGTCTGATAGTAGAAAATGAGACTCTACTTGTTAGTCCCTCTAGGCTTTTCTTCCTTTCCTTTTCCCCTTCCCTTTTTCCTTCCCCTCTTCTTTGTCCTTTGTATTTTCAGGGTGTGTTTTCCCCCAAGAATAACCACTAGTCCCTATGATGGAATCTTTCTGTCCTTTTGATTCATATTTGTTCCACACCACCGTTAATGCACTTATCACATCTGACATAAGGTGATGGATTATTTTTATTTTTTTTTAGCTTAGATTTCCCTCTCCTTTGCAGCTCCCTTCACTAATGGCGGCGTGTGACAACTGGTGATTACGGAAATCTTGAAAATGCCACTGGGAACTCAGCTACAGGAAGAGCCTCAGCAAGACTAAGAAATACATTCAAATCCCATCCCCAGAGAGCCCTCCCATTTCTTTTATCCCCCCTTTCCTGGCAAAGCCTAAGTCACTTCCTTCTACTTCCTCACCCAAAGGTTCTAACTAAAATCCTTAGCAACCCCACAAGGGCAGTGACCCTGTCCAGTGCATTTATACTGCCCTCATACGACACGGTATTTTGAAAGCATCACTATGTCATTACTGTACCTGGCCGAAAGAAAAATAAAAAAACAAGAACCTTCTTGTGTAAGTGTAGACATAACACTTGGAGATGGAATACAACATGCTTCAGAGAAAAACATTTTCACGTCCCTGCGCCCTTGCACTGTCCTTTTGGCTGTTTGGTATTTTATGTTTTTCCTTGTCCTTTATCCCCTCTTTCCTTCATTTCTGGACTCGACCTAGCATACTGCTGTTGAGTTCAGAGTGGCTGACGGGTTGTGCCAGACCCTCAGAGTATGCATGTCCAGCCAACTCAGATTCATCCATACCTCGAGCTTTCTAGAGGCTCCTCCAAACAGGGGCTGGCTGGACAAAGCAGCTGAGGTACTTAATTCCAATTGCATGCAGCAACCAATTATAGCAGTAGGGCATCTGTGTCTCAACAAGCTGGTGTGTCCACTCAGCAAACACTTGTTATGAGTTGCCTATGTGGCTAGCTGTTCTTTAGAGGTTACCATGCAAACAACACAGACAGCTCCGTCTCCACGTTTATCTCTTAGCCAATTGCAATTTTTCCAAGAGACTCTTGCATCTTTTACAAATCAAATTTATTCCCTTTCGTGAGTCCTTTCTGTGGTGGGGCAGGAGGGAGATGCTACCGAAGTTAAATGTTGACCTCTTTTTATGGGAATGAGCAAGCCTCCCACAGTAAGCTTTACTCTCTCTTCCCCCTTCTTTTTCACCTATGAGAAAGGGTGGGGAGGTTTGGGTTTTTCTCCACCTGGTTATGGTTAGTGCTTTATTTTAAAATCTCTTTCAAAACAGATCAGACATTACACCGTTGAAAACAATTTTCACTGTAGGTATTGAATATCATACTGTGCTTGTAGTAATAACTGATAGATATCTAGAGTAATCTTCACTGTGGACCGGCTTTAAAGAACTGTCAATCACGGACTTTAACTTTAAACACAGATGATTTGAATTCGTGTCAGCAGCATGAGGAAGCCAAGGAGATGGAATAGTGCTGCTCAGAGAAAGGATGACCGGATTACCTCTGCAGTTTGCCTTGCTTGCTGGTTCTTTGAGTCACTAAATCAAGGCAAAGTTTATGAAAAGCCTGCGGCTGGGGTCTCCCATGCTTCGTTCCCACTGAGATTTTCCCATTATAAATCTGCTGTCAGAAATAAGTGCTTTACTTGCTACTTAATTCTATGCAGGCACAAACACCTTCTTTCAACACTTTGTCTCCCCAGGCTGGACTGTCTTGAGAGTGACGGCGATCTTATTTACATGGGGTGTTAGGAAAGAAAGGGGTTCCTATGCCCTCTCCCCCAGCCATCATTCATTCTCTGTTCTGGCAACAGCCCTGTGGACTCTGAAAGCAAGCAAAAAGGCATGTAAGGCAGCTGTGCAGCCAGGGCCTGGAGGGCTGTATGTGTTGTCTGGGTTCTGGAAGAGGGAGATTGTGTATTCAAAAGCATGGTTCTTTCGGAGAAAAAAGTAACTCCACTTTCTAAATATTTCCGTGCCACATATTTTTTTATTTAAACTTTTTAAAGTTTATTTACTTTACATACCAATCATAGCTCCTTCCCTCGTCTCCTCTTGGTCCCATCCTTCCTCCCTCTTCTTCCCATTCCTCTCCCCTAGTTCTCAGAAAGGGGGAGCCCTCCTTCCCTACCAACATACCCTAGCCTATCAAGTCTATTCAGCACTGCCGGCAGCCTCTTCCTCTGTGGTCTGGCAAGGCTGCCCCATCAAAGGGAAGTAATCAAAGAGCAAGCAACAGAGTACAGGTCAGAGACAGCTACTGTTCCCCTTATTAGGTGACCCACATGGTGACTGAGCTGCCAATGGGCTACATCTGACCAGGGGGCCTAGGTCCTCTCCATGGATGGTCCTTGATTGGTGAATCAGCCTCTGCAGGACCCCCTGGACCCAGATTTGTTGGCTCTGTTGGCCTTCTTGTGGAGCTTCTATCCCCTCCATGTCTTTCTTTTCTTCCTGTCACTCTTCCATGACATTCCCTGTACTCTGCCCAAAATTTGGCTGTGTGTCTCAGGATCTGTTTTGATCTGCTTCTGGGTGGACTTTAAAGTTCATGTGGTTTCTGCCATTAAGAGGTAGACCTGAAGAGACCTGATAAGCTAGGGTCAGATGGAAGGGGAGGAGGACCTCCCCTATCAGTGGACTTAGAGAGGGGCAAGGAGGAGACGAGTGAGGGAGGGTAGATTGGGAGGGTATGAGGGAGGGGGCTACAGATGGGATCCAAAGTTAATAAACTGTAACTAACATAAAAAAAAACTAATTAAAAAAAAGAGGTAGATCTGTGTGGTCTATCAGGAGTCATCAGCCATGTGAACTATTTAGGTTTAAGATTTTCATTTTTATCATTTCTTAAGTGTGTTTGCATGTGTCATGCAAGCTTAGGTGACTGTAGGGCCATGAGTATTGGAGCCCTGGTGCTGGAGTTACAGACAATGTTGGAGGCCAAACCTAACTCATCCATAGGAGCAGCACTGCTCTTTACAACTGAGCCTTCTCTCCAGCCCCTATTTGTACTTAAACTAATATTTCAAAACACATATTGGGCTTGCATTAGCCTGCCTTCCAGTGTTCAGGAGCTGTACATTGTCAGGCAACACAGAAAATTCTTTTGGATTATGCAGTACTAGTTTTGCAGACTATCTCTTGGTCTTTGGCTACTCAGAGCTTTTATGCCGATCAGGCAGTTAAAGCGTTGAAAAGTAAGAGCTGAATAATATGAGAATGTTTCCATCCTTAAGACATTGACTTTATAGGAACTGTCTTCCCACTAAAGATAAATGAGTGGAGGCTGGTGGGATGGTTCAGTGGGTAAAGGCACTCACCACTAAGTCAATCTAAGGACCGGAGTTCAATCTCAGATACCCACATGGTTGAAGGACAGAACTGCCTCCGGTGTGTTGTCCTCTGATCTCTGTATATGTTCAACACTGCACATATCAACACACACAATAAATAAATGAATGAATGAATAAATAAATAAATAAATAAATAAATAAATAAATAAAATGTAAGAAAATAATTTAAAGGTAGATGAGTGATTATTATTTTTTGCATTCTTTTAAAATGTCTTTGCCTATCAGTAACTACTACATAGCATGAGTTCCCAAGACTAGATCTCATCCACAAACTGTTCTTAGTCTATGATGCGATGAGTAAAGCAATGAGGAATGGGAACTTTGAAATATTTGAGGGATTCAGCATTGCGGTGTCCTCTGCTTGTTCATGCTGACTGTTGTAAGTCTATAGACATGTGAGCTAACTTACTTTAGATGTTCCAGTATGTGTACAGACAACAAAATATCACACACTCAAGCACTAAAAACATGAAACTTGTCATTTTGTCCATTTAAAAAGTATTTTAGTTAACCAGTTTGGGGATGTCAGAAAATAAAAAGAGGTATCCGTGTCATCCCAGATTTCGAAAGCAAATATGGATGAAAAAGTTCACAAATGGAAATATTAGCCAGCTCTTCTAAGACACCGAGACAGGACCAGTGTCTGTGAAAGGAACAGAGCTCGGTTTAGTAAAAGAAAGGGTATGACGTTTGTCATTATGTAACATGAGTGTGAACACAGCCTTCAGTGGTCTCCTGTTCACTCTTAATGTACACGAAGGACATCGATGCTGCACATTTGCCTCCTAAATCCACCTCCACTCCTATGTGACATTCTCTGTCTTGGGGATCTCAAATTGGAGCAGAAGGAATTCGCGTGTGACTGAGGATCACGTAATGCCTGTTTTTGTCACTTGGCCAAAGTCTGAAGGTTTGTCCGTCAGCAAATAAAAGCAGCTTCTGTTTGGAGAGTATTACTGTATTTGAGTTGAAAGAAGATATGTTTTCCTGACTGTTGGCGCAAAGGGAGGGCCTCCCTCTGATGTGACTGGCAGTCTGTAACAGGGGTGTCTTCGGCCTCGGTCCACACTATGTCAGCTGTCTGTATTTCTGGGCCGGTCTACACAGCACGGGCATGTGCAGCCGACAAGTCAATAATAAATGGTATTCAGTGATCATTGCTGGCTCCCTGCTAAAGTATGAGCTCTGTTATTTACCGCAATGTGCATAGTAGGTACTCAAAAAACTTCATTTAACTAGCTATTGAAGCTACAAGATACAATAAGACATTTATTTAATATTTAACTTAGCAATTCCATTCTTTTGGTATGATACCAAATTGTAACTTTGATAAAATATTGATGTTGATTGTTGTGAAGTCTTGGGTATGTTGTTTAAACTCCAGCTTGATCAGTAACTTGTTTAGTAACATGAAATGTTTTTTTTTTTTTTCGAGACGGGGTTTCTCTGTGTAGCTTTGGCTGTCCCGGAACTCACTCTGTAGACCAGGCTGGCCTCCAACTCACAGGGATCTGCCTGCTTCTGCACCCGAAGAGCTGGTATTAAAGGGGTGTGCCACCACTGCCTGGCTGGAATTCTTATTTCTAAATGGCTGGAAAGTCTTATTTCTAGTTACTGCCAGTCCTTAGCCTAAGGAAAAAAAAATTGCTACTGGTTTGTATTAGAGCTCATATGGTTAATAGGTGACAGTAAAACACTTTATTATGAGAGGCTAAAGCATTCAGGAATAATTTTGCCAGTTTTTGTTAGAATGTTCTGGGGTATATTTTCCACATCAGAGGAAGTTGTGAGTTACAGCCTAGAGTTTCAGAGTCAGTGGCATCCCTGTCAAGGCTGGCATTTTAGGAAGTAAATCCTGAAGGCAGTCTTCTTACTCCATGCCACCCCTCCATCTCTTCACATCCTGTAACTGGCCCTAAAGCTAGTAATGCCTCAGACAAGAAAAGCTGTCCAAGCTCTTCAGCTTCTGCTTCAATTACTCCTTATTTGCTGAATCAGGATTTTAGCTGATTGCCTTCTCGAATGTAGACTTCATGGTTGGAGGCCCGTCTCAACTTGGAAGAAAGATCTGGCCCTGCAGACCTGTGGGTGCTGTTAGTTCATAGGAGCTGAGCATATCAGAACTGGAGTAGCTGCAGCCTCTGCTGAGAGGCAGCGGCCAGGATCCAGTGAGCTCATGGATCCTGTAAAATGTTTTTGCTGATCACAGGATTTATAAGACATGACACACACTTGGAAATGAGTCAGGGGCCCAATCCTTAGGAATACAGTGTACTTCCTTTTTGCCTTGGTCTTTATGTCACATTCATGCCCAGAGAAAACAACCACCACCACAAGAACCTTCACCGAGCCAAGGAAATGCTGGCTGGGTGTTATTCAGACCATCACAATGGCAGAAGTATATTTTCAGAAACTGAGTCTTGGCACTGTGGGTGTTTCATGGTGGTTAAGTCTTTGCCATGGGCTATCTCGTGCTCTGTTGGTGCTTCTTTCTACTATATTCCAGTAGTGACTCCCCAGTTGTAACAATCAAAAACATCCCCCAGAAACAATCAAATTATTTGATTTGCTTAGAGAGCAAAAATTCTCCCTGTGTGTTGAAAAGCCGGATGGCATAGGCTATCTCTGGAAATCTCTAGGGACATGATTAGGAAGCATGTGTCATATGTCATCGCCAAGAAGTTAATATGAGCACCTTCTTGTGCAACTTGAATGCAACGCCTTTAGACATTTTCTAAGCTGGTCAAGTCAGAGACTCACTCAGACAATCTGAGGATTAATCATATTCAAGATAGACTGACAAATGACATAGATGCTGTCCCCAATGTGCCTTGTCCCTTAGAGTACCTTCCGGTTAATTTAATGTAAATAGTAATTGACTGGTGCTCCATTAATTTGGGACACACACACACACACACACACACACACATACACACACACATCTTTAGGAGTTGAGAACATTGTAGCAATGTAATGATAATCATCAATTATGAAGAGGAGAGAGTTGTGCTGCCCTACCCAGAGGAAGGACAGCTACATCAAACCGAAGTTGTAAGGAGAGTGACCCAGGGGAGGCAAAAGCCAAGTTGTGGAACTATGTTTTGAAGGATGAGTATGTTAGTAGAATACAAGGGAGATCAAGGACACTCTGGTCTGGCAAGCTGTATAAAGACACAGAAGGAGGAAGCAGCCAATGTGAAGACCAAGGAGGAGGATGGGGCAAGGGTCTAAACTAAGGTGAGAGTGAGAGCCACAGTGTGCAGGCTTTGGGTGCTTCGAAGATGGACTGGAGAGACACTGGCAGAATCGCAGCAAGGGCAGAGCAGGACCTCTCGGTAGGTCTTCTGCACATCACTGGAAGAGCTCAGACAAGCAACATGGTCAGAAGGCTGCCCCTGGTGAAAACTGATAGAGCCCTACATCACACCAAGGAGAGGAGCTCTTTCAGAGATTAAGAAATCTAATCCACTAGGCTGTAGGGTTCTGGACATAAAGGGGACATTTCTGATGGATCTCAGACATCATGCTTCAAGGACTCAGTAGCTGATTCTGTTTTACAGACTCCAGGTGGCAGACCCAGAAATAGGAGAGAGAGCTCTTGGGGCTAAAATCCTCTCAGTTCCCAAATTAAAGGAGACCTAGATCTGTATCTGAGTTCTGCTATTGACCTCCTGCGTGAACTTCCTTAAACTCACTTCACTCTTCTGAGCCCTCATCTTCTCACATACGGAGGAGTGGCTGTAGCAGTATGTACTTGGTAGATTATTGTTGGCCTTCCCTAAGATCATTATGGGAAAAGCAACGCCATTTGTAATGAGCGCTTGATGAAATGCTCAATCCATGTTAGCCACAGAATGAAGACTGCTCCTCTGAACTTTGTCAGTGCCACGTCGCCCTAAAGCCGGGCAATCCACCTTTCAGCAAGCACTCATCAGCATTTTAATACAGCTGCTGTGTGAGGCCACCACGTGGGGATTGCATTGTTCGGCTACATCTGGCATTAAGAGGAACTATACAAGATACGACTAACAAACTAGTCAATATTTGATCCCAAGAGGCCTCATGGGCCGGGCGTGGTGAGGTAGGCCTTTAATCCCAGCACTCTAGAGGCAGAGACAGGCGGATCTCTGTGAGTTCGGGGACAGCCTGGTATACAAAGTGAGTTCCAGGACAGCCGGGTCAGTTATACCTGTCAAAGAAAAAAAAAAGGAAAAAAGAAAAGAAAAAGAAAAAGGACTAAGGAATTCTGTGAAAATGAGAAAACACTGGTGTTGGAGGCAGCGTGAGGGTATGTCCATTACAAGTACTTCAACACAAAATGATGCCTTCACCAGCAACAAGGGGTGATGTCCCTCCAGCCTGCCCTTTCCTTGCTCCTCTCCTCAGCTACAGAAGCCCAAAATGTCAATTAATTTGCTTCCTTCCAAGTAAAGAAGTAAGATGGTGATAAAAACTTGAGCCACTCTAAGAATTTCAGTGTGGTATGTGCTCTTCTAGTTAAAGCAGTTAGTTCAGACACCAACTGTGCTGGGTGCTTTATTTTCCTAATCTTCAAATCTGCAACAGTTCGACCATGGTTGTCTCTGGGAAACTTTCCAGTCCTTTGTTTCTATGGTGATTACCAAACTAGAATTTCTTCTCTTTTCCATAACATTCTCAATACTGTGCAAGTTTTTGTGGCCGCGTGAGCCACTAGACGCCAGGAAGATACAATTACGGTCACTACCACCTCACTCTTATTTCTCACTTTGCCCTTTGCCAGCAACAAAGCATCACTACATCCAATTTTGCTTTGTTTCTCTGGTCCGCTCTGTTATTTAAGTAGCATCTCTCGTGTTCAGATGAGAAAGACGACACTGGAGAAGCTGGGAAAGCTTTTCTTTACACATCACACAACACGGATAACAAATAAGACCGTGCTGCCTCATGCTATCTGTGCGGAGGTGAGAGCAGTTTGCAACATGAAAACTGTTCCTCTGAGATGTGGGAATGCTAACTACCTAGAGATCTTTCAAACCTCTTGATGTCATTTGAGGTAATGTTGCTTTATGCTGCTTCTCAATAGAGCAGAGGAGATCAAATCGCAAAGGTGTACCAGCTTACTTTTCCCGATATTTATTCTGTTATTAAGGCCTTTACCTATTTCCTCTCCAGATCTTCCTGCCATTCACTGTCCACATCTTACCAGTGCTGTGCCCATGTGTCTAGACTGACCAGAAAGTGAAAACAAGAGGGCACTTTGAAACCTGTGAATCTGACCACAACTGAGCACTACCCTTATCCAAGGAACTGGAAACTAAGTTTTTTTGGATTAGACAAATACTTCCTTAAGACTCTCAGACTGTTAGTTTATTCCTTTATAATTGATAGAAAATTATTGCATTGACAGACAAGGGACTTCGTGTTTGAGCCAATGGGAAAACATGAAGTTAAAACCAAGGGAAATGACTTAGCCCCAAATAAAGCTGCTAATGCCAGGATGAAAAGCAAACAAATCTGTTAATGGTCTTCGTTCAGAATCAAACTGTGACACATTAGGATGCCTTCTCAGATGGAAAATATGTCAGTTCTCTCCAGTCTGAAGATTAGGCAATCAAATGAGGAAATGTTTAAACACAGTCAGCAAAGGGCATTGGCATGTCCTTTCTATTTACAAAGAATTTGAAAGTAAAAGACATACATGATATTTTTCCCCAAAGAACCAGATTTGTAAAGTTTTTGTTTCCATAATCTGGGATCTAACTAATATTTGTTGGCACCCGCCACAGACCCAGGTTTTTTGTTTTTTTTTTTTTTTCTAGATACTGTGAATAAAGTAAAAATGAGACCTGGTCTCTGCTGTTGTGAAATTCTTATTCCACTGGTGGGAGAGACAAATAGACAAACAAGCAAGTACATAAGTTAGATAGTGAACGGCATTAGGAATTCGGGCTCCAGGCCCTGAGACTTAGCTGGTTCAAGGCTCTGTTTAGAAAGAGAAAATCAGGATGGGTGAGATGGCTTACATGAGTAAAATCTGTGTTAACAAGCCTAATGGTAAGAGTTTCTCTGGCACCCGAGATGGAAAGGGAACTCTGACTCCAAGAACTTGTCCTCTAACCTCCATGTATGTGCTGTGGCATGGCTGCACCCGCACTCACACATTCCCTCAGACCTTACACAGACACACATGCATATATACTTTTTTTTTTCCAAAAGAAAGCTATGGTGAAGCAAGAACAAGTGTTCGCTCCAGGGTGGAAAGGAGTGGGCTGTGCTGACCACTTAGGCTGGAAGGGTATCATGCACTGTATGCGTGTTGCTCGTTTTTTCTCATTGCTGCGACATAAATACTCATAAAAAAAAACCAAACAAGCTAAACAAAAATCAAGGGTTTATTTTGTCTCGCAGTTTGGGAGAGTGTTCTATCACGTCACAGAAGTGATGCTAATAGCTAGATGCAGCTAGGCACACTCCACAGTCAGGAAATGATGGGAGATGAGTGCTGGCGCTAAGTTCCTCTCCTCCTTTTTTATTAGGGCCATAACCTCAACCCTTACAAATACCACCCATGCTTAGAGTGTCTCTTCTCACCTCAATTACTAGATTGTGGAAACTTCCTTATAGGCGTGCCCAGAGCTTTGTCTCCTAGGTGATTCCAGATGCTGTCAGGTTGACAACTATCAGTGTTGGGTTTCCCACGGTTCTCATTGCACATCTCTGGGCCCTCCTTTATTTCTTCCTTCTTTCTCAAGCTCCATCTAGGGAAGCCAGTGCAAGCTGATTTTGCTGTTTGTACATCAACCCAAGAAAGGAAAAGAGTTTGTTTTCTTAGGTGTTAGAGTAGCTGGGAATGCTGAGTTAGCTAGAATAGTCATCCAGTCCAATAGAAAGAATACTCCACTTCTTTGACATAGGGGTAACACATTTTCATTTTCCCGAGGCAGCTGATTAATCTGGGGAAGGAGAGGAAGTTGCCTTCCTGGTAGATAGAGTCACCACGGGTTTCAGTTTGTCCAGACAGTCTCCAAGTATACCTGTTACCACAGCTTAATTATTAACTATATTTTCAGCCCTGTCAGATGTATCCCAATTTATGGGTCCCTCCGCTATAGTATAAAAAAGTTCAAAGCCCAGCCCAGCCTGGCTGGCTCTTACTACAGACTCAAAAGTCTTCCCTGCAATCTTAAGGAGGACTTATTCCACTGAAAGTGAGAGTCGTGTGTCAATGGGAGAATGGTGGGACTCCCAAGAAGAGGGTAGCAGCTTCTGGGTGGCCAAAGCCACAAATGTCAGTTGGAGTTCCCCTTTTCTCTTTATACTGTTTGGTACAATTTACTAGCAAATTGAAGGAGACTGGGTGTTGGAAAAACATGAGTTTGAATCTTGGCACTGTTTCTTCCTCTGGCTTATTGACCCCAGTTGGATCATCTTGCCTTTCTGAGCCCCAGTTTTTTGTTTTTTTTTTCATATGCACAGAAAGTTAATCGTATGTTCCTGGGTCGGTCATGAAGGTTAAATAGGTTAAGGTATATAAAACATTTACCACAAAAACTTGATATAAGTTGATAGCCGCTGGTTTTTTCATGGTTCAGAAAAACAATAGCTGGATATCATCTGAGTATACAGAAGGTGACCAGGAATTATCTGGCATTCGGTGACTAAGACAGGAAGCGAAGACAAGGATGGCTCACTCAATGCGAATCTCTCCGTGACTTTAGATGAGAGTTTCTGTCAATAGTGAGAGCAGTGACCAAGGAAAAGGTCTGTAACAATTTGAAAGTGAGAAAAATTATAAAACTGCCATTTTAAAACCACTTTGGGGGAAACTAGAGCCCAGTGGAATCTCATTTATCCCAAAGCACTTAATAAACACTCATATTTGGAAATGCAGATATAGGCAACAGATACTCTAAAAATTGCAATCTAAGGGAAAAGTAACCCATAAATATAGAAAGATGCTCTATTTCCAACTATGATATAGAAGGCATGTTGTTGGCTTTTCACTCAAAGAGGAAAGGTGATTTCTTTTGGCTTAGGGTCTCAGAAGTTTAGGTCTGTGGTGTTTTCTTCCTGTTTCTTTGGTTCATTGGCAGCCTCAGTATGGCATGGGGAGAGCACAGAGTGAAGGGAATCTGTTCACCTCGTGGTGGCCAGAAAACAAAGAGAGCAAGAGGAGGTAACCAGAGTCCCAGTGACTTAAAAGGGTACACACCAAAACCTAACTTCCTTCTACTCTCTCTTTACTCCTAATGGTTCCACCTTTTCTCATTAGTACCACAAGGTGGAATAAAAGCTCTGAACACATAGGCCACTGGGAGAGGGGCCACTCCCTATCCAAAACATAACGTTAGGTAGATCAGAAAATGGTAAGTGAAATTTCAAAGTAGTAGGTTTTGGTGAAATGGTGGGGGACACTGAGGGTGCCCAACTGAATTGCTTTGAGGGGGTTAGAGGAAGAAGAAGTCTCTATTGACAAGGCAGAGTGTGAAATGAAAGACTTAGAAAAATGGAAGTCATTAGAATCAGACCCACTTGTTTACACACAGGAAGATGATAAAGTTTTGGAGGCCCTGAATTTATTGGCACTTCCCTGCCCTTATGCTTTTGTGTCTTCTGTCAAGGAAGGTTCTCGCAGACTTGGCTCATCACTTCTTAAGTCTTTTTTCCCAGTGTCTGCTCTCAGTAAGGACTTCTCCTCCTTCCTTTAATAGATGGTAGCACTCACCACTTCTCATTCTATTCATCTTTACCGTCTGCAATTCTTTACCCTAGTATATACTGTACCTGTTTTTTATCTTGTTTATTGTTACTTCCCCACTAAAACAACAGCTCCACGGGGTAGGACATTCTTTCTTATTCTGTTCATAGATACACCTCTAGCACCTTGAATAAATAGTACCTGATACTTAAAAGGCTAGGAGGGAGTGTCTGACTGAGGGGAAGCCATGAACCAAACAACAAACAGGATGTATTTGTGTACCTAACAAGCAGATGGGAGCACATGTGTGAAATATGAACATGAGAGAGGATTTGTACAGAGGAAACACGTCTTTACACTTTGAAGACAACTCAGTTTTACTCTGCTTGAAATGGAAACAACCACGCATGTCCCCGTGAACTTAATACACAGTTCTGTTTCGGGAGAAGTTCTGTAAGACTGCTGTGTGTGGCAGGAGTTGGCATGGAGAAATGGTGGGGGAAAGAAAACCAGCTAAGTGACCATAAGAGTAAAACACAGAAGAGGATGTGTGGGCCTTAAATAACAAGAAGGAAGTAGAACTGAAGGAATTAAGAGGTTTATGCAATAGAAGAGTATCTAATGATAGAGAATTAGCACGAAGAGAGTTTTTATTTAAAATAAGTAAGTAAATAAGTAAATCAATGCATACCGGAAAACACATGATAATGAGATGGCCTGCTTGTGCCATTGGTGTGACAACTGATCTGGCACTGGGAACCAGAGTGATGATGAGGATTCTTAGGGATGAAAGACGCCACTTTCTCCCTAGAAACAATATCTTTGCTACGAAATAATGTTTATAAACCCCTTCTGCTTCTTTGCTCCAATTTAATAAATCAACAGAACATTAAAAAATCAGCAGCACCTGGAGATCTTGATGTATGTCTTTCTTTGGGACATCACTACAGTTACTGTTGAAAGTTCAATACTGTGGTACCTCTTCTCCTTTTACTTCAGCTTTCTTTCTCATGGACAAATCTCCCGCTAAAGAGGACTACATGTCTATATGTCTTCGAAACATAGTAGCTGAACCAAGGGATAGAATTTTCCAAAAGCAGAAGCAGGCAGCAAAGGAGTTTAAGTCTAGAGATAAAAATATGTGCCCTTCTTTCTTTCCAAGAAGCTGGAAATTACATTCTCAATTGTTTTTGGTGTGTGTGTGTGTGTGTGTGTGTGTGTGTGTGTGTGTGTGTGAACAAGGCTGCCAAGAAAAGCCATAGAGATGATATCCTACAACTCCATCAGGTCTACTTCACATAGAGTGCATTGATGATGTTTTCTGGGTTTGAGCTGGTTATGCCCACTTGGATAAAGAGAAGACTGACTGAATATAGAGGAGAGAAGAGAGGGGAAGGGATGGGAGAGACAGGCAGGGGCTCAGCTTTTTCACCCTCTTAGGTCTTGAAAAAGCTGATACTTGCCCTCAGAGGTAAATTATCTTGGTTACCACGGCCTAACACAATGGTGTGAACTAGCCCATGCAATTGTCTTTTTCTGTGGCCAAAGGATCCATGATGTTCATGATCCATAAGAAAGCTTTGGAGACACACACGAAAAGAAAGACTAAAGACAGGGAAGATAGGTTTGATGGCACACACTTTTAATACCAGCACCGAGGAGGCAGAGGCCAGTGCATCTCTGTGAGTTTGAGTCATGCCTAGTCTAACAGAGCAAGTTCTAGACCATGGCTATGCAGTTGGACACTGTCTCAAAAAATAAACAAATATAAACAAACATACCAATAAATAAATAAGGATAACATAGGCTGCAGAGTCAGGTGTTTCAACAACACAGTTGGCCTATTCCACACAGAAATGGACCAAGAATTGTTTGGATTTGAGAGCCAATGGAGAATTTAATTGGAGTCAGCTAACAATGGACCTTAAACGCTAAGCTAATAGGGAATGGGTGAAGAGGTCTAAAGTTGAAAACTAATGGAAACAAAAATCAGTCAGCACCTTTTATCTGAACACATTATATGTAACAGTTGCTCATAGACTCCTGACTGGCTAGTTTTAAGCAATCCGTTGTTCTCCTCACACACTGGCCCATCTGCTCTATTCACTATGTATTAACTACCCAGAGTATGTATCAGCACAATTACACATTTCAGAAACACCTACTAAAGCACTCATTTCTGGCCTATCTTGTATTTGATTATTTTCTTTCATTTCCTCTCATTTGCAATGTCTTGGATGACATTCCACCAGGAAGTCAACTTTCCAAGTACTGTCATGTTAGAGCCTTGGGAGAGAACTGATGTGGCCAAGAGTGTTAACAGGGGCGCTCTGTATGA
This sequence comes from Meriones unguiculatus, assembly GCF_030254825.1. Taxonomy (NCBI): domain Eukaryota; kingdom Metazoa; phylum Chordata; class Mammalia; order Rodentia; family Muridae; genus Meriones; species Meriones unguiculatus. The sequence continues at coordinate 36,310,221 of NC_083368.1, forward strand.
TGAGAAATATATGTTTTCTTTCCTCTGGCCAAATTTTTCTAGACCAGAAAGTGAAGGTTTTTCAAATATTAGCATGTAGTATATTTAACAAAGTGCTTACTGAAAATCCCACAAAATATGTCTTTCCTGCATATTTTTAAAGCACACGGGCGCTCACCTTGGTTTGTGTAAGCATTCGGTGGTACATGTTATACTTTATTTTGGCTGGTGTGACATGGATTAGAAGGGTGACTCTCTTCAGACCTTGGGAGAAGTTGGCAAGCTGTATGGAGAGCTGGTCCAAGGATAGGACGACTCTAGTGAGTTCTGTGCAAGAGCCTTTACTATCTGTAGTTCAAATACATGGGGAAATTCACAGCTCAGTTTAGCATTCCCCCTGGCCACCTCGTCAGCCGAGGTCAACGTCTCATTTCATCAGTCTGGCTGCAGCCAGCTTTCTGGTTGGGTCTTGCCTGCTCCTTTCAGCTTTCATTTTTACCTCTATAATACTGAAATCAGAAGGTATCCCCAATTTTTAAAACATCTTGTTCTCCAGGGCTGATCAGGAAGAAACTTACTTATGGGGAGTCAGGCTGACTCAGAAAAGACGTGTCAGAGCTAACTGTGAAGATCAATATGGTTTCAGAAGTCTTATTTGGCATCCAGTACCTTGTATTTCTTTTGAGATGCTAAACAGTATTTATGAGCAGAATGTGATATACATATTATAAGAGAGAAAAGGTCTCTAAGAAAAGGTCTACACTACTGTTGTCACTCAAGGCCCTACATGGTATAGAATATGACTAACACCCAGAAAAAGTTCTCTTCTTTCATTTATTGGTGTCTCCTTTATTCATATTATTGGTCTCAGTAATTGGTGTTGATGATGCTAACATTCAGTAGAACTTTGAATAACTCACTCTGATTGTACGAACAGACACATAAACCTCATTTAAAATGCCTCTTCGGAGATGTATTTTAGAGACATGAACAAGGTATTGTCAAAAACAAAGAGAAAGCATATAGATGTGCTAAGGTTGGAGCTGCACGAGAAAGAACAGTGAAGAGAAAAGTGAGTCAGATTTGGAAGTGGAAATGGCTGTTCTCTTCCATAGCCTCTGACTGAAAACAGAAATGAGCTGCTTCTTCTGAATCTAGCTGTGATCCCATGTGGATGTGGTATCAGGTGTCAGAACTGAAGAATTTCAGTGAGAGGAACAGGTCTGAGCAGAAATTAGGTAAGATGACAGAATGCCTAGTAGACTCTGTACCCTAGCAGGGATTTGTGGCCGTTGATGTCAATACGGGGGTGATTAGAAGACACAGATGTACATATCCCAAAATGAACGTATGATATACCAAAGGTAAAAGTCTTAAGGATCGTCTGAAAAGAATTATGGCATAAAATGTTTAAATACAGAATCATGTAAAAGTGGAAAGAGCATTTGTACTTTAGTTGAGACCATGCCAGCAAAATATGTCCTCAAGGTTCAGAGAACATCACAAATGGGCAGGAAGAAAGACTGTAAGAGCCAAAACTTAGTGAAGACTGTTAAAAATAGTGTCTTTTGGATATGACTCAGTCATTGTCCTCATAAGCTCACCTATAGCTCTAATCACCTCCCTGGGACCTTCACAAGACTGGTCCCATCACCATTTCATCATACATGGGGAAGAGACTCATGAAGCCCATTCTTCATTGAAAGTTTTTTTTTAAGGCGTCTAAGTAAGAAGAGGGATTGGTGGAAAGAAGATTTCAACTGGAGAGAGAGAGAGAGAGAGGATAAACAAGGATAATGGGTGGCTGAAAATGCCCCAAGTCAGCATATACATATATGAAATCCTCAACTATCATACCCAGCCTTGAACCTTACAAACCCTATAAAAAACAACCTGCCAGGAAACATATATGCCCACCTGAACAATAGTGGCATGATCCCTAGGGGAAACCAGTTGCTCTCAGATTAATTTCAAGGTCAGCTTCACAGGAGGAAATCCATGACTGCCACTGTAAGCCTCATCAATAATAATAGGAAGGTCATGGCCCAATGATGGAATTTACTACTGTTATTTAATTAAGTTGACATAGCACTAAACTGTATTTCAATATTTATGTTTATGCATGTAGACAACAGATACTCTTAGCTTTAACCAAACAAAAAACAAAGAACAAATCCAAAACCAAAACTCTTTTTTTTTTTTTTTTGGAGTGAACAAAAGAGAATACAGAGGGACTCATAGCTGTCCAGGATGCTAAATGATGACCTGGCCCTAAGAAAGACATTTAAGGCTAACTCTAAGGCTCCAGGACTACTACCAGAGAGGGGCTAAGGATAATGAAAGAGTTGAAAGATAAAGAATAGGGACTACAAAACGCTGTCTTTTGGACACGACATAAAAAAAAAATGTGGACTCACACAACTGTCATTACTTTCACTGGGCCTTAACAAGACTGGCTCGTCAATTATCAGTGATACATGAGGAGAAGACTCCTGAGTCCCTACCTGTTTCTCCTGAACTACTGGCTGTTGATAGACTCTGGGAGATTAAGAATCATTGTCTACAGTTGCACCCCCACTGCTGAGCCCGGAATCACTCCAGTGGATATTTCTAAACATATGAGCCCTGGTTCAACTCAATGGGTCACAAATCAGAAGAAATATACAGGAATGTGGGAAAGAAATTTGCAGGAAAGAGCTGAGAGGAGTGGGAAGGAGTTATGAGAGGTGGAAGAGCAAATATAATTCTTATATTTCATATACATACAAAATTGAACAAATTTGAATAATAAAAAGAGAAAATAATGAAAAGACAATAGCATTCCTCTCTACCTCTCTATTTCCTTTCAATGGCTCCTTAGTAATTAGAATTGTCTTGGTGTCTTTGCCATTTCTTTTCCCTTTTGAAATCAGTTTCTGCTAATTTCCTGAGCCACAGATTCTTTTACTAATTCTCACATTCACAACTTTTCACATTAGAATGGATGATGTAATGCAGTTTAAATAGCAAAATAGCAATCACTTTTCTTAGGGGTGTATAAAGTGATCTTCCGGCTGTTGACCTGCTCAATTCAAAGTCCTGTGGTAATTGCTTTGGGCTTCCCATTTTGGACAGCTGCAGGATGCCCTTTGGAGACCAGGATGAAGTGACATGGCCTTCTGTGCTTTCCCCCTCCATTTTCCACCTGACCCAGACTAGCTGTCTCCCTGTTGGTGAAGATGAGGGAACCATAGCCTTCTCGCGAAAAGCAGAAAGGGAACAGCAAGAGCTGTGGCAAGACCCTCAGCCCTTCTTACCCTGAGGCTTTACAGGTCCTGGGAGGGCTGGAAAAGCAACAACCTAGTAACCTTGTAAAACAGAGGGCCTCCCCGTGTTCTGAGGGCTCTGGTTGCAAGCAGCAGACACCAAGTCCAGTGGGATTTTCTAGAAGGAAATCTGGTGCTGACACCACCTCTGGTGGAATTTATTAGAAGGAAATCTGGTACTTATAGAATCAACAGGAGGCAGAAGGAACAGTCCATAAAGGGCCCATTGACCAAGAGAATCCAGACATGGGTCCTCAGCAACAATCCAGCCAGCACGCTGGTCATTAAAGCTGTAACGCCTTGATGCCCTGAATGTTTCCTACTTGCCTTCTCCATTTTGCCTCCCAGGGCCCAAAGAAAATGTGTGAGTTTAGAACATCTAATCTGTTTGCTGAGGTCTTGCCTTTATCCTGTCTCCCTTCTGGCTTCAAAGGAAGAAAGGACTGTTCCACTTGCTTAGGGCACCATCCTCTAGACAAGGGACTGTGATATTATATCGCCCATCTTCCACTAGACTCACTTTCCAATCTTCCAATGTTCCAAAACTAGAAGAAGCTGGATAAAGGCTGTGGCATGTTAAAATTGGCTGCTCTGGCCTTATCTGAATCAAGGATTAACGGAGGAAACTAACTCTTCAGGAGTTCACACACAAGGGCAGTCCTGTGCTGGCCATGTCATGTGTGGTTGCTGTATAAATAACAGAATTTCTGAGTCCTTCAGAAAGTCTCCAGGAAGGAGGACAGTAGTTGACAAAGAGTTTTCTGACCAGAGTAATGAATGTGGCAACTGGAGGTGGCAGAAATAACTGGAGGGTGCTAAATAAAATCAGGTGTCTAAAAGATGCCATTGTATGAAGCGAGCCCCTAGGGTTGACAGGTATCTAACTTCTGCCCCTAGTTTTAATTTCTTGTGTGAATCTAGCTACAGGAAACCGTACATGGGTGGTAAAGGCTTTTCCCCCATTTCACTCTCCAAGGAAATGTAACTGGGAATGAATGAGAGACCCAAGTCATATATCAGTAGTCTGCAGAGGGTCCTACCATAAATCCTTTTCTTTAAAGTTTATTGAACTGTTTTGCAAATGGTCTCAACACAAGTTATTCCAAGTGCACCAGAAAGGAAACCAGAGTCTTAAAGAAAAATATACTCTCTTTGCTGAGCAAGGCAAACATCTCAGTATTCAGAGAAGCAAACCAGCCTCTTGTGTTTTATTTCCTCAACAAATCCACTGGAATGCTTACTTTACGTCTTTAAAAGGCTGATAGACATGGAATTTTGTGGCTACTAAAAATTAATACTTACAAATGGTTCATAACCACTTTAAAAAGGCAGGCACTTTAAAATTTTTTTCTCTGTTGTTTATAGTCCTTTATTGAGGCATTTTGCATATTGTAAACACAATACATATTTTTGTGCTTTTAAAAAATACAAATTGAACGCAGACTCTCTGGGGAAGGGTTTTCCTCTATTGGAGGAATGAGAGTGGGACTTTCCTGAATACTTTTAAGCATAAACTAACACATTGTATCACAGCCCTTTTTATAGTCAAGCACCTCATAGAATAATATTTTCCCAATAAACTCTTAGGGACTTGCTATTAGGATAGGCTTTTTAACTCTTCTAGGGACTCGTCTTTAAAATAAAAGCCTTTCTATCCGCCAAGAAGTTGTTACTACTTAAAGATGACAAATGCAGAGGCATTCGATTAAATGCCCTCAGTTTTGAGAACACGAAGATGCAAGTGTGCAGTAGAGACAGCTCCCTGAAACCGTGGGTTTTACCTATACTCAGTAGAGCTGGAAATAAATGGATCTGGACCTTGACCTCTTGGTCCACAGGATGAGAAAGAAGTGGTGGCTATCATCTTACTTCCGTCAGCCTTTGCTCAACTCAGTTCTCAATTCTCAAGAGTCACCTCTGTGTGGCCCCTTTTCTGGTGACCATTTTTGGTGGGGACACAGCCTTCCTAAACCAGAACACTGATTCCTGCTTTCCTTGATAATGCACTTTCCCCATGCTTAGTGAAAGTCTGCATTGCTATGTCCTTAGCATCTTCTGTGATGGGCTTGGCGGTACAATGGAACTGGGGATTGTACACAAAGTTTGTAAATATTTAGTGAATGAATGTGTAGGGGGTAAGGGAAGGAGTGATTCTTTTAAACTCCACATGAACCAATGAAATCAACCATCTACTTGCATTACTAGAGTAAACGTAATATCCGTGAGAACATCTTTCAGTACTTTTTTATCATTTTGTATTTGTGAGTTACATTTCCCTGTGACACCTTGTTCCCTAAATCTCCTCTGTTTCAGTAGTGATCCCAAGCACTCCTCTTAATGAGGCAGGTGGAGAGAGACCCACATTTACATAGAGCAGAAAGGGCACTTTAACATCTGGCCATGGAACTTGATTGGGCCCATTTGTTAGTGCTCATTAAATTCATATTAATGCATGAACTATTATGAATGTGTAAATGCCATTTGGTATAAGTTGTTTTTTTTCCCAGACCAGTGGCATTGACTTTGGGGGTCTCTCTCCTGGTTGTTTACTTGCCAATGGCATTTGACCTGGGGTTAGACTTGTGTTTAACCCTTTCCTGTAGGTCAAAAACAAATTGATTTGGCAAAAACGCAATTGGAAATGAGTCATCTGTGCAGCAGGTGTCCCTTGCTCAGAAAGACATCCAGGTGGAAACATTTTCAGACCTGTTTTAGACCATCTCCAAGGAAGCTTCAGAGGTCAGGAGGTAATTTCAAGACATCCCATGTGGTCAGGGTCTGGGCAGGAACATAACAGGTGCCCAGTTGGTGCAGTTTTCCCAGCAGGTTGGGAGCCTTTCAAAGAGGTCCGTTTGGAAGGTAATTTATTCATATATTCATGAACAGTTCTCTGGCATTTTCTGTGAAGTGATTTACTTAGAAGTTGCCCTAAATGACTGGAACTTTGCCCTTTATACCTTCCACCATCAGCCAAAGACTTTTGATTTAAAGATGAAAACTATTGCGTTTCTCCCTTTCTTCTTTCTAGAGGATGAGGAAGATGAGGAGATGGTGGAACCCAAAATTGGTCATGATTCTGAACTGGAAAATCAAGACAAAAAGCAGGAGACAAAGGAAGGTATGGTTCACATATACACTGGATTATGATTTTGTTTTAATGTGTTTTCTTTTACCCAACTAAGGTATGACAGAAGTAAATAAAGCTTACGCTCATATCTCTTTGTGTGTAAGATTTTGTATAACCACTCAATGCATTGCATTTAAAAATATACACTGGAATTTCCAGAGCACAAATTGGTTGTGTTCTGGCTTACTCAAGCGAAGAAGGTGGAACCAACTTCAGTGCCAATCACAATGCCAGTTAAGTGATTACTAAACATTTAGAGATAAAATAAGACAAACTATCAGTTGTCATGTTAGGCCATAAAAGATAATCACAAGGAAGAGGAGCAGATGTAATTATTTTATCAATTAGTTCTGAGGTTTTACATAAGCTCTATATGGAGACATTAACCACAATCATTGCTGCTTTATTGTTCAAAGGCTTCTGCCACAGCTCTGCCCATATGAGGACAAATAATAGTCCACATATTACTACCACTGGGGATTTAGTTCAAGGGTAGAGCTCTTTTGTAGTAAGTGCAAGACCCTGGGTTCAGACCCCAGCACTGGAAGGGAAGACAAGATTAAAACTAGCATCAATTTAAGGCCTTACAATATACTTGTCTCTCCTCAAAGAAGTTGAAAAAAAAAAAAAAAAACACTGTCTATTATACAAAATGTCCTTGGTGGCATATACTATAATTATCTTTATTGTACTGGCAGAAGACTAAGAAGAGAAAGATTTAAAAACTGCCTCCAGATGTATAACTTACTTAGAAGTGCATGAGCCAAACAGAGGTTGAATCAGCCCCCCCCCTGTATGTTATACCACAATACCAACTTCATGACTTTCCTTTACAAATCTTTTTTTGTTTTCTTTTACTGTGTTAAGGCTCTCAATCCATTCAAGCAATGAGATTTTGGAATTGTCATCCTTACTGAAAAAGTTGGCAAGTGGTCTCTGCAGAAGCGAGTACAGGTTTTAAAAGAGTCCTCTCAGCATCCACTTAGTCTGCTCAAGTACAGATAGATCCACATATGTCTAATGAGTGTCCCAGTTAATATTTCCATTTTAAAAATGGCCATGACTCTGGCTTGGAGTGTGGCAAGTGCTTGATTGGAGAGTTCTGTGGGAATGTATGTCATGAGCCCATGTGCTCGCTACAGTTGCTTGTATTCTCATGAGAAAAAAAAAAATCCATTTTGTCTAAGTAGCTGTATAGATTGCATCTACACATGCTTAGAGGTTTGCAGAGATAAAATGTGGAGACACTTCTTAACTTTTAAAAATTGTCTTCTGAGGCTGGAGAGACAACTCGGTAGTTAAGAGCATTTGTTGCTCTTCTGGAGGACTAGCGCTGAGCTCTTGGCACCCACACAGCAGCTCACAGTTACAGTCTAGCCACAGCAGATCCCAGAGCCTTCTTCTGGCCTCTGTGGGCACCAGACACACAAGCAATGCACAGACATACATGCAAGTGAAACACCCATACATATAAAATAAACATTTTCTAAATCTACAAAAAAAATTAAAAATAAAAATTGTCTCTGGCTGAGGCACATTTGAGTTTTTATGTGTGTTTAATTTTGTCTCGATTGTATTTATGCAAATTCAGTTATAGAAAAAGCACCACAAAGCAGTGAGACAAAAGAAAGTGTTCTACATCTCGGGGTGCTTGGATCAAATCTTGGCTCTGCCGCACATTAGCTGCACGATCAATAATGCCTAACTTGCTTGACTTACCTTCTTTTGGCTCTTGTTTCCTCATCTGGCAAGCAGAGATAATACCTACCTCCTGAGTTTGTTTTTTTAATGTAAGACTCAAAAGGGCTAGTATGGAACAACTTGGCACAAAATAAGCGCTGTATAAGAGTTTGCCAAATTATTATTAATGGTCTTGCCTTACAGTACCAGGTCTGTAACTGTGCCTTACCATGATGTGACGGCCTTGTGTGCCGGGTTCCCTGCCCTTACTTTTGCCATATTGCATAGCTTTGAAATCAAAAGATGCAAACAGTTTTCTTCTGTCTTTGAAGGACCATCGGTAAGGCGATTACCATGCCTAGTTTCATGCATCCAGGAGGTCAGTTTCCAGGAGTGACTGAGAACAGGAGAAAGATTCAGCATCTTAACAGTTGCATCCACAGAAGCCATCGAGTTTACTTTTTTTCTGAGAAACTCTAAACAGATTCAATGGAAGTGGTTTCACATTTAAATTTCTACTAAAAACATCTTTAAAAAAAAAAAATCCAGTGAAGTAAATGCCATTATCATGAGTGCAGCCAGGGACAAAATAAGCCAGGATCTATTGAAATGCATTCTGTTTCCTTTGCAAAACCTCTTAAAACATGCCCAGTGATAGACAACCACTGAGTTCTTGTAGGCCTTGGCAGGGATTCTCCACTGCCACCCCGCCCCCAACCCCAATCTCCAAACCCTCTTCCTGGCAAAGCCCAGCACCTCCTTCTTAAGTTCCAAGCAAAAACACCCTTCAGTTTTAACTGGTCCCCGTGCTTTATGGAATTGATTAAAGCCATACTAAAAGTAAAAAGAAGTTTGAGAGAACATTTCCTGTTACCGCAGCACCGAGTGCCTCGTTCTCCATTAATGGCGTTTCTGCAAATTAGCACATAATGGGTTAAAAGCATGTTTATTTTGGCATCAAACTATCTGGCCTCTTCTTTTTTTTTTTTTTTTTTTTTTAAGCAAGACAGTATTTTGCGAAGTTTAGAAAAAAACTCTCTAGCAGATCTAATTGCGGCGCCATTCACAGGACTGCCATAGTCGATAGGGCTGTGTCAGCACTTTATCAGGAACCCTGCCTTTAGGGGACTTAGTACTCAGCCATAAAAATGCGCTCTGGGCTAAAACTTGACATACAGTTTCAAATGAGGAAACATTTTTAAAGAAAGTCTGTCTTCTTTTTCTCTTTCTTTCCTTCTCCTCCTCTTCCTTGTCCTTCTCCTTCTTCTTCATGATGAAAAATACTGTAAGAAATGGAAAAAATCCAATATGCACTAGTTATTTTTTGTTTGTTTGTTTTACACATTTCTCCAACTGACACCAAAATGCAAAATGCATTGAGCATTAAAAAAACAAATATGGTTTTGATTTACTATTTTGGTACATACACCTTATTCCACAAACTGTTATTTCAGGTAACTTTTAACTTTCATCAAAACTTTGGAACTCTCCATATGTCAGTGTCAAGTTAAGAGATTCAGAGTAAGCCAGGCACAGTGGCACACGCCTGTGATCCCAGCACTCAGGGAGGCAGAGGCAGGCAGATCACTGTGAGTTCAAGGCCAGCCCTGTCTACAAAGCAAGTCCAGGACAGCCAAGACTACACAGAAAAACCCTGTTGAGAGAAGCCAGAGACAGAGAGACAGAGATTCAGAGAGAGTATTGGTCTCCTCACTCCTGTAAATTCAAAGAAAACCATAGCTTCACATTAACTTCAGAGATGATTGTCTGCCTATGTTAGGTTCATTTGGTTCTCTGCTGCTGTTCGTGAACTGATTGTACTGTAAAATTTCCTTTAGGGCCATTGTCCCAATTCCATCTGATGTTTTCACTGGCTGCATGATTACTTATTTTTATCTTTTAGATAGTCTTGCAAAATATCATTTAAACACCATGCTTTTATATTTCAATATAATGCTGGATTGTGAAAACAAGGCAAGCCATTTATAAAGTGGGCATTTTGCAAATAAATCTTGACTTAAAATGATATTAAGGAGCTGGGAAGGTGGCTTAGTCAATAAATTACCTGCAAGGCAAACTTGACCTGAGTTTGGGTTCCCAGCACCCACATGAAAAGCAGCAGCCTTTGCCAAAAATTACAGCACTGGAGAGGTAAAGACAGAGCCAGGACTGGTAGAGAACTGATGAGGTTGATATTTCCTGATACAAAAATGGGAAAGCGATTAAGAAAGACACCTGACATTGACTTCTGGCCTACATACACACACACACACACACACACACACACACACACACACGCATGTGCACACACACACACACACACACACACTCACAACACTTACATATATAAGAACACACAAATGAAATTAAGAATATTCAGTATAAGTTGTGAGCTCCATTATATACATTTTGTCTTTGTGGAAGCAAATATTTGAAGAACTCTAGAAATGAGAAATAGAGGATACAATAAATACGACTAATTAAAAAGAAGCTAAGTACATATTCATAAGAAAGGTCAAGAAAACACAGCCAATGTGATAGATTCACCATAAAGGGTGCACAAAAAAAGGTACTTCATACATAAGATTAAGATAAATTAACATTCATATAATTAAATAATAAAAAGGAGATTCTGAATAAAATTTGTACTGGACTTCAGTTTTACAGGTCACAAACATATAATTTCTAAATTTTTATTTCAAGTTTTTAAAATTTCATGAATCTGATACATCTCTTTCATACATGCTATTCAGGCTAAATATGACTGGGAAAATTTTGAAATTATCTTGTTCTTTGTGCACTATGTAAGTCATGTCTACGTAGTCTACTTTTCACACAGATTCTTCCTTTAAAAGGATACTTTAAGTGCAGAGAGCATTGTTAGCTGTCAGCTCCTGAAAGGAATTCCCCATCTTTTGTATTATGAAGCCAAATAAAATATTATCTAATCCATATCCATGTTTTCCTCTGATGTGGCCTTTAATGATAAATTAATTGTACCTTTTTACATCTATCTTAAACATATTTTAATATGTATATGCAGGTATATTATATTGAGAGATATATAATTCATCGATTTTTTTTTTAAGGACAGGCAAAAGCTGCAGAAAGATAGTGCAAGAAGAATTTGGAAGTGCATCTGGGACAAGGATACTGCTAATCATTTTTTTTTTTAATCTCAGTATTTGATGAGGAGTGGATTCCATTAACTAATAATTTGTTTTTCTGTCCGAGAGGTTTTACCTCTCAGAGTATCTATTGACTTTAGGTACTGGGCACACCATTATGTTCTCAATAGATTGTAACAACACTGACCAATGTAAATATTTTTTAAGCAACGGGAGATCGGTTTTAATGAAAACTAGCTATGATTTTTATTTAACTTGTACGTTGGCTGTTGTTTGTGACTTTTTGAAAGTGCTCATCTACACATGCATGTTATTGTTTTGTGCAAACAAAATCATGTCATTTGATCCCTGTTAGACATCAAAGCTTAATAGAAAGTGTATCCTTTGTTTTGGTTCAGTAGCAATTTGATTTCAGGCCAAATATTGTATTGTTAAGGGTAATGTCCTGAGAGGCAGCTGTTCTGCCTACCTGGACTCAAGCCTCTGCAAGGTCACTTTGATCAGCCACTTATGTTTCTACCAGAGAAGAGGTTATATGTCTTGAAAGCCGAGATCAAAGTGACAATAAGCTGTAGGGAAGAAAAAAAACTACAGAGAATTACACAGATACTATTTTTTATTCAAGGTAATAGACTTGTAAGAAGAGATACGGGCTGAAATAGATGTGGTTCAAAAAGATAAACAGAGAGTAGAATTTCTTGATTTTTCTCATATTGGGAGGAAAAAGCCCAAGGGTGAAGAGAGAAAATTCTGGCTACTTTGCTTAGTCCCAAGCATATCTTAAGTCACCTATGAACAGTGACCAAGGCTGAATCTTTTTAAAAGACATTCTGCTTGACCCATACCAGCCTAGTTTGGTGAGGTTAATTGATTTGTTAACTGTATTAACCCAACAAATGGGACCTAACACTTTATAGATTTGCTGTTTGTTTCACCTGGTTGCATTTAGTAGCTTTAATGTACTCATCAAAGAGATAATTCAAGCTTCACAAGGAAGCTGAGAAAATACACTAAGAAATTTCTTCTTGATCACTTATTGTTGAATGCTTGTTTGGGGGGTGTATATTTATGATTTTTAAACTGCACTGCTGCTCAGAGTTTAAGCTAAAATTAATAAATAAGAGTGAGAGCTAATAAGTGGCTGGTAAAATGGTGGTTTTGTAGCATCCTCCTCATTATTAATGACCTCTACCAAATCCCATGCTGAATTCTGAATCTAGATGTCACCAGCTTCATCATGTGACAGACTGGCTTCTGGGCAAGACTACACAGTAGATCTTGATGGGAATTTTCGCAAGTCCCAATACACCCAGCAGTGTTAGGGCTCTGGCACCTTAGACATCAAAAAGCTTTTTGGAATTCTGTTTGGGGCAGCCAGAAATGATGAGTGGATTATGTTTGCAGGTCTTTTGCTGTAGTTGATGAATCACATTTTTTTTGCCATATTGTTTCTGACATTTGAATCAAATATGTCAGAATCATTCTCATTTTGTTTTTATTATGAGTAGAGTCATGAGTTTTTTTCAAACTCCCAGTGTCATGGTCTGAGGCAAGGAAGGGGGAAGCCCAAAGGGAAGAGAGAGCTCTTCTGTGATAGCTCTACAGAAGGGCTTCTTCTAGGACAAGGGTCTTAAAATATCATAAATCAAACCCAATAAAACGTATATAAAATGTTATATAGCAGCTGACTGTACCTACTAGATTCCTATGATCATGTGTTGAGGGAGAACCTGGGCCTGACTGTGGAGATGGTCTTGGGAGTCTTGTGAAGCTCTGAGGAAAGTGAGGTCATTAGGGACAATAAGTGTGATTTTAATTGATGAGTCTCCATGTGTAAGCTAAATATCAGATGTTTTCTAAAAGAGTGGTGGGTGGCTCAACTCTTCCTTAACTGTCTGCTCAGGGGGGCTTCCAGAGACCATAAATGTTCAACTTAAAATTTCTGCCCTCAGGCCTTCTCCAGTCTGGGAGAGTTCCTAATCTCTTCCCTGTAGTTTTATGCAAAAAGGGTTGCTGAAGGAATTGCTTATAGAACCATAAAGCCAGCTGCAGACTCTGAGCTGAGCTGACTTGCAAGCACCATGGAATGCTGACAGTTATTTCAGCTCCCCATCTCATATTGTATCTTCAAATGTAACCAGACAGAACTAAAATAAAATAAAATAACTACTCTAAGTTATAGAAGCAACTGTGGGATGTTTCAGAGAAGCTCTGTGTGAATGTGGATCAGAAAGGATGTAGCTTCCTTAACAATGTCAGTTTCCCAGCTAGCCATCCCAAGTCACAGGGAATTAATTACCTGGTGGAGGGCAGAGAACACGCCTGTACCATGTCACAGATAGACCCTAATTAGTACAATTTTATTAATGTGTTTTTCTGCTCTATTTGAGGTTCTTTTTCCAGTTCATTTTGAAAGCAAAGAAATTCAGAACTGATAGCGTAAAACATGCCATTCTACTTTCATTTATAGCAAGTTTTAGTCCTTTGAAACAACAAGTAGATGAGATATGAAATCTTTAAGGGGGAATAGCTACAAATGCCTTTGGCATGAGTTTGAGAACAATTTATAGTACTAACTAATAATGGTTTGCTTTCCTGTATATTATTTCTCCCTGGATAAGCAAGCCCTTTCAGGAGCAGGACTTCTCTGGAACAGATTTAAATTGTCCCTTTTCCTCCCCTAACAATCTCTCTTGCATAAAAAGCCCCTCCAAGAGAGCTGACAGAGGAAGAAAAGCAGCAGATCCTACACTCGGAGGAATTCCTCATCTTCTTTGACCGGACAATCCGAGTGATTGAAAGAGCTCTAGCTGAGGATTCTGACATCTTTTTTGACTACAGTGGTCGAGAGTTGGAGGAGAAAGATGGGTTCGTTGCTTATATACTTTCTGAAAAACATAGTGTGATAAATTGTTGCTTCTATTATCTTTGTGTCTTTTTATGACGTGGGAGTCTCTCTATGCTGTCCAAGCTGGTCCTGTACTGGGCTCCAGGGATCTTCCAGGACCTTCCAGCCTCTCCAGATGCCAACCCAGCTTTACTCGATTTTTAAATAAATTGATGTGTAGACTAAGCAAATCCCAAGTCTAGCAAAGGGGAGGAGGATGAAATTCCAGGACTGATCTTACCGAACAGCTTTGGCTGTGGGCTTTGGTTATAACTTCTGGCTTAGGGTCTCCCTGTAATTATCCTGTGCCCCTGTGAAATTCTTTTGAACTTGATGTCTGGAGCCCAGGCCAGGTGATAGAGACGAGCAGAGTCATGCACACATTGTCCTCTAAGAAAACATTCTTCTGTGCAGCTGGAGGAGGTTTGTAGTAGACCTTCCAGATTGCTTCTTGCTAGCTGAGGAAACAGGAAAGTGGGGGAAATGAGCTGTAAACATGAGCCGTATAGGGTAACAACAGAGGCGAGAAACAGTCTGGAAGGTTCATCTTCTTTTTGGTCCTCTGAGATTGCATATGTGTTGTACATGCATAAGTACATTTTAAGAAAAACATACGGCAAAGAGACACAGATAACACAAACCAAAAAGTAGCCAAAGAAATGGGGGTGGGGCTCCACATGACTTTCCGTGTGACTGTGGTGCGTGTTAGAAAGGGCAGCAGCTGCCAGCCATCACCGTGGGATGGTAGGAGACAGCTTGTAAGACAACATTGGATGGTAGCAGATTTCTTTTGTCTGGGGACAGTATGTGAAGGTGAGGTCACTTGCCTTTTGCATCAGATCCGTTTGTGATTATTACTTCTAAAATTCCAATGCATTCTTAAAGGACAAAGTGATATCAACATTGAGGATTCTGAAAAGACTGTCCTAAAGGCATGGCAAATAATTTCGGGGTGGGGGTGGGGATTCTGAAAGCATGCTCAACAGTTGGCATTGTTAAACTGTACAGAAGAGAGAAACAGCCTGAGTTTGCACTCTCTACCCATGTGTGTTTTCTCTTAAAAAGCCATGTCTAGTGGTTCTGTTGATTTTAAACATCTCCCACTCCTGTCTGATTATATGGCCCAGTACCATACTGCTTCTCTAGCAGGACTGAATCACACACACACCTCTCACCTGTGGAGCTGGTGGAGCTGCCTTAGGATTAGTGTGGGCGTAAGCGCCATGGGGAGGAGAGGGAACTCACACTATGTCAACTGACCAGAACTTAGAGGGACATTCTCTGAAGCCAGGCTACTCATTCTGAACAAAAGCTATGGAGTTGAGTGGCGTAGTGGAATGAAGTGAACTGAGGAAGGGTGACTGTCCACAAAATCCTGAACTGGACAGAACTGAAGCAGTTTAGGCAGAGCCTTTTGCAGATCCAGTAGCTACTGGCACAGCACAGGCATTCCTCGATCTAAGCACACAGGCCCTCAAAGGAACCGTATGACCAGCGTTCTTTGAAGGTGGTACCAAGGCCAATTGCACATTAGCCTAATAGACACTGGCCAAATGGCAATTATTCCTCTGAGACCAAATACTCCTTTGGTCCATGCCTGACATGCTTGATGTCTGGAACACTCGTGTGATGCCCCAAGCTCTTCATCATACCTCTCTGATGTCAGAAATTATCACCTATAGGCTACTCAAGGAGACAAATCCCAGAGCCAATCACAATTCACAGATAGGAACTTGTATACCATTTTGGGTCTAGTAGCATAGAAGGTGATATTGATATCAAATAATGCCCTTTATTTTTGTGTTCCTTTGATAGCAGAAAGGTTTAGATTTTTTAATTTAACCTTAGTGTGTGTATGAGTGTGGTCCTTAAGTGAAGGGGAGAGGACAACACTTGGGAGTTGGTTTCTTTTTCTACCAGAGGATCATGGAACTGAACTTGGGATACCAGGCCCATACACGTATTTTTATCTGCTGAGCCCTCTTGCTGGCTGAGGGAATTTTTTAATAACCCCGCTTTACGCTAGAGCCAATTAGAGGGAAGAAAATATTTCAAAACTCACTAAGAGAAGAACCTGAAACAGACTTGACATTTCCCACCAGGCTCAGAACAAATGCAGAATGCTTTTCTGATTCAGTAGAAAGCTTTTCATAAAGAAGAATATCTTTAACGCATTTTCTCATAATCATGTGCCACTGTCTAGACTCCACTCTGTTGTGAAACGTCCCTTTTACCTCTGCTGTTTCCCTCTTCTTAGGGATGTTCAGGCCGGGTCCAACCTTTCTTTCAGTCGTCAGTTCTATGATGAGCATTGGTCCAAACATCGAGTGGTCACTTGCATGGACTGGTCTCTCCAGGTAAGAAAGACTTAGTGTTGATAGGACAAACGTCTTGAGGTTTTATGACATTTATGTATTTAAAAAAAACATATTTGTTCTTCTATTTTGGTTATATTTACTAATCTATGACTCTCTCCTTTCTGCCCATTGGTTTTTGCTCACATTATTTTTTCAGAACTTTTGGGGCTTAATCCTCCTTTCAGATATTTGTAATTATCAATTAGTATGTTCTCAGTAACAAATAAGCAGCCAGGCCATTCTGTGCAAGAAACCTTTCTAAATGTAGCCATCATTAGTTTCCTACTGACCGACTTGATGAACAGACAGTCCAGCCAGTTGACGGTACAATGACAGTGCCCAGCGCTGAGCAGTGAAGCAATGTGTAAAGGCACACAGCTTAGTTGTGGTGAAATAAGAATTTGAATGCGGGTGGTCTGAAGTCTGAGCCCACGCACTGACTTACATGCCAAGCACTACACCAACTGCCTTGAAAGCGTGATCTTATTTTACCCTCAAGAGAATTATACAAGGCAGTCACTATCAGTATTTGCATGGTATGGTTGAAGAAACTGGGGCGCAATAGGCGCTAAGTAACTTGCTAGGCACCGCTCAGTAAGGGTACGGTAGAGCCGAACACAAGCCTTGCAATGTAGGTGTTAGCTGCTCCTTCCCTCGGAGACCTGCTTATGAGGCTGAAACCAGAAGAGCTTGAAAGTGCTGAGTGATCCAGGCAGACAGCAAGCACGGTAAGAGTTCAGTGTAAGTGGGGATCCCTCTCTGGTCAGGCAAGGCAGACCAAATCACAGCTAAGAAGACTGTGATTTGGGCAAAGCAGGAGAAGGTGATGCAGGCAGATAAGCAAAACAGATGTAAGAAGAGTCTGATTTAGTCCCGTTGGGAATTGGAGAGTCTGATCCCCACAATTGTACTGTCAGCAGCCACCAAGCGGGTGGAGTTTCTCTGCTCTTGCATCCTCTCTGACATCCAAACATCAGAGCACAGAGAGTATGATTGTACAAAGACTAAGACAGTCGAGCTTGCCCAGTCACTCTGCAGTGTGTGGGTGGTCTGGGAGCGTGCCCTGGTGTGAAGAGAAATCAGATACAAGCCTTAGGGAGCACTTAACTTGGAGTGTTCACTTATTCATGGTCTGGAAATCACACAGGAACTTTATCTGACACGTACCTAACCAAGGCAAATGTTAGTGGTTCCCAAATCAGCAACTAAACTAACACTCCCTGAAGAGAGTGCTGGGCTAGCAGCAGTGCGGCTGGTCCACCAAGCCTCAGTATGTGGTTGCATGGGTTTGTTTCCACACAAGGTCCTTTCCATGTGCCATTTGTGTCAAAGGAGGTGAAACTGGAAAGCACAGAAACTCCTCCCAGGAAGGGTCTCTCTCTCTCTCTCTCTCTCTCTCTCTCTCCCTCTCTTTCTCTCTCTCTCTCTTCCACACTCTCTCTCTCTCTCCTTCCCTCCCTCCCTCTCTCTCTCCCTCCCACCCTCCCTCCCTCTGTCTGTCCCTCCTTCCTTTCTACACTGTGGCAAGGGATTTGAAATTGTTAAACATTCATTGTTTGTTTGTTTGTTTGTTTGTTTGTTTTTAAGAATCCCTAATTCTTTTGTCATAATAGTTTTATGGGTTCAAAGAACCAGCTTTCAATTCTTCTGCGATGAAGAGATTTTCCTGAATGAAGACACACTGGGTGATATTCAGACAAAAGATCAGGGTGTGACACAGGTTCAGGGTGTAATAGCAGCAAATATGCCTTGGAGAGTTTCTTGTGTGAAACAGAATGGAACTGCAAGGAGAAATGTGAGAGATAATTCTGTTTTATATCCTGAGCTCCTTGGACAATAACATTCTAATTTCACAACACTTGCAAAATATCATAGAAACACTACTCCCATAAAGAAATCTGGACACCCAGAACTCTGGCAGTTGCGCTGTCTATTCAACAATGTTTAGCACAAGAATATTGTCCACAACGCATGTGTCAGGTTGTCTAGATGCATATAAAATCAGACTTTTACCTTCCTCACACGGTATGTACCCCTCTCCTATGTAAAAGACGTCCTTTAGTCCTCTAGTCTCATAAGACCTGAATAATCCTCAAAAACCTTGTTGAGCTATGAATTCAGTCAAATTTAGAGATGCAAGAGAGCCCCTTACTGGAACTAATTCAAAGCCATTATCACTTTGAAGTTGACAGGCACTTCATACCACATTCTCCTTCTTGCCTAGCTCAGAAAACAGAATCCTTGCCAGCCTCTCTACATCTACGTTCGACATACAGAATTATTATAAGCACTTTATCATTTTTGTAAAGATTGCTTATCTATTTTTATTAAACAATTTATTTTTTATATTATCTCCCTCTTCCCTTTCCTCCTTCCTACAACTCCATGTGTCCCTCTAACTTGTTCCCTCTCAGATTCCCCTGTTTTATCATTATTACATGTATACATATATATGTTTACATGTATATATATGTATACATATGTATAGAACCTGCTGAGCCTGTTTAGTGTTGTTTATATTTATATGCTTTGGGGGTTGTCCATTTCGAATTGGATAACCAATTAGGGGCCTCATCCCTGGGCACAGCTAATTTTCCCTCTCTCACCAGTTCTTAGTTGCTTACAGTTTTTTGTCTCAGGGTGAGTCCCTATGAGAGTCCCTCCTTCCATAATAGCATGTCTATTGGTGTTACTGTTCAGTTGTCTCCCTGAAATAACCACCCCTGCTAAGGGTATCTTTTTTTTCCATCTCCACACTCACCACATGCCCCATCTTCTGCAGAACCTCCCTCTGGGCACACAGTGTTCTGCTGCAGTGTTTGAGCTGAGGTTATTCCTATACACATCTTATTTCCCACTAGCCAATGGTGAACTCCCACAGAACAGAAGATGTTAGTGTGAATGTTTCTTGTCCCGTGATGTACTTGATGCCATATTTTATATATGCATTAGGCACACTGCCACAGTGGTCAGACAGGAATATAACTCTTTGAGCCCAGCTGGCTTCCATAGGATTCCCACTTGGTCATTCATGAACAATATGACTTGAATGTGTCACTTACCTCAGGCCTCATCTTTTTTGCCTGCACAAATGAGTAAACCTTTATCTTCTTTATACAGTCACAAATAATGAGTGAGCTAAAACATTTCCCTGTCCCAGGTCTGGAACATAAGGGCCACTTAAAGCATGCTGGCTCTTTCCTCTCAAGGAAATATTAGATTCTGTTTCTCCTGAAGATTTGTACTTGAGAGCAAAGCTAGTAATTTGGGGGTAAATTTTCTCTGAGTTAAATATAAAGTAATCTAGTCCTTATGAGTAATTAAATGACCAGAAATTTCACAATTGTTCAAAAGTATAATTTTAAACATTTAAATTTCCATAATAGCTTCGAAACTTGATAATGAGTATATATGACTAGCCATGCTCAAACAAATAGGTTTTCTTAAAAGAAGTACATGAAGACACTTTGAAAGCTAACAGTCTGTATTAGTTAAGATGTAGGTCAGTCCCTTCTACACCTTGTAACTCCTGTTATAGAAGACTTTGCCAAGGGCATTTTCCCCGTGTTTTCACTAACACACTGCCTGTTTGCCGAAGAAACTTAAAAGCCAAACAAGTTAAAATATTTCTAGATGGGAAAAAAAAAAAAGAAAAGCTGCAAGTGGGTGTGAACGATGAGACCCAGATGTGAAGCTGTGGGATGCTATTCCAGACACATCTGGCTGCTCTCTGGCCCCTGCGGTAGTGGTGTCAGTGTTTATAGACTTGCCTTTCCACATGTGACATAGTTAAACTTCAGATGGACAGTCTGGAGACTTCCGTGTTTATCTGGATGCTAGTTTCATTGAATGGGTTCTGAATCAAAGGCCTTGCTTAATAGCTTTTGATTCATCTGCTAAGGAGCATTTTCTAATAAAGAATGATGACTTCCCTTGGTGGCCACATCCATGTGTGTTGTCGTATACCTACACCTCCTCTGTAGAAAACGCTGAGCTGTAGCTCTTTGTAGTTGAAAGAATGAATAAAACCACATTGGAGACTTAGATTTAGTTATGGTTCATAAGAAGAAAAAGTTGAAGTTCATATTTATGTAGGTAATGTTTAATTTGAATATATGCATAGTATAGTGAACCAAAAGAGACAACTAGATTTTATGTTAGGAGAGATTCATATGAGCTTTAATAATTTTGGTGTGTTACCAGAGCCATTCATGAGAAGCCCAGGTAAAAATGGCATTTGTGTGGAATGTGTCCTAACTTAGAAATTGCTCATTATACTCATCCTCAATTTAATCACATCCAGGACAGAGTTCATGTAGGGTGAGAAGGTATTTTCAACATCTCTTTAAAGCCTCCCTTGTTATTGTATGATTATGCTTCTTACACTTAAGCATTTAATTATTGTGGTGTTTGATAGCAAAGAAATTAATATTTACACTGATCACACAGTTACTTAGGTAAAAGAGAGTATCTAAAATAAAAATTATAAGTTACACAATAGATTTTTTACCTAAACACATCAGATGCTGGGATTTATTAAACTATGGGTTCAGAAATAAAACAACAACAATAACAACAAAAACACTCTAGTCCTAATACTCAAGGACCCTGTGATTTAAGGAAAGACACAGTGAGAAAGGAACATAGTTCAGCTGGACAAATGTCTTAATAGGGACATAAAAACAAAAGGGTACTAAGAGGAAAGGGAAAGATAAATGGTTAGGATTATCTAGAGGGCTTAGTTGCTTCATTCGATCTCAGATGTGACTTAATGAGGTAAATAACACAGAGGGGCTTTCAGTGAGCATGCAGTCGGAATCGCAGATACAGAGGTACCTGTGTGTTTCATGGTTAGCTGGTATGTCTGGGTTCAGTGTTAGGGATGAATGAAAAGGCCATAAGATATTAAACAGAAGCAATAGAGAAAGGCCGACCGGAAAGGATTCATCCTACATGAGTTGGCTTTTCCCTTGAATGCCATAATGAACCATTAATTGTCAAGCTGAAGGTAACCAAATACAGACTTTACAAGTTCATCCTGACAAAGGCTGGAGTATGGAGCAGTTGGTCATAGGCTGTGAAAAGCCTGAGAACAGGCGGCTACCTTCATCAGACAAGAAGTTAATTTATGTGTCTCTGCCCTTAAGAATGAAAACAAAATGTAGATTCAAAATGAATGTAGTACTTAGTGATAGACAGCATATGGGGAGGAAAGAAAGGAACAAGTTAAAATGAAAACAGAAAATCTGGTTCAATCAGGTAGGTGAGCACCAGGTATAAAGCACAGACTCAGGAGAACAGCTTTGTGGAAAAGCCTATCAGCATATTTTCTATGTGTTCCTTCTGCTACTGATAAGTTTTTGGACATCCTGAGCAAACCCCCAGGAGGCTGTCGAATATTAATACCTGAGGCTCTAAGAAATATCAAGCCTAGAGAGAAATTTGAAAGTTATCAACATATTAAGCCTATAAAAGTCATCAGGATCTACAGAATAACCTGGAAAGAAGGGAAAAATAAGAAATTGTCTGGGAATTATGTAATAAAAGGAGAATCTGCATGGGTTTTATAAAACAGCAAAGAAAATCAGAACAGAAAGTCGTCATGGAAACCAATACAGAAGAAAGAAGAAGGTAGCCCAAAGTGATTGATTCTATAGGATTTGAGCATGTTTTCAGTTTGGTGACCATGCATACACACACAAATATGAGAGACAGAAAGCAGGGTCTGTTGATTTGTTATTAAATGTGCCAAAATTTAAAAAAAAAATAGGACCACTTGAAATATGTTGCACAGCACAATTCTGTAGGATGAGAAAATTCTTATGAGCCAGTCGTTGTGGTGCACGATGATAGAATATATCGATGACGTGGATGCAGTAGGAACACGAGAAAATTCCTATGCTACCACCATAACAAAGTGAATCTTTGTAACCTCTTTCGTTTAGTACCCCGAGCTGATGGTTGCTTCTTACAACAACAATGAGGATGCTCCCCATGAGCCAGATGGAGTGGCCCTGGTTTGGAACATGAAGTTCAAGAAAACCACACCAGAATATGTTTTCCACTGCCAGGTAGGCGTCAGCAGAGTAAAAATAATTCCTATCTCTTACCAGACCGAACATAGCTCAAGCTGCACTGCATCTGTCTTGGGTTGGGAAGAAGAGCTGGGTTTAAAAATGGAATCGTTGACAATTTTGGAAAATTCCCCCACAGTAACCTAATGTTTTGGGAAAGTGGCAGCCCTCCTCAAATGGTTAGGAAACCTGGTTGGGGACTGTGTGTCATTTTCTTTCTATTTAAAACAGCCCCCATGAGGATAAGTTTATAAAGACCTCGCACTTATAAAGAAACTGTGGTGCGCCACTTCCTCTGCCCAGAAGCAGCATATGCCTGCCCACCCATGTGGCCGCCCTCAAAGCATTCCCAGCCGAGTTCCCTCCTGTCTCTGAAACACACTTCAATGGATGTTGCCTTTTCTAAGTCTGTAGTGCCCTACTGTTTTGGAGATAATGATACTTTCAGAGCTGAGAGATTCGAGGAAGGTTTACCACGAACACTACCTGAATTGTTGAGAAAGGTAGACGCTGTTTCTGCTTTCCAGATGCAGATTCTGTTGGAGAGTTTGGGGTGTTTTACTCCTTGTGTACATGTCTTCTCTCCCATTGGACACACTGGGATGGAAATGAGGCTACACTTGCATCTGTTCTGCCTTGCTCCATCACCATGGTTTTGCCCAAATGACAGGCCTTAGCACTGGCCAGTGTATCAACCCCTTTATTAATGAGATTATGGTCAAGAAACTAGAAAGCAAACATCCTACCTCAAAAGTTCAGTTCCTCAAATATTAGAATTCAGAGGCAGCAAGAACTACTCTATATCCATGCCTCTGAAGAGGCTGAGAAGCAAATCTACTTGCCTCATCCTAGGAAGCTTTGTGTCATTTTATATCTGAGACCTGAGTATCTTTTTGAACTGAAATATGTTTACACTTTAGAGCATTATCAGATATAATTTGAGGAACAGGGGCTGCTGGAATAAAAGGCCCAGCTTCAACGTGATTGAGTAACCCTCTAACTCTGGCCATGTTTTTCTAATTTGCTATCTCACAAACGACTTAACAAGAAGTCTAGGCCTGCATAGTAAATAACTCTTATTTTTTTGAACCTTTGAAATAAGAACAGGTTTTTTTTTTCTTTCTTTCTTTCTTTCTTTTTTTTTTTTTTGTTAACATTATCAAGTTTGTCAGCCTGGTAGGTTCTTTGTGTAAACATAGAAGCACAAAATTCTAATTCTGTTCAGTCTTAAGGGGTTTGCTGAGTTGCCAGGAAAATACTATAAGGATTATGGGGTAAAGAGAAGCACATTTTGAAAGCCAGGGCCTTTTAAACTGTTTTGATATACAGAAAGCATATCTTTAGTTTTAAAGCTCCAAGAAGTAGTCCATGCTGTTTCAGTAAATGCTTATGATGTTTATCATAACTTAAGGCTTTCTAATTATATTAACTGAGTACTGGCGGCCTCTGGCAATATGGGTAATATGGTTAATATTCACAATATTGTATAGTAAACAAGCCAATGGGATCATGATAACAGATTTTTTAAAAGTCTTTGAAATTATCAGAATTTTTTAAAAATTATTTGCTTTATCATGTCACAAAGCTAATACGAGTATTGACAGGTATCATTTCTTCTCATGGTAGCTTGGGTATTATTTACTAAAGGCTTCAATGATTACTGAGCTTTACTTTTGGTTTCTCATTTAGAGATCATCTAATTTAGGTGATATGTGTAATTTAGAAGAAAATATGATCCTGATTTTATTTCATTTTTTAAAGTCCAGAAGTATGTGAATAAACAAGATAAAGTCACATAAGAGTTACCGAAAGATGTTGAATAAGATTTCTTCATCTTGGTGCTGCAGAGTTGGCTCAGAGGTTAAGAACATTGGGTAGGCTTGAAAAGGACCCTGGTTCGATTCCAGGCACCCACATTGAGACTCACCACTTCCTTTGGCACCAGGTATCCACGTGGTGCATACATGTGAGCAAAGCATTCATATGCACAAAATAAGATAAATCTAACAATAATTAAATAAAAATTAGTGGATTCATATATGTGTGTGTGTGTGTCTTCATCTACCAAATTGCCAGAAGCAAAAATGGCCATTTTTAAGCTCTAGCTGCTATCTTTGCTGGGGAATTTGATCATCATGCTCTCACTGAAGACCATAAGGACTCTAAAACCTTCGATATGAAGTCAAAGCTATCTAATTCAGCTACACATGCATCTGAAGATATTTAATTGAAGATAGGTGGTTCATGTAAGTGACCTAGATATTCATAAAAGGCTCATTTAGGAAATAACGTCAGAAAAATCTTAACTGCAGAAGGCACTATACTCTCTAGTTTGTGCTATTATTGAACAGCTCTTAGGCATTTCAACTATAGCGACTAGAGGGGGCAAACTGTAGAACCAGTTTTCTGAAAGGTGAGGAGAATGAACGCTGAGCCCTCTTGGAAAGGAAGGAGAGAGAGAGAAGTGACAGTCAGTTCCCCATGTCCTCTCGTTCTGCATCCATGAAGTCAACTCACTACGGCATGAGGATATTTGAAAACAAACTGTCTCTTCCATACACACACACATACTTTTTGTCATTATTCTCTGAGGAATATAACAATAAGTTGCATGGCATTTGCATGGCATTAGGTATTACAATTAGTCTACAAAATGATATAAGGCTACAGGGAGATATGTATAAATTCTATGCAAATATTACATGTTTTTACATAAAGGTTTGAGCATTCACAGATGCTTAAAGGAAGGGAGGTCCTGAAACAAGTCCCCCAAGGATACTGAGGCATATCCCTGTGAAATCCTTCTAAAGGGTATATTTAGGGTTGTGAGCCTAGCCTTTAATGGCGGAGTCATCTCTCCAGCCCGACTCCTGGGTATGTTAGGCGGGGATTTGTGGGTTTTATTTTTCCCAGGGAAAAAAAATTGCACCAACGAGAAATATGAATCAGATATCCAAGAGATAAAGGTATCCTTTGAAAGAAAGAGTGTGAGTGACTGAATGGGAGACTTTTAAATATATTTGCTACTAAATTATGGGCTGGCAAACCCAGAATCTGCGGAGCTGGCCAAAAGGTAGAAATGTAGATAATGGTAGCTGCTGTGGGGCCAGCAAGTCAGAACTTCCATGTTGCCTACAGAATCAGTTCCTCTTTAGAGAACTCCAGCTTACGCTCTGAAGGCCTTCGACAGATTAAGTGAAGCTCTCTCTCACTGCTGAGGATAATCTACTCAAAGTTTACAGATTCGAATATTAATATCCTTCCCACTGACATCTAGACTACTGTTTCATCCATAAACTGGGCACCACGGGCTAGTCAAATTGACACATAAAGATTTTGACTTTGCCCAAAGCAATCCAGGGAACCGATATCTTTCATATCTTCGAAAATCAAGCTAATTGTAGATCCCTTTGGGATAGCAAGCAACTAAATCCACCTACAAAGTTTAACATGAAGAGAATAAGAGCATCCCTTGCAGATGTCAAATCACCTATCTGAGATCATGGAGACCGTGGCCATGGCACTAATATGTACACGTATTGAGAATCTGTTCTTTACATTCTCCACCGTAAGATCTCAGTGGGTGCAGGCTAGAGACTGGCTCAGAAGACTCCTGAAACAAGATAAGTACCCATGAATGGCACAGTCAGGTTAGCATCAGCCGGCATTCCTCCTGCTTCCCCCGAAGACCACGTCCTGGGTCTTTCTGTACCAGTAACGGATGTAGGCATGTGGCCTTGTGCAATGGAGGGAGGGGGGTGAATAAAGAAATGAAGCAGACTGAACCTTTGCTCAGCCGACTGTTTCAGCCATCTGGGTGACTTTAAGAATGACTGACGCCAGGGTTCCAGGCTGAGAAAACCTGATTTTCTCTGTCTGTGGATAGATGGACAAGCGCTGGAATTATAGCAGAGCCTGTGCAGGTCATCAAAGGTTTCTCTCCGGCAGCCTGACATTCGTATGTCACCGGATTATTGTTATTTTGTAACCTGACGCTGAAATTCAGAGAACCTACAGAATTCAAATTAACGTGAGCAATCTGGCTTGGTACACAGTCCTACATTCCTAGCCCTCTCTGGATGTATGTGGGTAGTGCAGCAAATGAAGAGGCATTACGAGTTTAAAGCCATCTTCAGATATATTTTTTTCATTCCAAGCCAGCCAGTGCTACAAACCAAACAAATATCAAATATATATGAGAAAGCAAAATGTCCTCCCTTATAATTTATGACTTCCCTCCTACATCTTTTCTGACCTTTGACATTTCATTTATTAAAGCCAGTGCTTTCAGGATAACTAGTCCCCCAAAATCAAGTCAGTTGAATCCTCACTTTCCTGTGGCCCTCCAGTAATTTAAAGATTATTTGAATTGTTTGCTTACTAAGACAGAGGGCTGGAAATAGGAAAGGCAAGGGAAAGTCTTACACTGATTTTACTTTCATCATTTTAGCTAACCGTTTCTTGTAAATCTCCATTGACTCTTCATATGTTTCTTCTATATAACCGCAAACAAATCTGGTGGCTCATAAGACCTTTGTCTCGGGGAACAAGCTTCAATTCAGTCTTCCTTCTGCAAGGCCTGATGAGCCTTCAGCCTCATCATCCAAAGCTTTCATGTGGAGGCTCGTTTTTCTGTTGCGAGTAGGAAGGCCAAGTACCTTCTCCCTCCACGGGTGGCTTCCTGTGTCCATGACACTAAATTTTTCATGTGGGTGCTGGGCCTGCGTTTTCTATTTTCATTTCAATAAAAGCTGTCTATACTTGGAAAACATCAGTGCGCTCTGCATAGGAATCAGCCATGCGGCCCCGTCACAGCCTGGCAGCTCTCCTACTGCCTTCTGTAGTGGCTTCACACACTCTCATTAGATTATATGTCTGGCCACCCTGCATTGCTTACCCTGGTGTGGTCTTTCTCTTTAAAACGGAATGAAGAGAATCAGAAATATAGATCTTATAATTATCCGCATGGAAGTAAGTAAAAATGCTTTTAGTTAGTGGCTTAGTGCAGTCAGCACGTTTTTTGTTTGTTTGTTTGTTTTTGGTGGGGTTTTTATTTTCTCTGTTTTTCCTGATTTGGCTTCTTTGTTCATGGCCTCTCCTCCTTCTGAGGATCATCTGGCAGTTGCCTGCAACTGACCGTGGCTAACCCTCCACAGTTTGGGGAGGAAAGCAAAATGTGAAGCAGGATGATATCAGCTGACCTTACTGGTGCCAGGGTTGAAACCCTCCGTTATACTTTTTTTTTCCCCATGTGTGGCTTCACTTCTCATTAAGATTCTACAGAGATTACAGATGGAATTACAAGTGGTGGCCTCAGCTGCCCAGCCTGCGGGTCTGCTCATGTCCCCAGTGACCCTGAAGAGAATTCTTCTTGTGAGGAGCAATGGCAAACCAGAAGAGAGTGGGAGTGTGGGCTGGTGGCGGGGAAAGGGACAGAAAATAAGACATTGCGGGTCAGTGAGCTGTCGTGGGTTTGGTATAATCCCTGATCCTATAGAGAGGCCTTCTCCAGCCTCTGGTAGAAATGTGGGGTTCATTTCCCAACAAATTGTATCCCTACTCCAACCCAGACTGAGACTCATAGTCCAAATCTGTAAAGCAATGTTGTGTGTATTAAATTAAAGATTACCCATATTAAAAGCTTTGTTGGACACAAAGCTCTAAATGAATTTAATTTTATTTTCTAAAATATATTGTAAACAGTAAGGATTAGAATATGGCTTAAGAATTTTTTCGTTAATATAAAAGAAGGATTAATGTTTTTATAACCTACCTGATTTTAAAAAAAGGGAAAAGTAATTTTAAGCATTTTTTATTTGCTAAAAAGTTCCTATTAGCAAAGAAGAAAGAAAGGGTGAGAAGGATAGAAGGGTCTTTGATGATCTGTGCTTCATATTCATTGTAAGTTCCTGGCACTTCAACTGAAAGCACACAACAGATGTTTTGTACTGGGAGAATCAACTCCATGATCAAGAACAGGCAGGCCAAGGGAGACCCAAACAGTTCTCAAATGAGATGTCTGATACATGTCAGAGTCGTCAAACAGAAGAGAAAACCTCAGAAGACCTTCCGTAGCTATGACATGCGTGTCATAGTGCAGAGTTCTGAGAAAGTAAAGATTACCTACATAAAGAACATAAAGATGTTCTTGGAGAAATCACTCAGTGGTTAAGAGCACTGACTGCTCTTCCAGAGGACCCAGGTTCAACTTCCAGCACCCACATGCCAGCTCATAACTATCTATAACTCCAAGAGCTGACACCCCCACACAGACATATATACAGGCTAAATGCCAGTGCACATAAAATATAAATAAATAAATTATTTTTAAAAAGAACACAAAGGTAAAATTAACTCCTTGCAAAGAAGACTAAATAATGCCATTGGCCAGATGACAGGAACAGCATCTCAGCATCTTTATCACTTGTAGTCCTCTAGGGGAAGGTCTAAGTGACTTTAAATGTGCATGCTGACATGAAATGTAGACATGAGGAAACACTTTTTTATGCAAGAGAACATGTCTAGGCTGATGGCTAAGGACTGAGCTAGATAGCAGTTCTTATTAAATAAAAAGCCAGCAT
Source organism: Meriones unguiculatus (assembly GCF_030254825.1). NCBI lineage: Eukaryota > Metazoa > Chordata > Mammalia > Rodentia > Muridae > Meriones > Meriones unguiculatus. The sequence continues at coordinate 36,339,339 of NC_083368.1, forward strand.
TTCATTTTCCATTTGGCCCAAGAAGCTAGAAGCACAAAACTAGCTTTGCCAGCTTTCAATCATCATCTATTCTCTTGCTGGATATCCTTTAAGGAACACAAGAACTTCACTGGGCACAGAGGTGCATGCCTTTAATCCTAGAACTCAGGAGGCAAAGGCAGGTGGCTCCATGTGAGTCCAGCCTGGTCTATATAGTAAGTTCCAGGTCATCCAGGGCTACATGGTGAGAACCTAATCTCTAAGAAATAACCCAAGAAGGAGAGTTAGTCGTTGAGACAGATCTTAGGAAACTAGGATTGTTGTATGGATTATAGCAAAGGGATGGAGTTCAAGGCGATTCCTCATCTGCACCCAGCAGGAAAGGGCTGTGTCCACCACCCTGAGTGCTAGTGACTAACAGTGAGTGACTTGATGCTACCACATCAGAATCACATAGCTTCGAGCAGGTGTTTTTTAATGATTTCTTCATCTTGTCAGAGATTTGGACACCAGAATTGCACATGGCATCCATTCTCCTAAATGTCCTTCTCTCCTCTTCCCATCTTTGTGCTATAGCCCACAGAATGGGATTGTCTCCATCTGTGCTTCAAAGAACTGCCCTCAAGAATTGCTGGTTCTGGCAGTCATAACCAATGGGCAATGTGAACAAGTTCTCTGTCCTGTCACATCCATGTCCATCTTCAGTCCCCTGTCTCTTTCATAGCTGTTCACTGAAGTCAGGGAAATCTTGGCTTGGTGGGGGAGGTTGAGGAAGAGTGCTCTGAGTGGCCTGGGATAAATGGGGGAAAGGGTGTATTTATTTCTCAAGGTAATTGTGATAATAAAAGACAGCACAGGAGCCAGTGAGACAGTTCAGCAGAGAAAGATGCTTGCAGCCAAGCCTAATGACCTGACTCTCACTCCCTGGGCCATCACAGTGGATGGAAAGAACCAACTCTGGCAAGTTGTCCTCTGACCACCACAAAGGCACTATGGCATGCATGAATGCACATGTACACACACACACACACACACACACACACACACACACACACTATACGCCTCCCTATACAACTCTTCTCCCACCCTCTGAGGCTACAGAAAGATAGCAAGCCCTCTGATGCTTCTTCTAATAACACTGATCCTGTTATTGGAGCTTCACTCTGTGACCTGAAAGTTTCCACATTCATTGTTAGAGCTTCAGCAGAATAAACTTGGAGGATCAGGGATGCAGCTCAGCGCACAGCAAAAAGTAGAAGGACATTTTGTTTTCTTCTTTCACCAGGATTGCATGATAGTACCAAGGGAAGAAGCTGAAGCCTACCTAGGCATTCTTATCTTTCTCACTTGGTTGTAATCTTTAAGAGGTTTTGCCCAGCTGATAATTCATCCATTCATTCAGCCAACTTTTACAGGATACCCACCATTGTGGCCGTTCCTACCAGGCCACAATTGGTTGGAATTCAGGAGCATTTTTCCTTTCTCCATAAAAACCCTTCTGATTTCCCCGGTCTTCACCAGGCTTAACTTTTAAGCACTTGGCTTACACTCCTCGGCTGTAGGAGTTGCCTGGAGCCTGTTAGTGTTGACTAGAGCGGTGCATGTGCCTCTTTCATACATGTGTCAAGGAAAGGGGAAGGCCGTGATAACTCCAGAGCCCTCTCATCCTAGGCATTTAACCATTGATTTCCTGACTGGATGATCATGAGAAAGTTTCCGAGTCACAGGAAGTAGTTAAGTATGTACTTCGGTCCATGTGGCTATGGGGCTATGCAGCCTGGGATTATAATCTAGATCTACTACTGACAAACTAGCGTGGGCCGATCAGAGGCTCCCTAACGAGACTGAAGTAAGTGAATACACTAAAGCACTTGGGTTGATCATATTGTAAGTCTCCCGTGGTTAGCAGCTACAGTTACTACTTACAAAGCGCCAGAATTAGTTTCAATATCTGTAACAATGTGTCTATGCTGCCTAAATCGTATGGGGACAGGCCCCTGTGTGCAACATGTCTTTTGTCTCTGAATGGAAAATATTATGAGTTAGGAGGGAGGGGGTTCTAAAAGAGAAAAAAAAATAGGGCAAGGGTAAAATGAACTAACAAGTAGCTGGCAGGGATACCTGGATTTATTTGGCTTCGATGCCATGCCTGCTCTTGTTCATGCCGCACACTAAATCCATGTGCGTTTTTGTTGGCTTTGGGGGGTTGTTGTTTTGTTGTTGCTGTTTTCTTTTTGTATTAACTACTCAATACTGGTGTGTGGGCTCTGCGAAGGAAGCTCACAGCTCACGTCGATATCCATAGTCCCTTGTAGACTAAGCTGGCTATCTGCTCTCTCTTCTAGAGATGCGTATGCATGGGCACTCTAGAGCATTTTCTTTATCCGCATTCAGATCCCTGGGAGCAGGGTTGAAAGACTGTCAGCAATGTCACATGGCCGTAGTGGGATGAAGCCTCAGGAGGGCAGTGTTCTCCCTGGGAGGTCTCTGGAGGACAGGGAAACCTCACTCCTAAAAAAGAACAAGAAAAGGCAGAGGTGGCTGCACTGTTCCCCTCAGCTTCCTTTCCCTCAGCAGTGTGAACCTGGATCATGTTATGACCGCACATCTCTGTATGGCTGTAGACTCTTTGTAGTCTAGGATAAAATCACCACTTGGTCATCTATTTCTAAAGTGCATCTTTTCTTCCTGTGTGTGTGTGTGTGTGTGTGTGTGGTGTGTGTATCTAATATCAGCAGAAGAACTGCCCAGTTTGAATCTCTCCTCCATTACTAATAAATGAATCGACTGATGTTTTCCCAGCCACAGTGGCAGTCACACAGTTTTATCAGAACAATTCAGGCCGAGGAATGCATCAGAAGTATGGCCACTGATCCCTTGCCAATGCTAAGGCAAACAACATCCCACCCATACTCTTGCAATCAACCTATGAAAGCAGAAGGAGGACAAAGGAAGAAGGTGTTTGGCGGGAGAGGGGAGGAGTTGCAAGAGGAGAGGAGAAGTTGGTCAAGGAGCATTACGCATATGTGTGAAATCATAAAAGATTAAAGTTTTTGAAGAACTTGATATTTGAAGCTAAGAGTTTGTTATCAAAGAGAACCTGTGAAAATAGAATTGTCATCTTTACTTCCAAGAAAAACCTCTGCCCTTTGCTATAGCAAGGAGTATGCACTTAGCACACACGCTTGCTAGTGTTGCAGTGACACTATTGCTTATTCCTCGCTAACGAATTTATCACAGTGCTATCTTTCTCTTGGCTTAAACATTTAGATTGGTTGTTTCTGCCCTTGATCTTAGAGGAAAACCTGAGGTACACCCGAATTAGTCATTTTTAAGTAAAGTATCCTCAAAAATATGTTTGTGTTATATACTAAAATCATTGTTGGTATCATCATTGAAACGTTTTACTTTTTTATTCTAAAGCTGGTGTGTTTCCTGCACTTGACCGTTGAAAAAGGTGATTTTAGTGCCTATGCTAATAAGCTGGGTTATTTATCAGTGTGTCCTTGCTTGTCCTGTGAGCTCATCCAGGACTGTATGGAATAACTGAGCTCAAACACGAGCACGCCTTATACCCAAGAAAAACTTTTGTCTTTAAAATAAGTTTGCTACAAATATATTCTGAAATATGCACAGAATGAGATCAAAATGTGGACACAAGTGCCCACGTTCATATAAATGCATGCACACAAACTCACCCAAGACTCTAAAATCCCAGTCAAAAGCTATATTTCTTAAAAGAGAATTATAGCAATGTTGATAGTTGGCCAAAACCTCAAGCAGTGACAGAATCCACAGAGTGTCCTGAGAGGGATGCCTTTGCAAAGCCACGCCTCACCAGATGGTTCAGATTAGAGATGCTTAAAAGCACATGGCAGCATTAGTTTGGTTTAGAATTCATAGTTAATTCAGTAGATAGAATAATGCAAATTTGAAACCCTATCCTGTGTATCAGAAGAAACCATCAAATCTTAGGATTGCTCTTAAGGGAGGTTGATATGTAATGTGTTGATTTTTAAATGATCTAATTGAAATAGTAAAATTAACCAAGAAGGCTTTAAAAAGATTAAAATGAGAGAACACAAGTAAAAACTCTCCCCTCTCGCCAAGAGCTATTCCTTTAAGCTGTCATATCCAATCAATTTGTATGGGATACGACGGCCAATTGTCATTTCCTGAGATACACTGTGTAAAGAGGTCATGTTTCAGAGGCAGCATGAAAAAATGGAAAAAATAATTTCAGAGCATGATGCCAAGAGAAACCAAAATGTCCTGAAAGGCCACGAAGTGCTGCCTGGATCCCCTCACCTTGCTAATAATAGCAAAGAAACAGCTTATGCACAAGATTTTCCTTGGGCTTTTTCAGTCCTTCCTCCTGCAGGCTCTTATTCCTCACTGTCCACATCCTTATGTCTAAAATCTACTGTACCACCCTTGGTCCCACAGCTGTACAGCCTGTGAACACCTCTTTGGCAAAGCCTGCAGAACTGTTTTAATTCAAAATGTAGATTAGTGTATATATTACTTACAACACAAAGAGAAGCGTCAGCTCGTATGCTGAACCTGCCACTAAAACGATGCTCACTCAAGAATTTAGACTTGTAGTTTTCTCTAGCACACGTTTTAAGAATTTCCAAGCGTTAAAAACTGGAGTTGTGGCTTTTAATAACTAAATAGAGGCTTACAATCAAAACAAATGTGTTTCTCCAGCAGCAAGGACACACACAGAGAGAAATGTGGAGGAAAGTTTGAGAGACACGTATGTACCAAATCTATTCAATTCACAAGCATTTCTTATTCATAGTTTGTTTTTAGTTAACATACAATTATTAATATTAGTAGGGCAGAGTGTGTGACTGTGGTACCTGTGTACATAATTTAATGGTAAACCAGAGAAGTCAGCACGGGCTTCACCTCACCTCATACATACCATTTCTTTGTGGTAAGAACATTCAAAAGCCCTTTGTCTGCTACTTTGAGATCTTCAGCACTCTATTGTAATCATGGTCTCTATTCTCTGAGACAAAACACTAGAACGTATTTTATATACTCTAACCCTGTGCCATTAACCAGTCTTTCTCTCCTCTCACTTCCGTCTCTCCATTCTCTATCATGAATGTTATTACTCTTCCTTAGCAACACAGGTCATATATTAGAAAATCTTAACTTCTAATCAGATATGATATATATATATATATATATATATATATATATATATATATATATACCCGTATAATACTTGATATAGAATTGTGTTGTTTTATCTTCTGGTTGCATCTTCAAGACTTGGGAATGGAAGGTGATTAACTGATAGGAGCAATACAGCCATTTGAGAGAGTGAATGTGTCCTTCCAATTCTTCAACACTAGGCCAACCTCTCACAATTAAAGCTGTTGAAAGGGATTTGTTTTGAGAAAGGAGCTTCCAGGAAAGAACCCAGCTATATGTACTCTCTTCCCAAGCCCCACCTCTGATTATGACACCTGTGGTCCTGGTGGCATTTCCTTCAGCATGTTTGGCCCAGTTCATGCTAGCACAGCTGATTCTCGGAACTAGACTTCACTGATAGTCACCTCTCTATACTTAAAGATGCTCTTGTTCAAGGTTCACAGTGTGTTGGATCATTGGTAAAATGTCTAGTAGAGCCATGTTCTATAAAATATCATCCCTCTGGATAACAAGAAAAAAGGCAGGCACTTCTTAAATCAAATATGGTTTACAGCCTCTACATTGTCCTTTACGTGAATGGGAATGCTCATTATGTTGGTTTCTCTAGCATGGCATTGATAATTTGGTACATTGTTAAGCATAATATTATGTGAAAAACTTGAACTTGTGAATCAAATATTGAGGTTCTGCCTACTTCAATCAAGACTTGAGGATGTTTTTCATTATGTATCTAATAACCATGGATAGTAGCAAGAAGCTATTTGTTCACATTATTCATTTAGCTACCAAATAATCACTTTTCTCATAGAGCATAAAAGAAAGCCAGTTCTCCTCTTTTATCCAGCGGTGATGTCATAGCCAGGTAGACAGTACTTGTGGTCCAGAGAGAAGATGGTAAAGAGGCTCTGTGAGATCTTTAGTCCCATATTATTGTAAATTAAGCCTTAATTAAAAAAAAAAAAAAACTTTGTTTGTTTTTAACACATTGCTCATATTGTGGACATTTACTGTGTATTGAGAGTGTTGGGTATTACTTATGAATTGAATTAGTTCAGGCCATAAATAGTCTTCATTACTGTTCTCTACCTGAAAATCTAACTCAGTGAAGGAAAGAAGAAAGCTCAAAAACTATATGCTGTAAAGTTCCTCATAAAAATACCCATGGCCTATAGTTGTAACTGTTTCACATCAATAATATTTCTGTTCAAACTTCTGATACAACATAATGCTTCAAAATAGGGTTCATCAGGAAAGAGAGGGGAAGTGGGCAAAGCTTTACATGATTCCCTACAAAAATGGGCACCGTTTGTTTCTGAGCAAAAAAAATCTGGGTCTTTTGGGAGCTCTTTGACTCCTGAAAGTAACATGTTTGGAGCAATTTTAGTAAGCATGAATACTGGAATAGTGATTTTTGTATGTATGTATGTGGCTAAAGGGAACTCTTGCAGGAAAGCATGTGTTTCTCTGGCAGCAGGAGGAAATACGTGCCCTTACAGAAAAACATGAGCGATCTGGAGACCCTAACCCCATGGCAGACTGACCCAAAGCCAACGTTCTCGGGGCTGAAAAGATGGCTCAGCAGTTAAGAGCCTTTAGATGCTCTTTCAAAGGACCTGCGCTTTCTTCCCAGCGCCCACCACGTGCAGCACCACACAACTGCCTGTTAGTCCAGCCTTAAGTGACTCTGAGGCCTTTACCAGCCTCCATGGGCCATGTACACATTGAATATAACACAGAGAGAGAGAGAGAGAGAGAGAGAGAGAGAGAGAGAGAGGATGGGGGAAGAGAGAAAGAGAACTCATAAATACAAATCTTTTAAAAAAAATTAGGGGAAAAGTGCTCTGAATCTCTATATAAGCTTTCTTAAAGCAAAAGACAATGGGTTTTGATTGCCTAGTTCTCATAATCAAGGTATGAAAGATGATGTGGAATAAGTTTATAGAAAGTATAGGATAGATAGCAAGGAATAGATCAGAATCAGAATTCTTATATGCCCGAAGCCTCATTTCTTAGAACTTTCTCTGGCTCAGTACCAAAGGATCCACATCCATTTCACTAATTGAGTAGCCAGCACCACCTGTGATACAATAGCGAGGCCAGACCAAGAAGAAAAGGCCGCCTGCTGAGCTGCTGGGACCTACGCATACATGGTCGGGTATTTATCATTCCATCAGGGAATGCTCTGCTGGGAAGGCTGATCTGACAGGGGAGGGATCGCAGGCAGCAGATATGCCATGAACAACAAACCCAGATTCCTAACATATGTTTAATTGGAGTACCTCTCCCTTAAAATACCTCCCGATTCTAAGTCCACATTCTGATTTGCCGTTTTCTGCTGCCTGTTCTGAATTAATCCTTTGAGGTGGTCATTCCCCGGAAGGAAAAAAGGAAAATGAGAAGAGAGATGCCAAGTTGGGCATGTGAATGAAAGAGAATGGGAGAGCACAGAGGGAAGGGGTCATTAACTGGAGTCTGCTTTCAGGAGCTGGGTTGTCTGGGCTGTGGGAGAAGGGAGAGGCAGAGGAAGAAGAGAAATAGAAGCCAAAGGCCCTCCAAAGGTCACTTGCTAGCATCTCTACTAAAGAAGGAAAATTACTCTTTGCAATAGAGCTCAATTTACAGATTATTTTGATTCTCTGTCGTACTTCATCTCAAAGAATTAGTATAATCTAAAAAGTGGTTAAAGTTATTAAAACAGTTTCCATAGTAAAAAATTAAATGATTTTATTAACTGTCAAAGTCAGTGTTAAACTGAGATAATTTGAATTATATTTCATATAGTGATCATGTCACCAGGATGTCTAAATATTCTTTGTGAAAGTAATAATCCTCAATTCTGATTTCTTATCAACAGAAACTGACAAAAGGTTAAGAGTACTAGCCACCATCTTTATTATTTGTAAAATATAAACAGGAGAATATATTTGAGGGAAATATCTATGTAAATATGTTTTCCACCGTAAAAGAATTAACCCTTGACGAAACTCTATAGATTTTTTTTCTTTCACAATTTTTTTTTCTCAAAAGACCATGGAACTATTACAAATACTTTATACCTATGTAAAAGTGAAATAGCAAAAGCTCATGCTTTTGAATTTAAAAAACAGTAAATATCTTTATGAATGTAATGACAGCAACATAGCAACACACTGTCCTGCTTCAAATCCTGTCTAGCATATACACACACATAACCTATCCATCATCTATTTGTAATCTATCATCTATTTAGTCCAAGTTTTCCCAAGTCACATAAGGGTGCTTTCATAAATAGCATATATCTATATATAATCTATCCATTATCTACCTGGTCTATGAAGTTACATAAGAGTGCTTTTAAAATAATGTCCTACTGGGCTGGAAACATTGCTCAGTAGCTCACAGCACTAGTTGCCTTTGCAGGAGGTTCACACCCATCCATAACTTGAGCTCCAGGTGATCTGACGCCGCCGGCCTCCGAGGCTGCACTTACACACTCATGCACAAGCAAACACACACACAGCTACACATGATTTAAAAAACAAAAAAACAATAAAAATAAATCTTTTTTAAAAGGTCCTATCATGAAATTTGTGAGCAAATAGATGGAACTAGAAAAGATCATCCTGGATGAGATAACCCAGACCCAGGAAGACAAACACGATATGGACTCACTTATAAGTGGATATTAGCCACAAAGTAAAGGCTAACCATGCTACAATCCACAGACCTAGAGAAGCTAAAGTAACAATGGGGGATGCATCAATTTCATTGTGAAGAGGAAATAGAACAGACATCATGGGTGGACAGGGAGGGGGTGGATACGGGAGTGAGAACAGGAGGGATCGGGTCAGGGGAGGACAGAGGAACAGAGAACAGGAGTAAGCAACTGGAATGGGGGAGGGCAGTCTAGTTCAGGGGAATCTTCAAGGATGAACCTAGCTAAGACTCCTAGCAGTGGGGACATGGAGCCTGTGCTGCCATCTCCTGTAACCAGGCAAGACTTCCAGTAGAGGGATTGGGACACCAACCCAGCCACAAAACCTCTGGATGACAATTGGTCCTGCCTACAAGACGAGCTGGGGTAAAGGTGGTACAGAAGTTGTGGGACAGGCCAACCAATAACTGGCCATCTTGAGACCCATGCCATAGGAGGGAACTCACATTGGACACTGCTTGGAAGTCCAGGAACCAGGGGCTGGATACACAGGGACCTAGGGTAGAGTCAAATATGACTGGAAAAAAAATCAACAAAGTGATTCCTAACATTTTGTATATTCAGAGATTGGTCCCTAGCCCAACTGTCATCAGAGAGGTTTCACCCAGCAACTGATGGAAATGCAGAGACCCACAGCCAAACATTAGGTGGAACTTGGAAAATCCTGAGGAAGAGGGGAAAGAAGGATTGTAGGAGCTAGAGGGGACAAAGACACCATAAGAAAACCCACAGAATCACTAACCTGGGCTCAAAAGGATACACAGAGACAGAAACACCAACCATGGAGCTAACCTGGGCCCTCTACACATGTTACAGTTGTGTAGCTTGGTCTTCTTGTGGGTGTCCTCACAGTAGGAGCAGGGCCTTACTCTGCTACCTTTGGGACTCTTTCCTTCTAGTAGGTTGCTGTGTCTAGCCTTAATAGAAAAGGAGACTTCTAGTCTTATTGAAACCTGATAGGCCATGGTTGGTTGATATCCATGGGAGGCTTGCCTTTTTCTGAAGAGAAACTGAGGAGAAGTGAAGGAAGGGGGTGGGTAAGAGAGGACAGGTAGAGGGAGGGAACAGGAAGAGAGGAGGGAGGGGAAATTGCAATCAGGGATGACAGAGATAGATAGATAGATAGATAGATAGATAGATAGATAGATAGATAGATAGATAGATAGATAGATAGATGATCCTATTAACAGAAATAGAATAGATTTGTTTCCAACTTATACCTCTGAACTCTCCAAATACTTCCAATTTTTTTTTCTGGAAGATTCCATAGAAAATAACAATTGTATTAAAAAAATTCAAGTACCTGTCAGTGAACCCAAAAGCATTTCACAGGAACTTTAGTTTCCATACCCTCTGGCCTTGTCCTCTGACCTGTGTCAATCTGAGAACTGGCAAGCTTTACTCCTGAGTTCCAGTTTCCAGAGCCTCTATATGGTTGTTGACACAATAGCAGTAAATCCTGAGCAGCTCAGTGACTTCTAGAACTTGTAGACAATCAAGTCAGATAATATCCCATAAAGAACATGATCCAACTATTCTATCCCCCAAGTGTGTATTGTCTTTAGGAAAACCGATCAAGGCAAGCTGATTCTCCACTGCCTTCAACATCCATAATAAATACAGTTCTTTCATTCTACCTTATGAAAATGTAGTTCTGGCAAGCCATGTCACTTGATAGAAATATTTTTGCTCATCCAAACTATAAATACTGCTTATTCTCAGACTGGACTGTTCAATGTTATTTCAAATATGATGGTCTTCACTTTTTAGGACAGAGTACATTTTCCCAGAACAATTCAATGGAAGGTCACTGCGCCTAGAACCAGGCTAACTACTAGGAACACAATAATGAATACACTCTGTTATCTGCTTTGGAGGAACTTCTCCCTCCAAAACAACAAAGAGTGTCTGGGGAGAGAGATCAGTGGTTAAGAACACTTACTGCTCGTGTAGAGAACCAGTCCTCAGAGTGCACCTGGGGATGGTTAGTTTGGTTGGTGTCAAAGGCCTTTGGAAGGCTGAGCTAGCTCCCATTAGACAAGAGGCGACCTCACATGTAGAATATCTTACATTGTACTTCGGGTTCCTGCAAATGGTCTGAAGATGCTTGGTGAACCACAGGTATTCCTAAGACTGGTTCTCATTAGCAGGAAAAACTAGAAGCCTCTCTCTTCCTCCTTCTTGATGTGAAGTGAAACCAATGAAGTCAGCTACTATTTAGACAAGTGAGTGAATGCTATTCCTCTGGGAGACACTATTCTTAAGGAGAGACGGACCCCGGGAAGTCCCTGAAAAGTTTTTTTGGGCTGGAGCGAGAGTATAGCTTGTGGGCCATTCAATAGGAATGATGGGCTATTCTGTTGATGCTGTTAAGTTAAATCACCTAATCAAAATCATAAGGAAAGCCTTACCTTTCCATATGTGTTTTTGTTATCCTACAAATAAAATATGTGGCTCAAATCCTGGCACAGTATCTATCTACAGAAGGCTGAATATTTGAGGAAGAGAAATACCTAAGAGGAGTTTGCATTACCAGATGCTTGGCATCGTGTAGTCAAAACATTCTGGATATGTTTTTAAAATAGTCTTCCAGATTTGTGACAACTTATAGCTAGCCATAGCCCTTATCTACATTTTGGAAGGAGGATGGAAATCTGAGGTAGTTTCTCAAATTATTCAAGAAAATCGAACTCTTATTGCCTTTGTAGTGTGATTGCCCTTCGAAAGTAATTTAATTCTAAGTTGGGGAGATGAGGGGAATCTTTCTACAGACTTCTTCAACATTTGCATTTAACTTGAAAAATAATAGCCACAGAGGGCATCTGTGGTACCTTGGACTTGCCCTATGAAAGGTATCATTGCCACCAAATTCTGATCCATTCCTATGTTGGGAAACACCAACTAATTCAGAACTTCAGTTCACCTTGTGCTTGTTTTCTCGACTCCTCATAGCAAGTACCATTGATGCCATACATATTGACTTACCCAGCATCTTTTCATTTTAAAATTAATGCTCAAGAACATAAAATTTAATAAGGACAAAAATTAAAGTTTAGTAGAGCTTTTTAAAAAATTCTTGAGCAAAATTTTTATTTTGGGTTTTGTTTGTTTGGTTGGTTTGGTTTGTTTGTGTGATATTTTGTTTTTCGAGACAGGGCTTCGCTCTGTAGCCTTGGCTGTCCTGGACTTGATTTGTAGACGAGGCTGGCCTCAAGTTCACAGAGATCAGCCTGCCTCTGCCTCCCAGTGCTGGGATTACAGGCATACACCACTGTGCTCGATGAGCAAAATTTTCAACAGATATTTTTATTCCTCACTAAACGTTATATGCTCTGTGATTCCCACTCTAGGCTAGAAGAGGATCTAGAAGAGGAGGAAAAATAGTTCTGTGGGGTTCTTACCATGTGAATTTTAGATAGCCAGATATTTTGATAGATAATTTTATCATCTAGGCTAAGAAACATTCTATTTGTTCTTAAGATACTCAGTGAGTCAAGCTTAGGCTTTTGTTTGCTGCTGGGATAATGTCACTGTGGGGCTAAGATGAGGTCTGGTAACCAGGCACAGTGGCATGCGCTTGTAATCCCAGCACTGTGGGAGGCTAGAGGCAGGAGGAGCTCTGTGAGTTAGAGGCCAGCCTGGTCTACAAAGTGAGTCCAGGACAACCAAGGCTACACAAAGAAACCTTGTCTTGAAAAGACAAAAACAAAACAAAACAAAAAGATTAGGTCTGGTAGCAAACCCTAAAGTGAGATTGCATGCCAATCAGGTCTTTGATAGTTACACCACTATGCCCTTATACTAAGGATAGTCGTCAATTAATTTTCAGTTATTCCTAATTTTTCTTTGATGTCTTTATATCTGGTACATTAGTTGAAGTAATGCTATAAGTATAATAGATTGTTATCCTTCTCAGAATTCTCCAGTTAAGTTAAAGATAAAACGGGACCCCTATTATTGCTCTGACAGAGAAACCTAAGATGCATAGAATAGTAGGCCTAGAGTGCCAGCTTCAAAACAATTACATTAAAAATAAAAATCTCTCTCTAGGTTTCCTACCATGACCATCCTGAAACCTTATCTGCTTCAATGGGTATCAATGAGAACATTCTGCTAAAGGTTTACATGCCAGAGGGGACAGAGTTGAGAAGCTTGGCCAAAGGTCCGTGGATATTGATGGAAGTGAGAGCTGGAAGCTGACAGGGTCATTCAGAGAATATGTCCTAGATTTGAAAGATTTGGAGGGAGAAGGTTTGTGGTGCGTTTAATAATGGCATAGTTTGGGGTTTTGCTCTTAGGATTCTAATGTGCCATTTCTTTATTCCTACTTAAGGTTTTCACCTTTCTCCTTGATGGTTTAGGAGAGCTATCAAGACCTTGTGGAAAGGAGTTTCAAATCTCTAGTGTGGCTTGATCATCTGTCTTAAGGGGACAGTAAAATTTTTACATAATCTGGTTAGAAAAATCTGTCCCAACACACCATATACTAACAGAGGAAAGAAGGTAGAACAAAGTAAGAATTTTTTAAGCCAAAATGTTATGGAAATATTGGGATTGTGTGTCTAGGCAGGATCTCAAGTGTATCATTAACTGTGCCCTTAACTATTGATAAGCCATGGAAGTCAACTAACAGGTATATAATGCAACCTATTTAATTTGTCATTTTTTTTTTCAAAATTTCTACACATTTATTAACTATTTGTTGAAGACTGTGATAGACCAAATGACCACCCAGAGTTGTTCAGATCTTAACATCAGAGCCCTGAGATTGTCACCTTTGGCAAAAGAGAGTTTGAAAATGGAATCATACTGAACATCTTTAAAAAGGTGTTTTCCTTCATTAACAGGATGTTTCCAAGTGAAAGGAGGCAAGACCATCCCTCAGAAAAGGAAAAGTGATGACAGAAACCATCAGAGGGCTGTGAGGGGAGGAAACTGGGCCAACCATGGCTGTCTTTGACAAGAAATTAGCGTGGTATCTAGAAGCTGAGCTGATAGAAATTGATTCTTTCTCTGGAGCCTCTGGAAAGACAGTGGCTCTCCCCATCCCTGTGTTTGCTGCTCTAACCTCCAGCACTGTAACATAATAACATTTTTGTTGTTCTAAGGAGTAATTCATTACAGTACCAGTCTCCAACTGGGTTTCCTAGTAAGGGGAGCAGGGACCGGCTCTGACATGAACTCAGCAGGTGGCTCTTTGATCACCTCCTCCTGACGGGGAGGGAGCAGTCTTGCCAGGCCAGAAAGGAAGATGATGCAGCCAGTCCTGATGAGACCTGATAGGCTGGGGTCAGAGGGAAGGGGAGGAGGACCTCCTCTATCAGTGGACTAGGGGAGGGGTATGGGAGGAGAAGAGGGAGGGCTACAGCTGGGATATAAAGTGGATAAATTGTGATAGATAGATAGATAGATAGATAGATAGATAGATAGATAGATAGATAGATAAGATAGATAGATAAAAAGAAACTAACACCAACCTCTACTGTTCTTAGGAGCAGTCCTAGGCACCAAGACCAATCTGGGAAAAGCAACCCAGCTTTTATACGAACCCCACGGGCCCTTTGCATTTTGCTTAGAAAGAAATTAAGCCTGTTAAAATGAGCATGATTTCCCCATGGAAAACCAGTCTTGACTGACACTTTATAACTGTCCTATCATTTCTGCATCCTGTCAATGTGGGGCCTTGAAGGATCTGACCTGCTGCCCAATCTGTTACCCAAGGGCTGTGCTTGCTGCCTCTCACCCCAGTGTTACTACCAATCTAGTCATCTTTGCTAATGAGTAATTAGAATAATCTGCGGAGCACAGTACTGAGGGGCTGGAACAGCCTAAGCCACATCTGAAAGAAAAGTGGCCTCTAAGGCAGGTGCTCCTAAGCCTCTGTGTGCGGTAATTCATTACGGTAGCAATAAATAAGTAACTCCAACCTCTGCTGGGTCTTAGGAGCCGGTGTCTTAGGAAGAACTCTTTCCTGGGGGAAGTGAATCACAGGAACAAAGCAGCACAATTGGAGTGAGAGAGAGCTCCTAGAACCACCAGTCACTGTTTCTTCCCTCCAAAGACACTGGGGCGCCCTGGTCCCAGGCTCTGCTGTGGAATCTGATGTGGAAGGATTCCTTTTCCGACCTACTTCCCAGCACAGTGTGGATTACAAAGGGAAATTAACATGTGAAGAAACCCCTTGGACGCTAAAGGGGCCATATTCCTTCTCTTGCTATATTATTTGGCTGGAAATATTGGTGTCGTTTTCAAATGTGGGGTCTGATTTAATAGAGGCAGCCAACAACCATGGATCTCATCAAATGGGACTCAGAACATATATAATAACTTTCAGTTGAGGAGGTATGGAGGAGCCATACCAAATATTTTCAAGTTCTGGAGTGGTCTGACCAATAAGGGAAAATGTATTCAAAGGGAGCTGAGAATCAAGCTTCAGGATCTTGTTTTTCAGGGCTATTATAGACAATTCGTTATAATTTATCACACTGATACTCTTAGATTGGACGAAGCCCAAACATAACTGAGTTCAGTGCATATTAAATTACCTCTTTCTTAAAAGGAGGGTGGTCTCACCAGGGCAAGATGGAGTTCATTAGCAAGCTGAGAAGGTTTTCTTAACTCTTCATTATCTGGTTTCACATTGTTCCGGATTCCCCCAGCATCAATGGGCATCTTTCCTTTTTCCAATTCTTGGGAAATCATAGAGCCCTATAAACATAACACAGGTTGCTGTAAACTCTGCTCTTATTCCTTACGTAGAATCAGTTGGTTTTCTGCATGAAGCAAAATAGTTCACTCTAGGATGATGATTGACTGCATTCACACTGGAGGTGCCGTAGCATGTTTAGGACTTATGGCTACATTCCCAATGTGCAGCACATCCATCTGCATCATTAGAGGAAGCATAGGGTCAGGTCAGGGCCCAGCTCTGCCTGATCCTTAATAGAGCTCCGGCCTCTTGCCAGAACTGGGAACTTTGAAATCTATTTAAATGGCCTTTGAGTTGTGTATCCTTAGTCTTACGATTAGGAATAGGTGTACCCCTGTAAAAGAAAAATGTCCCCCAGAGAGCTGTAAGCTTAATCAGCTGATTCTAAAGGAATTTTAAAAATTGTATCTATTCCTTTAATTTTTAAGATGGCATAGGAAGTGATGGGATTCGTTGTGGCATTTTCATACATACATAAATATCATTGCGCTACATATTTGCTAATTCCCTTCTTCACTGCCCTCCCCCCTTTTCTCACTGACAGCCCTCTACCTGCCCCCAAGTAGGCCTCACATGAATTCCATTACTCCCCGCAACTGAGGTCTCTTCTTCCCCTCTCACCATCCCCTTCTAAAGGGATGTTAACTCACTATAACCTTTGCCTCTTGGTTGTTTAACATTTGGTCTTTTTTTTTTTCTTTTTTCTTTTAAAACTAGCTCAAGCTGCACTCCAGGAAATTAACCTACTCTTTATCTACTGGTAGATGAATACTGCGTTAAGGGATTGCCTGAACTGAGGGAGGAGCCCAGGAGAGATTCCTAATCCTGTCAGTCTTTGGATCACATATGAAACCTCAGCGCTCTATCAGCCGCCTGATTCTCTCCATGCTTTAGGAATAAATAGCACACTTAACTGCTTTCAGGGTTGGGTTCACTCAGATACCCCACCTCAGTGCCTGTCACTTTGTTAGACTCAGGACTTTCCTTCCTGTTTGCTTCCCCACAGTCTGTATTAGCAACCAGTGTTTAGGTGAGGAAAGACCTATTCTGAATGGATGATCCCCATTTCTTGCTAAGTTTAGAATGAGTCTGCTGATTCCAAGAACTACCACAGCTACCAAAGCCACCATAGTAACCCAGACCAACCATGTAAAGAGTCTGCGTATGGTTGAATACTTTGGGTTTCTTCGTTGCATTTTTTTCTTGACGGTTCCCCTATAATTTATGACCTAAGTGGCTTGGTAATGATGATCTGATGTGGGACAGCCTGTGACCCTTTGGGTGGATCCTCCAAGTGGAAATTTAATTTACCGATGAGTGTTTGTGGAGTGACATATGGAGATGATATTTTCTTTCTTCATTTTCAAACAATTGGCCTGTTTATTATTGCGCCTGAAAACAGGAGAGAGAAAAAAGAGGAGGGGAAAGGGGAAAAGAAGGGCAGAAGAGAGGAGTAGTAGGTGGGAGGAAAGATGAGAGAGGAAGGGAAGGGGAAGGAAAAGAAAAGCAAAACTGATAACTGAATTTATTCTTCCTTGGGATTGTAGAGACAAGCTAAGTTGACTCTTTTCAGATGTGCCTACTCTATCAAGGTTGGGAGAAGGATAGTGCCATATTTATGAATGCTGCGTTTGCCCCTTTGCAAGGACTTAGTGCTTTTTCAATAAGAATAAATTTAATTTGTGGCTGCACTTCAAGGAAGATGGTTGTTGGTAAAAGTGGCACGGTCCCAGCCCTAGATTTAGAGAAACTGTGTGGCTGAATCCCTCAGTATACCTTTCATGTGGTCAAGCTAGGCATTCTAGAAAACCCCAAGTGCTTCTGAGGATACTAAACTGGTGACATGCAAAATTCTCCCCTCCTCGTCTCCTATTAATCCTTCATGTTTGAACAAGCACTGAAGTGAACGCTGCCTACACGCTTCCTGTCAATTAGAGTTCTTCTTCATTCTTGAATAATCTCTTTTCTCTAGTTGACACTCAAACAAAGTCAACACATACCACAGAATAAATTTTAATTTTTAATTAAGGAAGATTTAGACATACACCTTGAAGAAAGCTGGTGCTTTTCCAAACAAAGGTAGTCCGTGTGTTTCTGCCTTTTTTATTATTTCTGTCCCTGGGAGGAAAGGGTAGCTCTATGTTTGTGCCTCGTGTCTATTCCAATCTTGGTGTAGCAACTTGTGTTGCATTTATGTTGAAAGCACAAAAATATAGTTAGTAATTGATTAGAAGTCTGTACAGAAAAAAGCATCTCTGAGCTAAGAATAACAGAGCATTATTGTTGGATATGATGGCATAGTCCTACTTATTTTTACCATGATAAAAAATTTTAAGAATAAATGTATTAAAATGCTACTGTATCATATGGCAATAGATAGGCTGATTGCTTAATAAATAGATGACGATAGACAAACAGAAAGACAGACAGACAGATAGAAAAATTTTCACCAAGCTGAGTTCAGGATCAAAAACCTTTGGCTCTCTTTTCATGTTTTGTTTTGGATTGGTACAGAATATTTTATGCGACCTCAAAAGATCTCAAGATCTCATTAGAATCTCAAGATAAAGATAGATAGATAGATAGATAGATAGATAGATAGATAGATAGATAGATAGATAGAACTTCCCGAAACAGTTGGGATTATCCAAAACAGTGGAAATCTTAAGAAAGGCCTAAGGAGACATGCTGGTCAAGTATAATAAGTATGATGGGGCCTCTGGGAAGGGGGTCCTAGAACAAAAAAAGGGCTGGTTGTAAAAGCTGAGAACATCCGGACGACGTGAGGGCTTAGTAGGATTCTAAGTTCTAAGTCTGGCTTCCTTGGCTCTGACAAATTCTTTGTGTTAACAGAATGACAAGAAGATGGTCAAAATACGAAAATGGTATCATGTTTATGGAAAGTGATTCCACAAGTTTCCTGGAAAAATTAAACCTATTATAAAAAAAAAAATTATCTTAAACCGGTCATGGTGGCGTACACCTTTAGTCCCAGCGCTCAGGGAAGCAGAGGCAGAGGGGTCACTGGAGGTTCCATGCCAGCCGGGTCTATAGAGCAAGTTCAGGAAAGCCGGGGCTACGCAGAGAAACCCTGTCTCCAAAAACCAAACAAAAACAACAACAACAATAATAAAAATAAAGGAACTTTTCATTTAAAAAACTGTCCGAATTACTCACTGCCAGGGTTGAATAGGAGGGATCAGAGCCACTACTTCTTATGCAAACTAGTTTTATAATGGAAACAAATTCGGCCTTTACAAGTAGATAATAGGAATTCTGCAACTGATCCGACATGGGCCGTGGGACAGCTCACCGACAGCATGACACCTCACACAAGCCGGGTTCTGGTGCGTCTTGTGGTGGCTGGCAGAGGAAGTTACTTCTGAGAGTGACTGCTTTGTTACCAACTTGCTACTGGGATTCTTGGCCTTCCTGCTAGCAACAATGTCAACTCTCTTTCTCTCTCTCTTTCTCCTATCTCTCACCTCTCTGTCTGTTTCTCTCTGTGTGTAGATTTACTTTAACCTTGAATTTTTGGTGTGTGTCTCAAATCTTAAGGCTTTCTGGGTACATATAGGTACAAAATGTACCTCAACTCTTCCATGCATAATCAATGAACAAACATTTAAACTTTTTGTTGTTGTTGTTTTGATTTTTTTGAGACAGGGTTTCTCTTTGTAGCCTTGGTTGTCCTGAACTTGCTTTGTAGACCAGGCTAGCCTCGAACTCACAGAGATCTGCCCTCCTCATGCCTCCCTGAGTGCTGGGATTATAGGTGTGAGCTACCACACCTGACAACTTTTAAAGGCACAAGCCATTGGTTTTTTTTCAACTTCAAAAAAGTGACCATTTTGCTTTAAACGATTCTATCTCTCAATATGCCTACTGTAAGATCAAAAGATTCATGAATTTTATTTTGTATTTATTGAGTTCAGAAGAGTGTTCCCAAGCTCCTGGGTAGAAACTTTTAAATGAGGATACTCCTAGGTTTGGTAAAATCCACAGGAGCACTGGGTTGTTGTTTTTTTTTTTCCCCATAATAATCAATAACAGTTTTTCTCACTCAAGGGGTTAGTCACAGTCACAAAGAATATTTTGGATTCTAATGGTGTTTTCGGATAGGCTGCACAAAGACAAAACAAAACAAAACAAAAATTTCTCCCAAAGCAGTAGCAATAAACACAGATCCTGTCAGGAACGGCCCTATTGGTGGCCCAGCGGCAGCACACCGTTCAGTAGACTCTCATGAGCAGATTAATTGGCCTCAATCAGTTCTCAGCGGGAAAACCCACCTCGTGGTAAATATCGCCACGACTGGTATTAATTACCTCAGTTGTCACCCGTCAACAGCTGAAGGGCCGGGAGCTGAGTGAGGGGGCGGCAATCTTGATGCGACCAGCAGAAACAGAGCTGTAAAGGGGACAGGGACTCACTGCCAAGGCCACTGTAGCGGGCCGGTGGCCCAGCAGGCCTCTCTCTTGTGGGGAGGCACAGATTCAATACGATTCCAATCTCACAGAAGTGTAGTGCATGGGAAGAGAGATAGTGCGTCCCAGAAACAGAGGGTACCAGCGCTCAGTCCTGACGGTTGTTGTTATGTACTGGCCTTGAAGCTCCCATGCTGTGTGGTTCAAACCTGGGCTTTGTCACTTTTTCTATTTGTGTGATCATAGGTCAGTGCCTATACTTTCCCTGAGCCTAATGTTTCTTTCTCTGGAAACACAAAGGCAAAATAAGCACCTAACAGGGCTGGTATAGTGATGTCTGAGAGCTGCTTAAAACTCAACAAGTTCTCAAAGCCTCAGGATGCCTCACCACCACCACCACACAGTAACATAAGGTATGGTGATGCCATGCTTGTTAGCTTGCCTGACAACGAACAGGAAGACTCAGCGTGTCTCCCACCTTCGTGTATTAACCAAAAAGAAGCTAGGCCGGCTTGATAATATGTCAGAGTCATTGATCACGGTCTCAGAGTTATTACAGAAAAGAAGTGAAGCAAGGGGGGACGTAAAAACCAAAACCGTGAAGGAAGTGAAGTGGTGGCACTCTCTCCGGGGAATGTATAATCGACTTCTCAGATAGGGCCACTTTTTAAAATGGTGTGTATTCCCATAAAGGAAGTGTCAGAGGAACCGGCCTACATTCTGCAAACAGATACCCATCCCCACAAGAACGCTAGTTCACACTGTCCCGAAGAGTTCGCTTTGGAACCGAGTCTTTCAAGTTTCTGTGCGATAAGAACACCGGGTTTGGGCTGGAGAAATGGCTCAGAGGTTAAGAGCACTGGTTGTTCTTCCAAAGGTCCTGAGTTCAATTCCCAGCAACCACATGGTGGCTCACAACCATCTATAATGAGCTCGGTGACCTCTTCTGGTGTGCAGGTGTTCATGCAGGCAGCGCTCTGTATACATAATAAATAAAGAAATCTTTAAAAAAAAAAGGAAATATTTAAAAAAAAAAAAAAAAAAAAGAACACCGGGTTTTTGTTAGATACACAGACCACCAGGCCTCTCCTTTTGATTTGACAGATTGAAGCCTGGACCCAGGCCTCTGTGTGTATTTACTTGCTTGCTTATTTGTTTTAACTAAAATATATATATATTTGTAGCATAGAACATGATGTGTTCCTATATGAATGCAACACATAGAGACAGACTCAAGCTATCTAACATGCATTCCCTTGTGTGTGTGTTTTATATGTGTAACATGCATTCCCTTTTGTGTGTATGCATGTAATGAGAAACCATATATATATACTTAGCAATTTTTAAGTATGCAATATACCATCAACTGTAGCCATGATGATATATAACTTATTCCTCCTTTCTCACTGAAATTGTATGTCCTTTGACCATTTGACCAACATCACTTCAACCCTTCCTTACAGTCACTTGTAAGAGATCTGTATTTTAATGCAATTCTTCAAGGGCTAATATTCAAATGTATGTGAAAACATTGATTAAAACTAGTACTCTTCTTCAGATTATGTCAGAGGCAGTCCCTCTTCCCATTACTATGTAACCCACTTGGACACTGAACTGCCATGGGCTACATCTGTGCAGGGGTTCTAGGTTATCTCCATGAATAGTCCTTGGTTGGAGTATGAGTCTCTGGGAAGTTCCCTGTGTTCAAATTTTCTTGTTCTGTTGCTCTCCTTGTGGAGACCCTGTCCTCTCCAGCTCTTACTATTTCCCAGTTCTTACCTAAAATTCCGTTCACTCTGCCCAACAGTTGCCCATCAGGCTCAGCATCTGCTTTGATAGTCTGAAGGGCAGAGGCTTTCAGAGGCCCTCTGTGGTAGGTTCCTAGGTTGTTTCCTGTTTTCTTCTTCTTCTGATGTCCATCCTCTTTGCCTTTCTGGATGGGGATTGGACATTTTAGTTAGGTTTCTCTCTCTTGCTTAGTTTCTTTAGATGCACAGGTTTTAGTGGGTTTGTCCTATGTTGTATGTCTATATGAGTGAGTATATACCATGTGTGTCTTTTTGCTTCTGGGACAACTCACTCAGGATGATCCTTTCATAAAAAGCTAAAATGTTACGCTCAGTATGCGAGGCTAAGCACTGCACTCAGGGTCAGCTGCTTTGGACCCAGAGAAGAGCATGTCTGATTGCATGCGGGTTGATGCCCCAGGTCCCGCCTCTGAGAAAAAGGTATCGGATGGGTCTGATGCTCTTTGGGTGGATGACACCTAAATGAACATCAGTACAAAGTCCCAATTTATTTCTAATATCAGAGATCAGACCTCTACTCTTGCCTGATGCGTCTAAAACAAAAAGGGGGAACTGTAGAGAGCTGCGGAATGCTATGCCTTAAAGATGGAGCTGGTTTCCGCCTTCCACCTTCCCGATGGTGAGTGCTCTCTGTCACGAACAATTCCACATTTGGCTAAGGCTGAGGATCTGGCTTGCTTCCATGTATGTGGACCTATCTGCATTGCCCATGTGGCATGCTGGGGTTGGCTACCCAGAGGCTATTTAAGCTGTGGGCTGGCTTTCCCCAGGGTCAGATGATTGTTCAAGGTTCCTGAATAAACTGCATTGAAAAAAAAAAGAAAATTGAGAAACAAAAATATTTGGTAGCTCAACTATTAAGGTGCTAAGAGAGTCAAAAGCTAGAAATTTTAATTCCAAATCCATTTTACTCATATAATGGTAACTTTTCACTCTATAAATCTTTAACTTAGCTATTAATTACATAGTTTTCGTCAGACGAAATGTCTAGATCTCTTTGTGACTACCGTTAATTACTGAGGGCAATAATGTTTTGGGAAGCAGTAAGAATATTGAATAAGACTCCAGTAAGAAATCTTGAATGGTTTTTGCTGTTTAATACAAGGCATTTGTGAATTTAGAAACTGAGTTTTTTGTTTATTCAAGATAACTTTGCAACAAAAAGAGGTACTATAGGAACTCATTGGTAAAAATTTAAAAATTTAAATAAAATCCTCTAAAATCTGAAAAAAAAAAAAAACTAGTACTCTTCACCTTACTGTGTAACAGACTTTTTAAAAATATTGATGCTGAGTATGGGATGTGGCCTAACCATAGATTATTTCTTCAAGTCCTCTGCTTGATGATAAAATGCAAGTAAATTTGTAGTGACACTGACTTAAAATTGTACCTGTAAGTGACAAAAAAATCAATAATCAGATGAAAACTCCCATCACAGATTCAGTGACTGATTTGAGGTCTAGTTGTGAAGAATAAGAATTCAAAAGACTTAAGCCATAAAACAAATACCGATGAAATGCTTACGTCACCGAGACTGGACCAATGTTTGTGGTCAAGTTCATGTGAGAAAGGCACATTGGCCAAAATGAAGAGTCCTCTGAATTTCCATTATGCTTGCGGACATTTCTGCATATCAAGAGTCGAGTCATCCCTAACTGTACGTAGGACATACTATTTCCAAGAGTCTCCAAAGTATGTCAGCGAGTTCTAACTGCCCGGAAGTGGGGAAGGGCAAAGGAAAAGCCCCTTTTGTTTTCAGGGTAGGAGCTATCATGTTCCTCTTATCAAGTGAAAATTATTAAGTCAGAACATGACAAGTTAGAGGCAGCCTGGGTTACATAGCAAGGTAGTCTCTAAAACAAACAAACAAACAAACAAATGAAGATTTAGATAATGTACAAGTTTTGAGGTGATTACTATTTAAAACAAACAAAAAAAATCACAGGAGAAGAAAGAAAAATATGTGAAATAGTAGATACCATGTATTTCATTGTAGAATGTAAAGTGATAAAACTATTTTAAAAATATGGCGGTTTTCCAAAAAAAAACTACAAGTAGAACTACAATCACCATTCCACTTATGAATACATTCCCAGAAGAATTAAAAGCACATTTCAAAGAGGTATCTTCACGCCCATGTTGATGGCAACCTTACTCACAAAACCCAAAGGAAGATGTCACCCAAGTGTGGTGTGTTAGATAAATCAATAAAGCAAATGTTATCCACAAGGTCAATGGACTGCTATTTAACATTCAAAAGGAAGGAAATGGTATGTCTGGACAACCATGAGGATGATGTGATAAGAGAAATAAGACGAACACGGAACAGTTGGTTCCACTAATACACGGTACTTAGTCACAGACAAGGGGTTAGAGAGGAGAAAGAATGGAAACTTAGGGTTTAGTGGGAGCGTAGCTTCAATGGTGATGATGAAAGCTTTCAGTAGTGCCATAATCCCGTGAGTATATTTAGTGCCACAGAACTGTGTGTTTCTCAGATTGTTAGGGCCATAAGTCTTATAGAAGGAAGGTTTCATCAGTTTATTTTTATTTATTTTTAAGGTTTATTTCTTTTTATGTGCATTAGTGTTTTGCCCACATGTATGTCTGTGTAAGGGTGCCTGATCCCCTGCCGCTGGAGTTACAGACACTTGTGAGCTGTTACGTGGGTGCTGGGACTTGAACCCAGGTCCTCTAGAAGAGCAGCCAGTGCTTTTAATTACTGAGCCATCTCTCCATCCCCTACCTTTTTTAATAAATAAATAAATAAATAAATAATTTTAAAGGTGTTTCAAAAATAAGGGCTGTAAATTGCTCAATTGGCAAAAAATGCTGCTGCACATGAGTTCAGATCCCCAGCACTGATGTAAAAATCCTGACACAACAGTGTGTATCTATAACACTGGTATCCTGAAGGCAGATACCACACAGGCTAGCCAAGCCAGCTAATCAGTGAGCTACAGCTCAAAAAAAAAAAAAAAAAGCTGGAGAAATGGTTGAAGAAGATACCCTTTGGTTGACCTCTGGCTTCTGCATACTTGTGTACCCACACACATGTATGACCACATACATGAACGTATACACACATAAGTAGAGCATTTAAGCATTTAAGGCTCAGGAAAGTCACCCATATAGTGAGTATCAGAGTAGAAACAGATCTTGAACTTACAAGTCTACTAACCCTCCTTTCCATGCCAGTGTCTCTTTGGGCATGGAAACTGGAGCTGGAGCTCAGAAAAAAAAGTCAGGGACAGTGCATAATTAACTGAAAAAAATAGCAATTACAGCAATCCAGATGTTTGTTCCAGAGATGAGAAGGCTTGTAAGCCCACAACATTGGAAATCTATCTGCACTCTTAAAAAAATAATTCGTATTTCACATACCACGCATCACAATTGGTTTTGATGTCAACTCGCCACAAATTACTAGGAAGCCTCACCTGAAGAACCACACCAATTGCCTTGATTGGTGTGGGAAGACCCTTTCCAATTGTGGGCAGCACCTCCTGGCAGCAGCCTAGATGAAAGCAGTGGAACAGAAGGAAGAAGAACTTCTCTTCTTTTCTTCTTGGCCTTGGCTTTGGCCAGGAGTTGATTTGCCCCATTGATAATGATGATGCTCATGATGATGATGATGATGATGATGATGATGATGATGATGATGATGACTATAGTGATGCTGTTGCTGATGCTGCCCTCAAACCAGTGTTTCTAGCCATCCGTTGTGGACTAAGGGAACAACTGCTGTCCAGGAAACCTCCAGGCTTTTGGGGCCAGACTGAGACTTCTGGGGCACCCTTCTCAGTTCACCTTGTGAACTGAGTAACTACTGGTTGTCA
This sequence comes from Meriones unguiculatus, assembly GCF_030254825.1. Classification (NCBI taxonomy): domain Eukaryota; kingdom Metazoa; phylum Chordata; class Mammalia; order Rodentia; family Muridae; genus Meriones; species Meriones unguiculatus. The sequence goes on from NC_083368.1 coordinate 36,364,964, forward strand.
CACACACTCAGACTGCAAGCAAGAGACAGCTTGTAGGACTCTGCTAAATGCTGAGGACTGAGTTAACTACCAGGTTCTGAACCCCTTAGACATTATGTTAACTGTTGTTACCATTTTAAGTGGCTTAGCGAATCCATATATGTACATATATAAGTACATTCAGCACATTGGTTCTGCTCCTCCAGAGAACCCTGGATAATATACCATACACCCACATTTATCACCCACAGCTTTGTGCTTTTTAGACAAATTTCCAAAGATGTGTGGCTGTCACTTATCCTTGTGTGGCTTTCTCGGCTTGGTTCTCACATCAATAATGCTGTCCGCACTCATCCTTATTATAGGCTGCATAGTAGTTCATGCCCTTTTATTGCTGAACAGCATTCATGGGGACTTCTCACATCTGTGTTCCCCCTCCTTAGTGGATGGGTATTTCAGTTGTTTCTGCCTTTTTACTGTTAGAAGTGGTGTCGTTATTGACATTAGTGCCTAGGTCTCCATGTGACCTAGGTGTTCAGTGACCCTGAGTGTTCCTGTGAGAGAGAGAGAATTGCCGGGTCATATGGTAACTGTCCAGTCTTCTGAGGAGTACTCGGTTTGCAGAGTAGCCGCCACGTTGCATTCTCACTGGAAGTTTAGTGAGCATTTCTTTTCCCCCACAGTCTAGTACAGGCTTCTAGTTTGCCTCTTGGACTATGTGCCACTGCATAACCGTTGCTGTGTGCTTGCGAGGGTCTCACAGTGAAAGGCATGCCAACGCCAAAGAACTTTTGAAACAGCTTATTGGAGTGGTTGGCTTCTACATTTTGATGGAATCAAACTTTAGACTCAGCTGCTTTGCTTTTTTTCTTTTTAAGTGCAAACTGAGCTGAGAAGTAACAGCCAGCTAATTCGATGTCCGCCAGGCAGATCTCAGTACCAATCAAGTGACAACTTTCTGTACATGGTTACTCCTCTTAGAGTTTGGAATAATGGCATGCACATGACAGGACAGACTGTCAGAGAAAGAGAGGGAGGGCACAAATGGGTGTGAAGGAGCCTTTCCCTCCATCTCCATCTCTCATTGACATGAGTGCCAATTCATGTCTCCTGGCAGCTTCATCACCTTCACACCTTCCACACGTATCTGGTAGCAGCATTCTCCAGTTACATGTGTTTCCATTAGCAAAAGAAATATCCCTGAGATTTTCTTAGGTACTTGCAGGAATACACACCCATCCAGTGGTAGCCAGAAGGATCCGATCTGTCTGCCTCATGGCCTTCTGGCAGTTAAGCATTTACTTTAAGGCAAATAAAATGTCAGCCACCATTAGAGAGCATCTGGCAACAATATGACCATTCCTTCCCTGGGGACCGACCTCTCCCCCAGAAGAGATGGTACTTGAAATAGGAGAGGCTTTTGAATGCAGGACCTCCTCTCCCTCCCACCCGGGCATGGTGGCTAGGGAGTGGGCAGACTGCCACCCACAGAAGGACACGGGGAACCAGATCAAATGTGAACCTAGGGGGCAAGCTTCCCAGACAGCAGTGACCAAAGGCTGTTCACCCTCGCTAGATGGGTCTGTGGTTAAGGGGGAGTCTGATCCCTAAGCTGGCCTAGATTAACTCTTCAAAATGTAAACCAGCTTCCACAGCCACTTAAAGAAGAGTTTGGGCTGGCTCAATTGAAGGCAGTGGTGTGCTGTGAGTGACAGGAGATGCTCAAAGTGGAGTCTCCCCCCCCCCCCCGCCGTCGGAGCTCCCCACCCCCATGAGTGGGGCAAAACGAACAGTTCTCTTGAAACAGGGGGAGGATGTGTAACTTGCTCTGGTGGGCCATGCGACAATATGGGTGATAAGGAGGGTTGATTTGCCGAGAGACGACTATAACAAGGCAACGTAACTATGGCTGAAAGATGAGACATGTCTTCAGTAGTCTCTGGGTAAGCGCCTTGGTGGGAAAACATTTGTCAACAGAGGTTGCTCCTCACAGTGTTGGGATGTTCCCTGTTCTGATGTGGGAGGAATCATGCTCTTCCTGTTGGAAGCACTGTCGCCCTATTCACTGTGTGTGGAATATATTCAGGGTCGCCAGCTCTAAAGCTCTTAACTTATAGGCTTTTCATATTTCCAGACCTCTGATTTGACCAGCAACATGGCCACACCAATGAAATCACGAGCTTTGTAAAAACAGACTTTAACTGGAGTGTCAGGGGCACTTACTTGGATGAAATGGTTAGCATTGTCCAAAACTTCTCACCAACTTCATGCCTGCTCTCTGAGAGGAACTGCTTTATTAGAATGCATAAAGGCTATCCATAGTTTCTTCAAAGTAAAGGCCCTAACAATTTAAAGAATAAAATACAATAAGTACAGTTTTTAACTGTAAGAATACTGATACACACATGTGTTTGATTTCTTTGTTTGTGAACAGTTATAACGATGTAGCCCAGGCTGGCCTTAAACTCCTGATTCTCCTGCCTCTAAAACCAGGGACAGGATTACAAACGTGTACCACTGGACTGGGCCACATGTGTATTCTTATAGAGCCCTGAAGAATAAAGAAAACATCCTCATTCCAAGTAATTCTTCTTGCCTACACTTCCTTAATCTTAGTTTAATAATGCCTTATTACAGTTTAATAATTGCCTTATTAAATAACTAAGCTAACATACAATTTTAGTGCCTAAGAAAGTGGTTAATTTTAAAGTGACATTAGTAATAATAAAATGTTTTCTTAGATAATTATCTTTGCAAAATATGCTGCTAAAAACAAGGACAACAAAAATAAATAGATAGATAGATAGATAAACAACCCTTCTTTTTTTAGACATGTCAGATCCCTTTCCTTGTCCTCCTTTTTACCTGACAGCTAAGTGGGAGAATGCCATCACCGTCTGTGCTTTTCACTGATGGACAGTAAATTCCACGACAGTCCCTCAGCAACATCGGTTAAGTCAGTGGCTGGATGAGCAGCAGAGAGATGCACATGGTTCCAAGTGCAACCTCCCACCCCCACCTGAGGGTGGCTGAGGCAAAATCTGCAAAGCTGAAGAACTCTCACTGCCAGGACTATGGATGGAAAGAAAAGGAGCCTAAGCTCTGGGGTGAAAACTTTTAAAATTTAAGCCAATCACGCAAATGCTTGTCACCATCGCGCCAAACACCGGTGGAACTTAAGAACTGCCCAGGGAGCGACCAGATTCTAACCCTACTTTCCATGTGCACCATTAATATCACACTGCCAGACCCGCCCCATGGAAGAAAGCCAGTCCCTATCAGTGTTAACAATACTCTGCTATGTTTGCAGATAGGAGCCAACCAAAATTGTTCTCTTAGAGGCTCCACCCAGCAACGTCTCGAAACAGATACTGAGACTCACAGCCAAACACTGGGTGAAGCATGGGGAGTCTACTGGAAAAGAGGGGGCAGGATAAATGGACCCGGAGGTGACCAAAGCTCCACAAGACCATCAGAGCCAATCGAGCAAGCTGCAGAGGGGCCTATGGACTCTGAAGCAGCAACCAAGGACAATGCATGGCTGGACCTAGGTCCTCTACTTATGAGTAGCTGATGTGCATCTTGGGCTTCATGAGGGCCCACTAGTTAGGGGAGCGGGGGATATCTCTGACATGGACTATGTTGCCTGCTTTTTGATCACTTCCCCCTGAGAGGACTGCCCTACCAGGCCACAGGGGAGGAAGACATACTCAGCCCTCATGTAAACAGATGAGCTGGGTAGAGGGGGCTCCCCTATTCTGAGGAATAGGGGAGGGGGGTGTGGGAAGGTGGGTGGGACTGGGAGGAGAGGAGGTAAGGGCCTATGGTGTAAATTGGTAAATTGAATGAATTAATTATTGGAGAAATGGAAGAAAAAAAAGAGACAATGCCTTAGTGTTTCCGTATGAATGATAATATCATATCATGTATGGCAAACCCTGGAGATGCTTGCTGAACTTTTCATACCTAAAACTATGATGATGTTGGTGGAGATGGATACATAAGCAAAAAGGTAGAACATTTGTAGAATGCATATTTATGTAAATCATTACACAATGCAAATGTGTTATAATTAGTGTGATGTGCTTAAAATAGGAGAAACGCTGATTAACATAACTATACTTCATTTTCTAAATATCAGATGAAAATAAGTATGTGTGCTTTTATTCCTCTTGATGATTTCATAAAAATTGCTTTTTCACTGTGTACTGGAGTTAAAAAGAACTCTGGATTCCAGATGGGGCTTTGTCACACTGGGAAAGTTCTGAAATCATTTAGCAGACCCAGAGCCTAATTGTTTAATGAATGAATGAGTGAATAAAGATACAACCAGCGAATGAATGGACAAGTGGTTATTAGCTCCAGCCTGTGGAGCGGATTCTAATTCATTGTTATCTCTATCGGTTTCATAAATTCCTCTTATTGTTTGTTCTCCTCCAGTCCATTCCAGCAAACAGACTGTATGAGATTTGCAGGAGACTTAACTGAAATGCGGAAGCAATCAGCTGGTTGAATTTCAGGTTTTTCCAATTGAATGACATTCCTTTATCCGTATTGATTTGGGGTTTGGTAAATTCAATTGGTGATATCACCTGGATGATTTTAAGACTCTAAAACTTTTTTTTTCTAAGTTTCCAACATAGCTCACAGAACATAAGAATTTCATCAACTGAAAACTAAGAATCGTTTCTGTGGGATGTGTAAAACAAGAAGCTGACCAGCATTATGTTCTTTTTCTTTAATTCAGCATCATTATTGAGAGTTATTCTTGGACTTTATGAAAACCAGATTGGAGCATGGGCATGTTCTCTGTCGAGCTATGTTCAAGGAATTGGAACTGAAAATCATTCAAACTAGGAAAACATGACATTGAAAAAATAGCCTACATTCTTTCTGCTCCCTCAGAGTGCCTGAGACACTTTTTGACTTGGGCATCTTATGCAGATTGCAGTTCTGTTTTTATTTTTATACTTATTAAGAAATGGGCAGTTTGTGCAAGACATGGTGATACATGCCTTTAATCCCAGCACTTAGGAGGTAAAGGCACACAGATCTCTGTGAGTTCGAGGCCACTCTGGACTTCATAGTAAGTTCCAGGACAACAAATGAGTAAATAAAAAACCACCAAATAAATAAATAAATAGAAAGAGGAAGGGGGGTACAGAGGGAAAGAGAGAAGAAATGAAAGAGGGAAGGAGGAAAACAGAAGCAAAGAAAGAAGCACAGAAAGAAAAAAGAAAATTAGGAAAGAAGGATGCTTTGCTGTCAGAAACAAGTCTCAGCTCCTTCCTTTGATGGCTGTTCTGTTTGCTTTTACCAATGACAACATTTTGATGCTTGAGCCCTCAGCATCTGTGCCTCTTCCATTCCCCCTTCCAGCCCAGTCAGGTCTCAGACTGGTCAGCAATCTTCAGTTCACCCTTGTTATCTCATTACTCTGAAATGCAATTCTTTTTTTTGTTCTGTACCTACTCAGTTTTTCACAAAAATTTCAAGGTCTAATACATCCCCTTCCATGAAGCGTTTTTACGTACCCTGGCTTTTCTACCCCACCACCTTCATCTAACTAAATATAACCTTCCAGGGACCTTCAGCTGCTTCCCACACACAGACACACGCCTGTGGTTTAATGGGATCCTGTATTACATTCCTGGCTACTCCTTTAGTGTATAAACTGTATCCTGCACCAGGATGGTGCACCCAAGACGCAACAGAGAAGCAAATTCCATCTTCTTTATTTGCCAAGGCACGTGAGTGCCGTCATTGTGGTGTCTACGCCAGGGGCACCTTTTCTTGCTTTACATGAAGGCACAGTCTCCGCCAGCAGTTGTTCTGCTCATCTGAACCCATGTTTCTTCCACTCCCTTTAGCGAGCTCACATCTGTTGAGGCCATTCACTGTGCCTTTATTTACATCCTTCTTGGTATAATGCCTTCCTTATACTTAGTAAGTTCTCAGCAACTGTTCATTGAGTTTAATTGAAGGAATGAAATGTGTTTATTGAAAACACTACTCCAGCTTATAAATGCAATATGGAAAGTGCTTCAGGAATCAAAAGGAATGTAGCAAAGGGAGGACTTGCCTGGCTTTAAGTGCCTCAACTAACTTGTTTCACATGAGCTGCAGTGCCAAGTAGTCTTTTGTGGAATTCCAGAAGCCACACTGTGACATTATGACAGAGCATGGTCAGGTTGGATTGAAGTCCATTTCTGACTGCTTGTTAAAATAGGCAAAGGCTAGCATTAAAATTTGTCTGAAGTGGGCAGGAAAAGGTCATGGAGAATGCCCATGGGAGGTGAGGGAACTTTAGGAGGAGCAGGCTGGATGCATCGGAGGTCAGGCTACTTCCTAGAAGCCTACGTTATGCCAAAAAATTAAAATAAAATAAAAAGAAAACAAGTTAAAATTCTTGAAGCTAGAATTACTTTGCCTCTGTGCTGCATTCAGAGTAAAGAACTGCCTTGGTCAGGGCCTGGGTGGAAAATTCATATTGTTTCTATCACAATTTTATTCAAGACATGGGAAATGTCCATAAGGCAAGCTTTATAGACCACAGAACAATGATGTGTTTAAGATAGGTTTTATGCCTATTCAACAACATAGCCAAGACTTCAAATTTTAGATTTCAAGGGGGAAAGACATTGGCTGACCTCTAAGAAATCCTGTGTTGGTGTATAAAATGCCCTACTATCTATTTCACAATTCAAATTAACATTACTTTATGTCCTCTAGGAGGAACTGACGTCTAATGAGCTATCTTCTGTCTGGGAAGAAAACAGAGATAATTCAATGACCATTCACTGTGTTTCTCTCCTTCTCCCACACAGTCCTCTGTGATGTCAGTCTGCTTTGCCCGTTTTCATCCTAATTTGGTGGTTGGTGGCACCTATTCAGGCCAGATTGTCCTCTGGGACAATCGCAGTCATCGAAGGACCCCTGTCCAGCGGACCCCCTTGTCGGCTGCTGCACACACAGTAAGTCAAGCTTCTACCCCATCCCTGCCAGCTATCTGAGAGAGGACAACAGTGTGGCTAAGTCAGAAGTAACCAATTTATGAGGACTGAGTTCCTAACTGACGACAATACGGCTTAGTAAACAGTGGAGAAAGTATGAATCTGTGTACCTCTGCCTAGAACTCTAGAAGCTAATGTAGGAGAATTGCAAGTCTGAGGGCAGTCTGTACCACAGAGCAAAACCCATTTCCAAAAATAAGTGAGGAAAAAAAGAAAGCATTGGCTTATACTTAGGAGGCACAGACAGATGGAGCTCTATGAGATCTGGACCAGCCTGATCTACATATTGTGCTACAGGACAGCCAGGAGCACATAAGAAAAAGCAGTTGCTGAGCAGTGGTGGTGCATGCCTTTAAACCCCAACCCTCTGGAGGCAGAGGCAGGCAGATCTCTGAGTTCAAGGTCAGCCTAGTCTACACAGTGAATTCTACGACAGCCAGGGCTACCCAGAGAAACCCTGACTCAAAAAAACAAGCAAACCAATAAATAAACGTAAAAGGCACTGACTTTAGAGAAACATATTAGTCATCTTAATAGTCTTCAAGTTCTAGCATATGGGAAGGTCTCCTTTGATGTTGCAGAGGCCATCTGTGAGGAAGCTTTCCTGTAATTAGTTTCCTAAAGAATCTCTTCAGATTGGCATTTCGAGATGCAAACATATATTTTCAAATAGAACACAGAAAGTAAGTACCATGCCAAGTGATAGTGTATGGGACCTTTACCAACACGCTTTTTCCATTTGCAATTTGGAAGCGTACTATGACTTTAAATTCTGGAATGTGAAGCGTCTCCACGTGAAGTCCACAGTGACAGTATAATCCCCAGGGTTAAAGGTCAACATCTCAAAACCATTACACATAATTTAGTAGAAGAGGTTCAGCAGAGTGTTCACAAGACAACTGCTCTGTCATTTCCTTTAAGAGAATGACAGGTGTGAAGAGCAATTGTTAGGAGGGATGAGGAGACAGGCATGTCTCCATCAATCGCCGCTACCTTGACGTTCAGGGTAGCTGATGTTCCTTCTCTGAAATGCCCAAATTATGCCCAAGGATACAGCGCCAGGATTGTATCCGATTTCCTTAATTTGGTGGCTGAGTTGTTTCATCTACTGGCCCCGGGTTAGAAAATGGGTGGCTGGCCACTTAGCTGAGATGAGGCGGATAGGAAGTCTCCCGCTCTTGTTGGGTTTGACAATGGGAAATGACAAATGCCAAGTCAGTCCTAATTTTGATTGACTGGGGCCAAAGACTCATGCAGGTAAAAACGGTTGTTGGGAATCTTGAGAAATTGATCTTGCCTAGCCTATTTCTCCAAACTAATAACAGAAAATTGTGGCCTGGGAGAAGACCAGCCCTGTGCAGGTGTCTCCTTGAGCAGCACAAAACCTCTCCTTGGCTCTCTGTGGATGTCTGGCGCGTTTGGGAACAAGCTTCCAATGTTTTCAAAATTATAAATCCAACTGTTACAAGATTTAGCCAAAAGCTTTTGGGGGCATTCCAAATTCAGGAAGACTTACCATTTCTTCTCCAAGTAATGAACAATGAGGCCAACATGATTAAAACGCTGCTAGGATCAAGCTGAGTGGCATTATTTCTCTTAGAAAATAAAACACAAACAATTTTTTTTCTCTCTCTTGCTGCATTTTTTGTCTAATCCATAGCTCAGTGTGTACATTTTGTTTTGTGTTTGTTTTCCAATTTCCTTCATTGCCTGGCTGATTAGTACCAGGATAAAAAAAAAAGGCTCTCCACAGATGACTTGTTAATTCTCTTTCACACCCACCACACATATGTTTTTGGGACAACAGGAAATCATAATTAAAACAAAATCCTTCTGCCACACAGTATGTTTATTCCTACAATAAATAAAAACAATCTGGCATTTCTATGGGAAAAATGAGCTTTACTGTTACTTTTCCCCCCTTTTTCTTTCCACTAAGTGGAGGTTCTGTCTTTTCCTTTCCATTAAGTGGAGATGTGCACTCATGGTCCTTTGGCTCTAGAGCTCTAGTCAACCTATCTTCTCTACTTCTTGCACCTTTAGGCTTCTGAACTGAGTGTCATTCGGGTTATATGTGTTGAGTCTCTGTGGTTAATAAAGTTCCATTTGACTCTTGATTAAGAAAAGATCCTCTAGGTAGCCTGCAAGTTCATAATAATGAAGCATGCTTTTCACCCAAAGTGATAAAGAAAGCTGAGGTCAGTGCACTGCCTTCAGAGAGCAAGTCAAAACAGCGGCTTTCTGCATATTCATCCACACATACTTGTGACTACTACTAAATCTGATATTTTTAGGTGAATCTGTTACATCCATTTTTCCATTTGCTCTCCACACTGACCTTGGCTTGCTGTGTAGCTCATGACTTAAGTTTGATGACACAATGCTTTCAGTTCCAAAACACCAAAGGCTTGAGGAAGACTGTAGGCGGCAGTCTTCCTGACCACTCTTATTTAGAAACCTGACTAAAATAATGTTTAGTTGCAAATATCTGCTCTACTTACCATTGCATGGCTCCCCTAAAGTAAAATATGTGCAAAGGTGTCAGTAGGAACATGGAATGAAAAAGACATAGAGACTTGCTACCTATTTATCAACAGGGCTAGAAGAGGATAGAATATTTGAACAAAAAAAGCATGTGTGCTCTTGTGATGCATTAATATGCCTTATATTTCAATGTATTAAAATGACAGATCATTGCTACATAGATTTCTCCACAATATAGTCAAAGTCTTGGTTAGATAGTTCTGTATCATTCTCAGAACATTTACCCTTAGGGAACTCTGATAAAAGACAATGTATTCAACAGAAAATGACTGAAACAAAGAAAATGTGGAAAATTGGATAGCCAAAGAATAGAAGAAATTAATGATGGCTAGCCTGAAGAAAGACAGAGGAATTAAAAGTAGAGGGTATATAACAGTCATCTAAAAATGTTCAAATAGCTGTTTTGAGTCAAATGCAATGAAAGAAGCTCCCTGCCTCTCTTTATCCCTGCTACCAGCAGGAAAGCTCTCAATAGTTAATGCTGACACTGACTGCCTTTTAAGAAAGGTGTTGCAGCTGAGCTTAGATGACTTCTAGGAAGAGGCATCCAAGCAACTCCATTCAACAATTATTGCTGCTCTTTCTGACCAGGAATTTATATGATAATAATAGTCTCAGAACCATCCTTTCTGTAATACCAGCTTCCAAGTATTGAAAATTGGTTCATTGTAGTTGTGGCTAGGTATTATGGACACTAACTCATCGAGAGTGCAGCTTAAACTGTCAGCTCTTTGCACAGAGACGCATCAAGCAGGCTGTGGTTTGGCCACTCATGGCTAAGATGCCTGAAATCTAACCCCAATTGCTGTGAGATTCTCCTTATGCTAACCTCCCATTTAGTGTTTAGTGAACAGCTGCAAATGTTCTTATCCTACCGTGTAGAATTCTACAGAGCAGGATAAGCTTCTAGAGTTCTGACAGAGGGCTAGTGCATCTCACTTAGTTGCCAGAGTGTATAAGTGACCTTTGTTAAGACTGAAGCCAAATTTAAGCCTCCATACAACTCCAACTCGTATTCCGAAAAATTAATCTCTCGTCTTACATTTTGAGATAACATAAAAGAAAACCCTAATTCTATCACCCTAAATATATTGTGTCAATAAGTCCCCCACAAGTATACCCCTCCTCGAATTAACCTAGTGAGCTTTAATCACTTTTAAGAAAAATGCTATCAAATGTTTGGCACTGGCTAGACTACCTTAAACTACAGATTTGGTGATACATGGTCCTTCCAAGACTGTGTTTTTCTATCTTTGAAGACTGTCTCTCTTCATAGTCACATTGAACTTAAAAGCTATGCTGTGCAGCAGGGGCTTACTCATGTAATCCAAACTCCCCTCCCTGCTTGCTCCTGCCCAACCGACGCTCATCTGTTCTCATTACCTTCCGTCCTGTTGCATTGCATCAGACTTTGAAAGGCAAAGCTAAGTGTTTCCACTATGAGTAGTTGCTACAGAACTTCTACGGAAATCAGGCTCATAAACGGCCCAGGGCTAGGAACTCCAGTGCTAGGCAGATGGTGTGACTCTGCAGCCCTGGTCTCAGAGGAACGTGCCTGACACTCAGAAGCAATCCTCTCCCTTCCAGCAGCGGCTGACCCACCATGTTGATGTTTTTACAGCACCCTGTGTACTGTGTCAATGTTGTTGGGACCCAGAATGCTCACAACCTCATCACTGTCTCTACTGATGGCAAGATGTGTTCCTGGAGCCTGGACATGCTCTCGACCCCACAGGTGTGTCTGTTTTAAGCTACACATTAAAGTATTCTAGTGCGAAGGCCTACCTGCTCAGGGACACGTCTTCGAAAGGCCCAAAGGCCTGGTTTCAGCAGTCTGCCCTTGAAGCCAAACCTATTTCCCCTACCACAGATTATGTCATTATGGCAATATGTTAATCGGTAGGTCAGTTTCAAATGAAATGAAATAATCCATCTTAAAGCCTGGTGATTGCTGAAGTTGCCTGCAGTGTGAATTGTACTCACTCTACAGCATTGGGAAGCAATGCAAATGAAGTTGGAGCTCAGCAGAGCAATCCATTCTGGGGACTTGCCTTGCAGGAAAAGAATCCTAGCAAAACAGAAATCCAAACTGTTGCTTGTTCCTGTTCCCTAGACAACCGCCTGTTTTCCTCTCTGGCATGTTTGTGAGCATGGCTCCTGCCATTCCTTGCTCAATAAGTGAGAAGTTGAAAATGAAAAGGTTCCAGTGTTTCCAAACCACTACTGATCACAGCAACGGAAGCCAAATAAAGGACCAGAGTAGAGAAGAATGCTGGAGGCAGGCATCTGGGGCGCGCACATGTGACATGCACATGTGTGCGAGCATGCATGCAGACATGCCCATGCTTTCCACAGGTCTGTGTGTGAAAAAGTGTAGCCCTCTCCCACCGACTTAAAACCACCAAGAGTTCACAGGGATGGTCTTTGGCAGACATGTGAGAAAAAATCATAGAAAAATTTCCAGAAGATAATTCTCAGTCTCACCATTCCTGTCTCCCTTCCCTGGAACGACAACTCTAGGATGTCTCCTGCTCCCTTTCTGAAGAGCACTAGTTTCGAGGTACACAAGGACATATGGAAACTGTAAAGAACCTCCTTTAAGTCTCAACAGATGTAGAGACTACTAAGCTCTTCACATAACTTCAGCGGCGGGGAGGGAAGGCCCATAAGCAGCTCCCCATTCAGGTTCCTGCTTTTTGCCTGTCCTCAGATGGGCCTGCCGTTGTGTGCCGATAGTTTATGGGTTTGTCTTAAAATTCTCGGCAATGTGTTGTTTTCTTTTAAAAGCATGGAGATTATAAACAGATATCAGAGCAAACCCTCTATTTGGGGATTTTTAATTGCCCATTTTGCTGATTAAACACGTGTTTGTTTGGGTTAAGCCAGTGGTGTGGGAGCTCCGAGCCTGTTTTTATTAGTGTTAGCATGCCCACAGACCCTGGCTCGGCATGGAGACAGAGCTTTTCGTGGCCCAGTCTCCACAGACAGCAGAGACGAATGGGGCATCCCACAGTTGCCTGCCTCCCGACTCTCTCTCCGCATCCCACCCCCACCCAGTGAGTGGCCAACGCAGTTTCTTCCTTGTCACTAACTTTTGAGACAGGGTAGAACATCATACATTCCTGTTTTCCCCGTCACTGTCAAGGCCTGCTCCCCCTTAATCAGCACGCTATGGTACTCTCGGTGGAGGGATGTCATGAATGGTCAGTATGACTACATCCTGTCAGCAAGAATTTCCTGTTCATGGAAACTGTGGCCAGAACAGCTTGGTTGGTTTGCACAGGAAAGTCTGAGTTCCTGTACAGCTAGGAACAGTTTGTGCCTGTGTAGTATAGGCTGCTTCAGGTCAATAGCCAGGAATAACCAGGGGCATTCTTGGGACTTCTCCTTTACTGTCACTACACTTAATTTAGCAGATCATCTTTCTCTAGACATTTGAGTCACGTGTGTCTGAGTGTATCCCATCTGTCCGGAGGTGTCCGTGGAGGTCAGGGGCATCAGATCTTCTTGAGTTGGAGTCACAGGTAGTTGCAAGCGTGGGTGCAGGGAATGGAAGCTAGGTTCTCTAGAAGAACAGGCAGTGCTCTTAACCGCTAAGCCACCTCTTCATCCCCCAGCAGCGTGTGTGTCTTTTGATACACTCTCAATTTAGCAAATCATTTTATCATAATAAAGACTCATTGCTATCTTAAGCCCTTGTTTAATTATCTTTTTGTGTGTGCTTAGGTCCTATACCCAACAGCTAGCTACCCTTCGTGAGGTCTCCTTCCTGTTGAGTTCTGGTTTTTGTGACCTGAGTGACGACTTCCTGGTGGTTCACAGAGGACCCACGGTCCCTCTGTGACAAATGTGCTCAGTACATCTGATATTAATACATGCGTATTCTCACGAACAATTGATTTTGAAAATGTTTGTAAATACGAGGGTATTGTGTGTTTTATTAAAGCCTGGAGTTGACAAGTGTAATCATTACGGTATTATCTTTAGTTTCTGCACCATTAGTTTGAAAATTCTCACCTGTCAACTCCGCCTGGCTGGGGAAGCAGCAGCACATGCTGATGAAATCCAGCCGGCCTGAAACCAGAGATACAGAGCGGCGTGGATGTCAGGGGCAGTACGGTCTGGCTTCTAGCACAGTGGGGGTCTTTTGTAGCACTGTGTGAAAAGCAAACAGACGATTTAGCCAAATGATTTTTCCATGCTATCTTTGGCATGGCGAGGAGTTGACAGATGGAAATGTAACCACACCGTGTTTTGGTAGGAGAGCATGGAGCTGGTGTACAATAAGTCCAAGCCTGTCGCTGTTACGGGAATGGCTTTCCCAACGGGAGATGTCAACAACTTCGTGGTTGGCAGCGAGGAAGGCACCGTCTACACAGCTTGTCGTCATGGAAGGTGATTTTCTTCTGTTTTCTTTCTGATGACATGGTCCTTATTTTCCAAAGTCTTGCTAGTCAGTAGATTATAACCACCTTGCTTTCTAAGATAGTTATTTCTGAAGGAATGCAATGGACAACCTCAAGTCTGTATTAGTGTAAATCACACATCTGTCTAATGACATTCAAACCTTTGACCACTTCACATCATATTGAAGAGAAATGTTCGACTTCTTCATGGAGCCTATCACACTCCCTATCCTTTTTTTTCCTCTTTTTTTTTCTTTTGCACATAGTATCAAGCTCCAACCGTGTGCCCCTCAGAGCTTATTAACCCCCATATCTTGCTGTCCTATGTGCCTTCATGAGTCAGTTCTTTTGCTTTCTACTTGGTCTTGAATTTCTGTCCTCCTTGTCTAAGCCATCAGCATTAAACATGCAGCACAAGCATAGTTCTGCATTGAAGTCTTCCAACTCTCTTTCCATTACAGTTTATGGGATTTCACCTTGTTCTGTCAATTCATTCTTTTAAGGAGTATTTGCTAAGAACTCACTCTGCATCAAGTGCCAGCATAAGAATACAGTCCTTGTTGAGAGTAAAGACTGACATAAAAGTAGATAGTTGCTTAAGATGATAAGAGCCATCAAGACGAGTGAAGTAGGAAAAGCAGGAGAGGACCATAGGCATTCAAGGTTAATTATTTCGTATATTCTTCTGTATACATCTGCAATAGCATCCATCACATCTTTTTTCAATCAGTCATTTATCTAGCATATTTCTATTGCTGAACCATTCAATCTTTGACATCCTGTCATAGTACCTTGTAATAGGTGAACGACTGAAAATATAAATAAGAAATAAAGACATGACAATATCTACATAATCAAAGACGCACCTTAAGACTCTCCCTCGAAGTCAGAAGGGTTGAAACAGTACACAAAACTGTGCAGCTCTCTGGGGAGAGTGGCGGATGCCTCTGAAAACAGCCTTAACAAGGTGAATTCCAGCCACTCAGACTTAACAGGTGGCCTTGCCTCTTTTGAAAGGATCCCTGTTTTCACACTGATGCTTAATTTCTCTTTTGCTTTCATAGTTCTTGGCCAATTGATTTTTCAACTCTCAAACTCATCACGGGCTATTTAGATTTAACAAGGAATCACAAATTGTTTAAGCTCAGCTACATGAATTTTTCCACTCTGATAGCACACGCTGTGATGTTTTTCCACGGTTTTTGTTTACAAATGAGTAGTGTTTGCCCTGCTCGGAGGACATAAAAATAACTTTTGAAGACGGCCACACAGGTCCATGTCAACATCTCCACAACAATAGAACTTGACTAAGCCCACACACCAAACATAAAAAGAGCTCATCAGGTTATTAATTTGCTCAAACTCTTGCTGCACTTTCCTCCTCTACAGAGTGCAATGCTGGAAGCTTAAAGTAGACGAGCGTCATTTAAACTAGGCTCTTGTCGTTGGGAAACTGATAGCAGTGTTACCCACAAGTGCACAAATGCCTGCAATGCTCATAAAAGGCCATTATCGGCATGGGGGGCACAGGGTCCAGCGAGTCAAACATGTAGCCACAGTTCTCTCTCCACGTACATGTGGATCAAGACAGACTTCGGGTTTACCCGACCCAGACTCAGCTCTGGGTGTTTACAGGCTGGAATGCACATTCTGATTTTTTTTCCCACATCTTGTAAATGAATCGCCTTCTAAACAACGGGTATTTTCCTTCTGTGGCAATCGCAACCAGGACAAGAATGTGCATTGTTGTACAGAAGAACGGGCCTATGGCTCACACCCCAAATGCCTTTGCTAGAAGTTTGGTTTTGCCTTTGACATTGGTCCGCCCATCTGAAACATAAAATGCAAATCTTTTTATTTATTTTTTTACCTACCATAAGTGCGAATCGACTTCCACAAATTAAGCGAGGTCCTCATGTTGCACCCTGTAAATCCTTTCAGGATGCTGCTAAGAGCAAGTGGAGTCCCACCAGGGGCCACTTCGAAGTCCAGCTACTCACCAGAGGCCATTTTGCTGATCGTGTGTTGGAAGTGCTGTTAGCAGTTTCACTGTGTACAGTCTCTGAGTGCTTGTTACAGGGAACACGCTCAGCAGTGCTTTGCTCAAACTTTACTCAGCACATTGATGTTTATTGGTGCCCTGGGGCCCAAATGTTTTACTAACTGAATTCATTTTTGCTTTTAGTGACATAATAATGAGATTCCACAATCCCTTCATGCTTGTCATATTTATAACCTCGTGCATAGCAATTTTTGAAATATAATGTTATTGGTATATTTTTCTAAGAGTTTCCTAATTGTGTATGACTGCATGCAGATTATTACATAATAAAAAGAAGGCTGGTAATAATCCTAGCTCAGTTAAATAATTCATGCCTAAGGATGACTTTTTAAAATGTATATCCCCAGTTCTCATGTGTGCTTTTTTAAGGAGCTTAAGTTTGTCTCTCTTTCTTTTGTTATTTAATGCAACAAATATTTATAGAGCATTTATTGTATGCTAGACACTGGGCAGGAAAAAAAAATATAAAATAGCTTTCCTTATGGAATTTACCAAATGAATCTCTAACCTGTTTTCAGTTTCCAGGGAAGTGAACATATCATTTTTCCATGTTATATTGATACCCTGTGAATTATTTCATAAGATGTTACATGTTTTAGACATGTCAACATAATTTTAAAACTTCCGTAGAAGGAATAGACAACTATTCTTTCTAAGAGGTATTGGATTGTAGCGCCAATGAACTAAGAGAGCATTCAAACAAGGCCTATGTCTCTCAGGAGCCACTGCATCATAAGTTAGAAAGCTTCCGAGACTCAAGTGCATTTGTTCCACTGTAACATCTCTCAGACAGTACCAAAGTCTGTGAGACCATGGGCAATAGATACATTATAAAAAGTGTATTATTAAATCCTCAGTGTTTCTTAATCATCAATGTGTTTTTCTCAGAGTGAAGTGGTTTTATTCCTGATTGTGTATGGTTGTTTTAATGTATGCAGAGGTGGGCTCTGTTATGTTCAATCAGCCATTGCTTTGCAAAGGTCACTGAAATGCTGCCCATTTGCTCTCTGCAGCAAAGCAGGCATCGGTGAGGTCTTTGAAGGTCACCAAGGGCCAGTGACAGGTATTAACTGCCACATGGCAGTGGGCCCCATCGACTTTTCTCATCTGTTTGTCACATCATCATTTGACTGGACTGTCAAACTGTGGACCACAAAGGTAAGGATTCCTTGTCTCCTAATACACAGGGGAGGAGGGTGTTTCCCCTCTTCGGGAGTTACAGAGAATGACTGTACCTGGCACTGAGATTCAGACAACCTACTGGGAAGCTTCATTTGTCCAGGCCTTTTCAAAGTCCATACTTATTGTAAGTGTTGGAGTTATACTTAAAAACAAGCTAATTGTTAAAAGATTTTCAAATTATGATGAATCCAAAGTCCTCCTTCACCAATTCTATTAATGTTAAGCCACATAAATCTTGCTGTTAATCTCTCAGGGATCTGTAGCATTTACTTACACACATTCATATCTACAGGAAAAAAGTTAGTGTGCTTTGTCTCATTATTTTATTGTTTGGGTTTGGTTTTTGTTGTTGTTGTTTTGTTTTGTTTTTTTGGTCTATTTTGGTTTCTTGAGCCTTTAGGGGTTCCTCAGCTGATATATTGAGATATAAGCTACTTGTGCTCTAAGTGTCATTTGAAGAACTGTAAGACAGAGTCAGCAAAACTGAGGGAGTCTGGGGAGATGCCAATCTAGCCAAAATGGGAATCTCTGGGTTCAGAGGGGGGGGAGGGGGCTCTATCAACATATTAAGGCAGAGAATGAATAACAAGAAGGAAAACACCCAGCACCAACCTCTCTCCTTCACACAAGCACACACAAGAGTTAAGCACACTTACACACATCCACATGCTCACATCCATACAGACATGTCTGCACACAAAGAACCTCATGACCTGTGGTAGCTTTCGCTGCATGTAGCGAAGCATGCCCAAGAAGGATGTGGTGGGGAAAGGCTTTACACAAGCGGAGATTGAGGTGCCTGAGAAGTGAAGGACAGAAGAAGGGAGGGCTTGGGCTGTAGTTGAATATCTAGTAGCAGTCATAAGAGTGATTACAAACATAGTCCCAGAAGAGGATCTGGAAGGAAACGTGGATATTCAGTGGAGGAGTCCCTCGAGGGTAGGCAAAAGATGTGGAACCAGGGAAGGGAGCTGAAAGCAAGTCAAGGAATAGGAAAGATGTGCTCATGGGTCTATAGGGAGGTAGCAGTGTTAGACCGACACATGTGGCCCTTCATTGTCTGGAAATAGTCACAGCCTCATTTATAAGAGAAACTCAAGTGAATTCCACCTTCAAGAATCTGCTTCCAAATATCAGATGAAAAGACTCTAACAATTTCCCATATGAAACCAGCCATTCTTATACATCTGGTTCTGGAAATGCAAAATGGTACAAAATCACGGGGAATCATTTGGAAAGATCTAAAATAAATACTGCAGACCCTAACAAGCCATTCTTACATTTGGGAACCCATGCCAAAGATACACAAGTCAAAATAAGAGAAGATGTCCAGTGAAGAGCAGACATTGAAAGAGCAAAAGGCTGAAAAATCAGATGGGGCACTGTGAAAAGAAAGGTAGAAAATGATGCCTCCTCCACATTGTCATGAGTTATGAGTTGAACTCTAGAAACTATATCTGAATCAGAAGAGCTTGATATAAAGAAATGTTTCTTCTATTTGTTCATATAGTTTTGAAACTTTGATGAATGACCTACATGTATTATCTACTTAACAAAAAAAAATCATACTTCTTTGAATATACTCTGCTTTGTACATTTGACATTGGAGCCATTAAAGTATTTTCTTGATTAGAAAAATAAGGCAAACTTAAAATTTGATTCATAAGAAAAATTAAAAGAACATAATATGAATTACTCTAGTGTACTTCAAAGTGATGGTAAAAATCCCTATACTGAGAAAGTTGTTTTAATCCCCCACGCTTGGGTACACATTCATAAAGGAATCTATTTGAAGGGAAAAAAATATCAGGGAAAAAAAAAACACCCTTAAGCCAGTTCTTGTACTAATATGACTGGTAGACATTAGCCACCACTGTTCTTACGTTAGGTCTCTATGTCCATGTAAAACAAATAACTCTCCTACTGTTATTGAGAACTGAGATAAAATCAAACGGTTGAAAGGAGCTACAGAGTCATTGAGTGAAGCAAAGTTTCTCTAGCCCTTCTGATTTAAAAGTATGTAAGAATTTGGGGTATTATTATCTTTTAATAAAAAAAAATCATTGTTTTATGTTCAAGAAAGATCTAGAAACTATGACCACCCCTATGGCAAAGTCTGTCCTGATCTCCAAGTGTCCTTCCTAAATGTGAGGTTCTTTAGTAAACCAGGGAGCCAGCAGGACTGTCTCATTCTTACTCTGAAGCAGGATACATGTAATTTTGTGCCCCCAACTGCAAAGCTTTTGTCAAAGGAGTTGGAAATCATGCTAAGTAAGATCTTCTGGCCCAGGTACCAATAAGGGTAATAGTTTTAAGACCATGTGGTGAGTGCATTGAAGAAAATAAACCAACATAAGAATCTTTATGGCTCACCTTTGGAAAAGACTAGACAAGTAAGCCCATTGCTTTGAAACTTAGTAAGAGAAAGAAGGAAACATTTCTTCTATCTTTTCTGAAAGATTTGTGCTTCAGGGTTACTCACAGTTGATGACAGTTTATCTATCTTTATCTATCTATATATTCCCGGCCATACAGAAATATCAAACAAATTTAAATTTTATCATTGTTACTCCTAATGATTCCAATCATGATTACAGCTGAAAATATCATAAAAATGGGAATGAATTCTTGTACTTAAGGTAGTAGGTGCATCACTCTTGTAGAGGGCTTATGTGGAAAATCAGTCCTGAATTTTATTGTTCTTCAGCTCTGTGAGATTAAGCACAAAAGGAAACACAGACATCACGTGTTAAGTAACACCATACCTGTGTATGCAGGCGGCCCTGCCAGGCTGTGGGGAAACTGACAGGACAACGGATTTCATTTTCACAACAAAGCTAAAACAAACAAACAAACAAACAAAAACAAATAAAAACAAATGTAAGTAGAAACTATATCAAAATGAATAGAACAAAACCAAACTTGAGACCTTAGATAGCTCAAAATAGAGATCTTACATAAACCCTACTTAAGACTGTCAGCTTTTCTAAAAGGTTTAGAAAGCTGTCAAACATATATGACTACTTCTTAATGGCATTCGTGAGTCTTTAGATATGATAATGATCTTATAATAATTTTAAATGGCCTTACTTTTTAGGGATGCATACCAGAATATTTATAGAAAAATATAAGTATATTTTATGTACTGATGTCAGTAATTTCCTCAAAATAAACCATTTGGGAAAGGGAGAGCTTGTGAAGACAGATAAATAAGATTGGATATGTGTTGGTATTTATTGAAGCTGAGTGATTGACACTAGTCCATTTATCAATGTATGTTTGCTGAGTTTGAAGTCTTTTTTAACGCATTTAAGGAAAAAATAAGAGTAAATAATACTGACAAATATTCAGATATATAATATACCTGTTGTATGTATCAACCCAGCAGCTGTCAGTGCTCATCGAAAAAAAAATTTCTTTGGAGTTTAAAGGAGCACATATTATTATAATAGGTCAAAGAGTGAGTGCAAAGTGAGAAGGAACTGAAAAACCAAAGATCTTTCTTTATTTCTTTTGAATATTTAATTTTAAGATGGAGTCTCTTGTAGCCCAAGACAGCCTCAAACTCACTACATAACAAACTCACTACATAGCCTTGAACTCCTGAGCCTCTTGCCTGAGCCTCCCTGGGAGTAGGATTACAGACATGTACCACAATAGTGGGATTTGGGTTTTTGTTATTGTTGTTGCTTTTGTAAAGATTTAAAGATTGCAAGCTGCTTCTCGATGTTACCGTTATAGAAGAAGAAAGAAAACAAAACCCCTAAGTATTAGCTGAAGGAAAGGGTAGTTAACAGGTCAGCATAAATAGCATCCTAGCATGGGCAGAGCAATGAATTTTAAATTTGAGCAATGACATCTATTCTTTCATAGTAGAGGGACATGAAGTACAGGGTGATGAAAGCTTAATACACCAGGCTCAGTGACCGGAAGAAATCAAACACTGATAATGATCGTTTTCTTAACAAAGTATGAAATTCAGGCCTCTGCTGAGTAGAAGCAGAAACGCTGAAAGGAACAAATTTCAGCTAGGAAAGATTCAAGAATAAGAAACAAAATGTGTAAACAAAACAAAAATGGTTCTGGATAAGGTGGTGGACCATTTGTGGTGAAAGAACAGAGTTTTCTTTTTTAATTTATTTATTTATTACAATTTATTCACTTTGTATCCCGCTGTAGCCCCCTCCCTCATCTCTTCCTAATCCTACCCACCCTCCCTTTTTTCCCCCTATGCCACTTCCCTAGTCCACTGATAGGGGAGAGCCTCCTCCCCTTCTATCTGACCCTAGCCTATCAGGTCTCATCAGGACTAGCTGCATCATCTTCCTCTTTGGCCTGGCAAGGCTGCACCCCCCAGTGGGAGGTGATCAAAGACCTAGTTACTTAGTTTATGTCAGACACATCCTTGTACCCCTTACTAGGAAACCCACTCGAAAACTGAGCAGCCTATGGGCATTCTCTGAGCAGGGGGTTTAGATCCTCTGCGTGATTGTGTTTGGTTGGAGTATCGAAAGAACAGTATTTTCATGTGTCTGTCTTCAAAGCAGATTTTTACCAACAGAGGTCATCAGTACAAATTTGGACATAGACAAGGGTTTCTGGTCTGGAGCTTTGCCAGAGTGTAATGGGAGTAAACTAGAACATGGAAATTAGAGATAGAGGCAAGAAGGCATTTGGTGTTATAAGATCATGATGAAAGGAAATAAAGACAGACAGAAGAAGGAAAGGAAATGGGGATCTGAAAACCCAGGAAGGATCAAAGAATGGGAACAAATGGGAAAAATGGTAGCAAGAGTTTACTGTTCGAAAGTAGGATGTGTGGATTTAGTATTTTATTGATGGCCTAGCTCTAAGTGAGTTTTAAGAAGTCATCAAAGGTGCAGTTGTCCATAGCAGACATCTGGTGAAGATGGAGTTCACTGGAAATATGGAAAACACAGAGACGGAAGGCAAAGGTGCTGTAGCTTTGGAATGTGTCAGAGCAATGACTAGAGTAGGGCAGAAAGAGATCACAGCGTGATCACAGCGGTTAAGTGTTCAGTGAGGTCGGTGAGAGATCAAAAGGGCAAAACATGATAGAGGTGGGTGGCTGGGCTTAAGAGAAACAGGACTTTCCCTGGAGCTGAGAGGCAGCAGTGAAGCAGTCCCCTAGAACAAGGAATGAGCCTTTCCACTCACCGCTTGAGAAGAGCACACAGTAAGAAGCAGCTGCTACTTGACCATGGTTGGTCAGCTTTTTAGCCGAGAAGGAAGGGAAGTCTTATGTTGGGCTAAGATTCCACTGAGGCAGGCGGTGTAGAGAGCTACCCACTGGAAGGCTGAAGTCACAGGGAAAAGCGTTTCCTGTGGAATGAGAGACCCACAGTGCTGGGGATGAGGGGTGCGTTGGAAACATCTGGAAAGAACAGAACTGTGAAAAACTGATTTAGAGGGGATGCGTACTAATAGAAATTTCTACGAGAAAGTTCTGTGCAAACCTACAAAGAAGAGGGAGGAAGTGAGCGGGGCTGAAGAGCAGACTAGTAATTCTAACAGAATGAGGACAACTTGAAGGGAGTCAAGATTGAAATACATTACACATCCAGCCCTAGCCCCAGCCCTGACCACACCAAGTTTCATCATTAAACCGCTGTCAGGGAAGACTTCGCTGTGAAGCAGAAACTTGTTGGAGTGGTTTTCCTCATAAACAGAAGACCAGGCTGCATTCCAGGCAGCTGAGTCAACAAATGCATAAGCAGACATTTTTCTCCAAAGACTAGAATGTAAGGGTCCAGCTGGGAAGTGAGAGTGGAGAGATAGCTGTACTCAATATTAAGTTTCATCTTATTAGGTGATGGCTAGCCTAATAAGGAGTAGGGGTAATTAATTAAAATTTTATATTACAGAATTTTTGTGATACGAAAAAGGTTAATTTGCATGGGGAGCCCACATTGAAATTTATTTAGCTAATACTGCATTGTGCTAAACGTTTTAAATAGATGATTAGTGCATTAGATCTTTACCATGAATCTCTGACTCAAAGTAGTATCCCATTTTATAGAACAGGCATGAGAGAGCTAAATGATTTGATGGAGTATAGTTGTCAAATAATTAAGGAACCTAGGTCTAAACCCAGTTTTGTATGACATCAAAGCCTAATGGGGAAAGTTGATCTACGGAAGAGTGCAGTTTTAAATACTGTTTTTAAAACCTGAGTATGTTGGGATCTAAAGAGAAGGAGCAATAAATAACGTGAATGAAGAGTGTGTGGTTGAAACGTGGAAAAAAAGTGACGTTAGGTGTGGTAGGAAAGAGATACCTGGTGATGGGTGGTGAAAATGACATGGATGGGCCTGGACAAGCTGTTACTGGTAGGTCTAGCTAGCTGGTTGTGCAGAGCAGAGAGAACAAGAAGGAATGGAGTTGTCTGCGGACCACGATGAGAACTAAGATATGGTAGGAAAAGTAAGGGTATTCATTCCAGACTTTGCAAGAGGTAAGTAAGACCAGTCCCTTACTCAGAATGTTACTCAAAGTGTGCAGACTTGAGGATCAGTTGAAGGTAAATACGGAAGTTTACAAGTTAAGTTTACAAGATGAGGAGAAAGAAATTGAAGAAGATATCAGAAGATGGAAAGATCTCCCTTGCTCATGGATCAGCAGGATTAACATAGTGAAAATGGCCATCCTGCCAAAAGCAATTTACAGATTCAATGCAATTCCCATCAAAATACCAACACAATTCTTTACAGACCTTGAAAGAAAAATTCTCAGCTTCGTATGGAGAAACAAAAAAACCCAGAATTTCCAAAATGATCCTGTACAACAACAGATCATCTGGAATCTCCACCTCTGATCTCAAGTTGTACTACAGAGCAATAGTAATAAAAACCAGATGGTATTGGCATAGAAACAGAAAGGAGGATCAATGCAACTGAATAGAAGACCCAGAAATAAACCCACATACCTATGAATACTAGATTTTTGACAAAGAAGCCAAAACCATTCAATGGAAAAAAAACAGCATCTTCAACAAATGGTGCTGGTCCAACTGGATGTCTACATGCAGAAAAATGAAAATAGATCCATATTTACCACCCTGCACAAAACTAAAGTCCAAGTGGATCAAAGACCTCAACATAAAACCAGATACACTAAATCAGTTAGAAGAAAAAGTAGGGAAGAGCCTAGAACTCATTGACACAGGAGACAACTTCCTGAACAGAACACCAACAGCACAGGCTCTAAGAGCAACAATCAAAAAATGGGACCTCATGAAAATGAAAAGCTTCTGTAAAGCAAAAGACACTGTTGTCAGAACAAAATGACAGCCTACAGACTGGGAAAGGATCTTCACCAACTCTATATCTGACAGAGGGCTAATATCCAGTATATATAAAGAACTAAAGAAGTTAAAAAGCAATAAATCAAGCAATCCAATTAAAAAATGAGGTACAGAGCTAAACAGATAATTCTTTGTAGAGGAATATAAAATGGCAGAGAAACACTTAAAGAGATGCTCAACATCCTTAGCCATCAGTGAGATGCAAATAAAACAACCCTGAGATTTTACCTTACACCCATCAGAATGGCTAAGATGAAAAACTCAAGTGACAACACATGCTGGAGAGGTTATGGAGAAAGGGGAACCCTCCTCCATTGCTGCTGGGAATATAAACTTGTACAACCACTTTGGAAATCAATCTGGCACTTTCTCAGACAATTAGGAATAGTGCTTCCTCAAGATCCAGATATACCACTCCTAGGCATATATCCAAAAGATGCTCAAGTACACAACAAGGACATTTGCCCAACCATGTTTGTAGAAGCTTTATTCATAATAGCCAGAACCTGGAAACAAACCAGATGTCCTTCAACGGACGATACAGAAATTGTGGTTCTTTTGCACAATGGAATACTACTCAGCAATTAAAAACAAGGAAATCATGAAATTTGCAGGCAAATGGTGGGATCTAGAAAAGATCATTCTGAGTGAGGAATCCCAGAAGAAGAAAGACATATGTGGTATATATTCACTTATAAGTGGGTACTAGACTTATAAGATAGGATAAACATACTGAAGATAAACAAGAAAGAGGACCCTGGGTAAGATGATCAACACTCACTTAGAAAGACAAATGGGATGGACATTGGAAGCAGGAGAAAACAAGTAACAGGACAGGAGCCTACCACTGAGGGCCTCTGAAAGTCTCTACCTAGCAGTGTATCAAAGCAGATACTGAGAGTCATAACCAAACCTTCAGCAGAGTACAGGAAATCATGTGAAAGAAGGGGGAGTTAGTATGACCTGGAGAGGACAAGAGCTCCACAAGGACCAAATATATCTGGGCATGGGGGTCTTTTGTGAGACTGTACCTCCAACCAAGGACCATGTATGGATAGAACCTAGAACTCCTACTCAGATGTAGCCCATGGTAGCTCAGTTACCAAGTGAGTACCCTAGAAAGGAGAACAGGGACTATTTCTGACATGCACTCTATGGTTGGCTCTTTGACCTCTTCACACCCCAAGGGAGGAGCAGCCCTGCTAGGCCACAGAGGAGGACTTTGCAGCCAGTCCTGAAGATACCTGATAAGCTAGGGTCAAATGAAAGGGGAGGAGGTCCTCCCCTAGCAGTGTACTTGGAAAGGAGTAGAGAGAAGATGAGGGTAGGATTGGGAGGGAATGAGGGAGCAGGATACAGCTGGAATACAAACTTAGTAAACTGTAACTAATATTTAAAAAAAAAAAAAAGGTTTACAAGATGATAAGAAGAGAGTCCCACCAAGCGCTACATTTTATGATGTAATTGATAAACTACTTATTCTATTGGGGAGGATATATTGTCCCAAGGAGTTCGCTCCTTCTGAGGTGGTCTTGGAGAAGTTATAATCCTTGAATTGGTCACTGTGGGAAAATAACAAGTATAAACAGCTGAAGAGAGGGAAGATTTCTTTTTGCCTGCAGTTTTGAAGGCTCGTCCATCTGGACAGGGAGTAGAGCTGTTCATCTCATGCTATCAAGTTATCAAGCAAAGGAAGGGACATAGGCAGAGCCAGCGCAAAGTGGACACACCAACACCTGCCCAGTGACCTGCTCTCCCCAGCCAGGCCCCAACACATCATGAGAATTCTATCAGACTATCAGTCCTTCAAAGGATTAATCCTTTCCTTAAGTCACAGCTCTCATGAGCTATTTGTCTCTAGAAATTTCCTTCTTTGAGGTGCCCAGAGATGTGTTTTACTGGTCTCCGGGGTGTTTTCTAGGTGCAATCAAATTAACAGTCAAGATTAGCCGCCATACTTCTCTCCCAAACCAGAAAAGGCGTAAAGTTTTAAAAATGGTGACAGTATTTCTAAAATCTACTTAGTAAATTTTCTCAGAACTTTGCCTGAAAACAAAAATAGCAAAATTGAAAAAAAAAAAAAAAACAAAAAAACAACTAATCTTGTTTTGAAATTACTAATACCGTAGTTCTCAAGCTAGCTTGTGCTTCGCACCTGTAATCCCAGCCTTGGAGAGGCAGGAAGAGGATTATTGTAAGCTTGACATGAACCAGAGTTACATAGAAAGATCCTGTTTCAAACAAACAAACAAAAAAATATTAAAAGGCCAAAAGAATAATCTGAAAGCAAGGCTTTGGTTTGTTTTTCTTTTCTTTTCTTTTTTTTTTTTTTTTTTTTTTTTACCTTACTGGTAATGAGTTTTTAAAGAGATTTACAAAAGAGAAAAAAATGAGATAAAAGAGCACCCAAGTCCTTCCATTGATATAATTAGGGAGTGTCAGCCAGTAAGGGCAATAAACTTAATGAATCGTTTTATCTTATTTGACTTATAGTTATTACTTATTTATTTTTCTGATAGGACTGGCAGTCGAACCTAAGACTTCGCACAAGCATTCTACCAGTCATCTCTATACACACTCTCATTTTTATTTCTAAGCACAGTGATTCGACCATTTTTTCTAATGTGATGTGTTCACTGCCTTCAGTATCAGCATAGTTTGCTTTAGCTCATTGCAAGGTAGTATAGTGAAAGAGTACAAAAAAAAATGGTACAGCCTCCACCCCAGGAGATAAAGAATGAAAACACAAATAGATGCAGAAAATACTATTGTTGTGGTTAATCAGAGAATTGACAATAAGATAGATGGTAGCGCAGTCAGCTGTGTACTGACTAGGGTTCGGAGAGCTCAGACAGAGCAGGGTCTCTACCTATGGAGACCACATCCCAGGTCCCGTCAGCATCACCTGGTCCTGTTTCTCTACTCTCCTGAGTTCCCTTTCCTCAGTTTATTGACACAGCAGAAGACGAATGCCCCTCCTTCGCCTTGCTTCCCTTTTCTGTCCTGTTTAGCACCTGCCTTTTCCAACCAAGGTACAGCATCAACCTGCAGCGCCTCACTCTGTCCCCATGACCTCCACTAGACCTCCTCCTTCCAAGGCCAGCCTTACCCCCTTGTCTGTTCCAGGACTCATTTTGCCACTTTCATTTCCTTTGATGACTTTGTTGCTTTAATGTTGGTTTGTCCTTCCAAGCAGCCTTTCAGAGAGCATGAGAGAGTGAGGTGGCACCTGGAGGAGAATAAAATGATGCCTATTTAAGTCTATCCTTGATGACCCTTTTAAAACTAAAAATTAAAAACAAATGCATTGCCTGAATGAATTCTAAGTACCAACTCTTACCTTTTACTGTATCTTAGCACATTAAATTCCCCATCCATCAAAAAAAGGCTAGAGTTGATGCTCAGGAACAAAGTATGTATTCTTGGCTGGATTAAAACATTCATTATCCCACTCTGCTTCTCTGTTTGCTGAGGTTTGGGCTAATTTTTTTTCCTGTGCTGCAGTTTAGCTTAGTGGCTAGACAAGTTATGAGTCTTTGGACTTTTTATCATTTCATCCAGTTTGGAAAGTTTCAGTGAATTCCAATTAAACATTAGGTTAATATTTATGTTGGTCTTGGTACAGTTCCTTAAGGATTTAGCTTCCTGATACTGCTCATGTCTTTGCCAGGCTGATTCCTTTCCATGAACTTCCAAGAGCTTATGTTTCTTCTACTTGCATTGACACTATCTGCTGAATTCTTCCTGCATTTGACTTTTGAGCTCCAGCATTTAACTCCCTTATGTTGACTGACCAAGTGTAGGACCTGACTTAGCTCACCTGTTGTTATTTGATAGCAATGCTGGAGTTCCATGATACATGTTTGTTTGGTAGAAATCTCTGCTTCTCTCTGGTTGTATCTTCTTGTAAAATATGTCCTGGTAGTTAAAATGCATTTCTGGTTGCTAACCTTTTAACAAAGCAGTGAGTCTGAAGATGAGATGTTCTAAGTGACTTTCAATGACTTTGCACAAATACTTCAGTTTCTAGGCAGTTGCTGTAAAAATCAGTAATGCCTGCCTGATTTTATAGCCTCTACTAGGACTGAAATATAAAGTGACTCTCTTAACTGATTGCCTTCTCTCTTAACTAGAGAAAAATAATAATTTGAATTGTTTAAAATAAATGATTGGAAGGAACTTTTTTTTTTTTTAAGAAACAAATGTTAAGCCAGGCATGGTGCCGCACATCTCTAATCCGAGCACTAAGGAGGCAGTGGCACGCAGATCTCTGAGTTTGAGGCCTGGTCTACAAAGTGAATTCCAGGATAGCCAAGGCTACACAGAGACATCCTGTCTTGAAAAAAAAAATAGGCAGGCAAAAAACTTCAAATGTTATTTCTTTTCAGATAAATTAATAATGATTATGTATTGTAATAATTTTTTACAATGGGTAAATATATATGATACAATGATTTAAAAAATGCTTTTGTCCAGTGAATCATAATGTAGAACATCTTCTCTTTCCCTGTGAGACTTTAGGCTCCTTGAGGAAAGATCTGTATCTTTTCTTTTTTCTGTATGCTCAGTGTCGGGCATAGTACCGCTAGCCTGGAAAACATTAAATCATTGGGTTCACATGTGTACAAATAAACACTGGATTCTATATAAGATGTGTGTTAAAGATATACTGTAAAAAATGTTTTATTAACAGAGATGTTAAGATTCATAACCATAATTTACATGTATTATAATTATAAAACCGACATTAGGCTTTAAGAGTCTGATTAGGAAATATTTAAGAGAGGATAATAATATGAAGTTGAAAAGAATCCCATGGACAACCAGAACTACAACTCGGAGACACCAGAATGTGTGTCCTCTCTCTAGAATGCTCATCCAGTGATGGGGGTAGGAGGCTCCCAGTGTCCCTGGGCCCAGGACAGTCACTCCCTGGGAAGCGGTAGCCCTGTTACTGGCGGGAGTGCTCTTCCTAAAGATTATCCTGAAAGCCTCTCTCTTGTGCACTGTCACTTCTTGAGAAGAACAGGGCCATGCACCTGTCTAAACTATCGTTTATAAGGGACATTCTCAACTTACAGGAAGAAGGAATGCAAAGGGGAGGTCTTAAATGGGCATCTCATAACCTGTGCCATCCGAGCTGAAGTTGCGAGTAGGTAAAGAGGAGCGAGGAAGGGAGCGCGAGCAGGATGAAGAGAGTGTGTGAATGTACACAAGCCCAGGGGGTTAGGCTTGCCAGCTGTGAGTCTACAGCGATTGCGTAGCCTCTTGGTGTTACAGTCTATTCACCTACCACTCTTTAAGCAACTAGTGGAAGGGGAGTCTCTAGACCATGGCCAAGCACACAGCGAGCATTGAAAGAGGCAGAAGCAGTTATTACCGTCATTGCTGCGAAATATGACAGTTGCTCCTAGTGGGGTTTGCATGCTAAAGTGATTTAGTAGGTGTTACAGTTTCCTCTTAAATGTACTCTAAAGTCCATATATAAAAGATCCAGTCCCCAGGAAAGCACCTTTGGGAGGTAGAGCCAAGATGGAAGCCCTTAGCCATCTGAGGTATGTCCCTAAGGGGAATTATGGAACTCCAGTCATTTCTTTTTCCTTTATGCTTCCTATATCATAGTGCAACTGGATTTTATTCCTGCACATATCCATCCATGTTGGGGCCCCCCGCTAGTACACTATGGAGCCAACCAGTCATGAACTGGAAACCTCAAAACTAAGAACCAAAAGAAAGATGTGGTGTCACTTGATAGACTGCGCGCTTTCTACTGAAGCTAGCCAGGATGACGACAACTTACGGTGGAGTAGGACCTCAGTGTCTTTTGTTAACGTCATGCGGTATGACAGTGGCTACCGGAACACCTCCCCTCCCCTGTGTACTCGAAGTATGTCGGACTCAGAGCTCAGCTGCACCTTTGTTCTCCATCTGCTCCGCAGTACATTCCTGATCCTTGATGTGTCACCGTGTGTTAATTGTGTACACTCCCCTGGTTCCGCTGCATTCAAGGGTGGCCACTGGGTCCACTCACCGTCTTCGCGCTGAGTCCTTCTAGAGCCTTCCCTTCTAATTTACCGCAGACAAATTTTCTGATGAAAGTGGACTGTGAGGATTGTGCCAGTGGTGTCACACCATTTTATAAATCCAGTGCCGTGTGGCGTCATCTTCTTTTTCACTTCTTGTTTTATTTTTGAGATTGTATTTTAATTTCATTTCTCTCTTCCCTTTCATCCTTCCAAACCCTCCCATAGGCCCTCCCCCACTCTCCTTCAAATTCATGGCCTCTTTTTTTCAATTGTTACTGTATGCATAAATATATATATATATATATATATATGGTATATACTTGTTTATATGTTCCTAAATATAATCTGTTGAGTCCATGTAATGTCACTCGTATGTGTGTTTTCAAAGCTGACTGGTAGGTGTGGACTCTTTCCTGGGAGGACCACCTCTCCCGCTCTCAGTCTTGCTCAGTTGCCTATAGTTCCTGGCGTAGGGTTGAGGCCTCATGGGCTTTTTCTACCTGATTTGACATGTGGGTTAATGTTCTTGTTAAGCTCACTTTAGGTAGTCATGTTGGTGAGACTTTTGGGCTGTAGCTTCTGATGTTACTAGGAGACACAGCCTCACAGCAAACTCTCTGATCCTCTGACTCTTAAAATCTTTCTACTTCCCTCTTCTGCAACGTTTCCTGAGTGTGTGGGTGTGTTAATTGGGACTGGGGCTCCACAACTCTGCATATGGATTGATGGCTTTTCTTTTTTGTTGTTGTTTTGAGGTTTTTTTAAATTTATTTTTAAATTTATTACAATTTATTCACTTTGTATCTTAGCTGTAGCCCCCTCCCTCATGCCCTCCCAACCTCACCCTCCCTCTCTCTTCTCCTCCCATGCCCCTCCCCTAGTCCACTGATAGGGGAAGTCCTGCTCCCCTTCCATTGGGCCCTAGCCTATCAGGTCTCATCAGGACTGGCTGCATAGTCTTCCTCTGTGGCCTGGTAAGGCTACTCCCTCCTCATGGGGAGGTGATCAAAGAGCCAGCCACTGAGTTCATGTCAGAGACAACCCCTGTTCCCCTTACTAGGAAACCAACTTGGAGACTGAGCTGTTATAGACTACATCTGTGCCAGGGTTCTAAATTATCTCCATGGATGGTCCTTGGTTGGAGTATCAGTCTCAGAAAAGATCCCTGGGCCCAGATGTTTTGGTTCTGTTGATCTCCTTGTGGAGCTTCTGTTCCCTCCAGGTCTTTCTATATCCCCCTTCTTTCCTAAGATTCCCTGCTCTCTTCCCAAAGTTTGGCTGTGAGTCTCATGAAATTTGCAGGCAAATGGTGGGAACTAGAAAAGATTATCCTGAGTAAGGTATTCCCAAAGCAAAAAGACACACATGATATATACTCACTTATAAGTGGATAGTAAACATACAATATAGTATAATCATACTAAAATCTGTATACCTAAAGAAGCTAAGCAAGAAGGAGGACCCTGGGTAAGATGCTCAATCCTCATTCAAAAAAGCAAATGGGATAGACGTCAGAAGAGAGAAAAAACAGGGAACAGGACAGGAGTTTATCACAAAGGGCCTCTGAAAAACTCTTTAATACCCCTGCAGGGTATTAAAGAAGATTGATGGCTTTTCTATGGGTCTCTCTGTGTGACCTCATCTGAACTCTAGGCTGA
Organism: Meriones unguiculatus; assembly: GCF_030254825.1. Taxonomy (NCBI): domain Eukaryota; kingdom Metazoa; phylum Chordata; class Mammalia; order Rodentia; family Muridae; genus Meriones; species Meriones unguiculatus. The sequence goes on from NC_083368.1 coordinate 36,397,158, forward strand.
CTTTCTGATCACTTGCTTCAATGGTGTATCTGCAATTGAATGTTTTTAGCAACTTAGAATTTCTTTCCAGCTTTAGATCAAAGTGAAGATTCCTTTCCTCAGCCTTCCTGAGAAAACTGCTATAGCTCATACTTCATATTATCACTCAAAACTGCACCTTCACTTTCCAAACAAATCCTGATATTTCAAAGGGCATTTAAATATATAGCAAGGTAGGAAGGTAAGGTAATGTTCATTTGATTTAGGTCTATAGGAAGTACATGTAAAGATTTTTATCCTAAATAGTCCTGATATTCAATGATGTTTACAACACCTAGATATGTAACTTTTTTTTATTATTTAGTGCACAATTATGCATTCTCTTTTTTTCCAAACAGGATATTGCTTTTGTTTGACTACATCTGATAGTCAATTTATTTTAGTTTAGAATTTTGTGTAATATCAAACAAGTACAGTTTGCTCATTAGAAGAAATTATGAGTTTATCAACTTCACACAATACATATTGGAAAATTATCTTATTCTTATAAAGCTTTCTAAAGAATAAATGAGATTTTTGTAGTGGAAAACTAAATATAATTAATCTATAAAATCTCTCCTTTTTCTTCCAAAGTGGAGTAACCAGCCTTCCCATAAATCCAGGGCAACCAAACCTCTGTGTTTACTACTGGAAGCTTACCAGTTCTGTGGAAGTTTCTGGAAAGGAATGTTGTGGAATTGGTTGGCGGCAGATTGAAATAACTTTCTCTCCTGTTCTCTGGTTCATTGACTTGAACTAAGCCCAAGTCCAGAGCAAGAAGACATCTGTGCTAAGTCATCGGCTTCCTTCTCACTTAGAACCTTCCATAATGATTAAAAACTTGACTTTTAAGCCAGAGTTGCCTTTTATCTCTTGTCCAGGCCAAGCTGCATTGCAGGGTGCATGGGTGACTGGCCCTTGAGTTATGCTTGAGGCACATGGCTTCCACTCACCTGTGAACTTAATTGGGCCTGATTAGTTTAATAACCCCTCTCTATCCCTTTACGGCTTTATCAATGGTGAGCAAATGACTGACTTGCATTGTCATTTTTGCTGTTAGAACCATTTCCTCAGTGCAGAAGTCTGTGGACTGTCAACAAGAACCCTAATGCCTACCTGTTTGTGCGCTCACTTCTTTCATTCATGGCGTTCTGGATTAATCTAGATCTGTAATAGATTAGACAGTCCCTGCTTTCCTCTAAGAATGTTCCCCCCAACCCCAAATGCTCAAAGTCTGTTTCATTGGTAAAATAGCATTGTCTTTATTGAGTATGTGACAAAATCAAGTTTCTCTAGGGAGGGTCTCCACTCATACTCTTGCATCATTTGAGAACACACCTTACCCTACACCACTACACCACTCCCTTACCCTACAATATATAGATAATAGTGTGTGGGTGTGTGGGTGTGTGTGGGTGTGTGTGTGTGTTATGCACTGTGGACTCTTCACAGGCAACCTCTTAAGGCAGGGGAAGAAACTCCATGATAATTTTGTAAACCTAATATGGAAGTCAAGCAAGACTAGCAAATATGTTTCTCAGAGAGGTCTCTATTTTTCAAGAATGACAGAACTACACGGAGGGTGGAGATCCTTAGGCTGGCCAGAATGGAAAATTTTTTTACCTGAGGGTAAGAGAGAACAGCAATCCGTGAACCATTACTCTGGAAACTGATTGATTGATTCCCTGATCTACTGGCTTCCATTATTATTTCAAAGAGCCCATCTTTTTTTTTTTCCTCCATGCTTTAGGCAAGAGTCTAGCCTCTAGTCTCAGGAACTCTAATGATCGTTCCAATTTGCACTTTAGTAACCTCCCAAATAAATTTTACAGACTAGTCAACATCAGGATTATTTGAACAACACAATTAAAAAACTTGAACTGGATCTAGACAGACAATGAAAAGAGAGCACACAGGCTGAATTTTAAGAACTAAAGATTAGAGCTGGAAACATGGTAAAGCTTTAAAAGTCGTGAGGGAGCTATGTGTGGATGCACATGCCGAGCTGGGGCCACTTGCAATGCTGACTCAATAAGTAAACCGTGTCTCTTTATAAGCACTTGTGATGAAGGTTATAGAACCAAAGCCCATAGAGCAACAAGCAAAAACAGTTGCTGCTCTTCCAGACAACCAGAGTTCACTTCCAGCACCCTTGTGGGGCAGCTCGCAAATGACTGCAACCCTGCTCTGGGAGATCTGATGTCTCCTCCTGGTCTTTGTGACCACCCACACTCAGATGGCACAGAGAGAGAGGTGGAGGGGGGGTGATTTTTGAAAATAAACCAACAAGAACATCCGGTGAGGATCTAAGAATCAGACCCGAGGGCGCTTTGAAGTTCTCTACTTCAAATACTCATTTTTTTTTTCCAGAAAAGAAATCTAAAGACTGGAGAAGAGTGAAAAAGAGTAATTTATCCAAAAGTTTTGTCCCCATATTTCCACCTCATATTCATTATAATTGGGTTCAAAATCAGTGCACTAAAATGTGAGCTAATATTCAAACTGTCCACCCCCTGCTATTTACCATTTAGTAGTGGACTCAGATTTGAGCAACATAACAGATTTGTTGGTTCAATCATCCAGAATTTTAACCAACACTCATAGCACTTAATTTAATGCCAATGGCTTTTGTTTAACTATGAACTGCTTCTCTCTTTTCCACTGATCTCTGAGTTTCTTGAGGGCAGTGGCCATCTCATATCTCATCAATATTCCCTACAGCTTTCAGTGGGGTTGTAACTCTTTGTGATATATGTTGGCTGTTGTGTTAACCAATTGCAGATTAATATTAGATGCACTAAGAGATTTTGCATTTACTGCAACTTTATTTCACCATGCACTCAGACACCCTAAAGACTGAGACGTTCCTAGCTCCCCAGTGAACCTGTGCAGATATCTGTCTAGCCTATGTATTTCATCTCCCTCCAGTTTGCACCTGTGACCTTGTTTCCCCTGCTCCACTGACCTTCTTCTTCTGCCCAGGGATTCATGCCCAGGGATTTCACATATGCTCATAACGGTTATGAACTAACTTATCTACAATGTTAGCATCACGAAACTTGCAAAAATAACAGTGAAATGGAATTAAGCCTCTACTGAAAAATAAACAGAGATATTGCTTTTCCCTATCTACTCAAAAGAGAGTTAGATTTGCTCAGTTATTCATGCATGAAATCAGGACCCAAGGAAAAATTAATGTGTTTTTAGTATGCTGCCAGGTGTTTTAAGAAAGGTAGAAATGAGCCCCAAATCCCTAACATCAACAGATTTGATAGTATTCATCTTCTTACTCAACCTTAAATAATGAAGAGAAATTCTTTTTTTTTCCCCAATTAAACACAGTATTTATATGTAATTCTGGCCAACCTTGAAATCACTGTGTAGACCAGCCTGACCTCAAAATCCCAAAGATCTGCCTGCCTCTAGAGAGCTGGGGTCAGAGGCGTACACCACCATGCTATCAAAATCACAGAGATCTGCCTGCCTCTGCTTCCTGAGAGATGGGGCTAGAAGCATGTACCACCACACTGGGCTGGAAATTCTTTAAGGAACAAAGATTTTTTTGCCGTTTTCCCCAGACTGCCTCGTTTTTATTTTAATGCACCTCAAACACACGTGGAACAGAGCAAAGTACTTACACATTCCACACACAGCTATTTCACTAAAGGCTTGTATGTGCTGGAGTTCCGTGTAACAAAGGCACACAGGCGCCCAGAGACTGCGGCACTGATTCTGATGGCAAGCGGAAACCAAAAGAGGCAAGTAATCCACTCACGTTATTCACCACAGTGACAGTTGGCAAAGTTGTCCTAAACACTGAGGTGACAATGAAGAATCACTGCTCTAGGGGTCATACGGGGCTAAGATTTTACAAGCCTGGGTCACCTTCTCATCGTGCAATCCATACGTGATCTCATTACACATGTGTTTCTGACAAAAGATTTGTTAAAAGTTATGACTTAGTCCTCTAACCATGCTGAACAGCAAGAGTCACCAGCCAGAAACGCAGAGATGCTAAAACACAGAGCTCAAGAGACACAAACAGAACTGAGTTTACGTGTTGAGAGCAGAAGCAGGAATGCAGAGTCCTACATGGAAAATTGAGCCCTTGGTAATAAGACCCATTTAAAGACTCCTAGAGAGCGCTGAGACAATTTCTAAAATGAAGCTAGGGCTGGTGAGATGACTCAATGGGTAAGGGTTTACTTCTTGGAACCCACATGGTAGGAGAACAAACTAACTCCTTGGAGGTTTTCTGACCTCCATTTATGGAGCACACATAAATGCACGCACGCATGCATACATAGATAATGCATGCATATATGCACACATACACAAATATACACCTACATAGATATATACAAACATACGTGTGAAAAGAAGCTAGAAGCTAATGAGGAGAACTTCTCAAAATTCCTGCAACTCTTTGAGAGCAGATTATGGACTTTGTGGACTCCACAGGGATGATAAGACTGGCCAGTTAGTGAGCAGTGGAGAGAACAGTATGCCCTTCTAGGGTAGAACAAAGCTCGGGTACCCAAACAGTGATGGGGGAGGCTGTGAACAAGCCTGCTTGCTGGAGCACACAGCAGTGATCGAAGGTGGAGAGGAATCCCTCAAAAGGCGTGGCCCAGCCATTTCCCCGGGGAGATCAATGGCCACATTTGAACCCCGGGCCTGTCTTGCTGTTGCGGTGGTCATGGGATCTGTGGCACGACACTTTCTCAATGTAGCTATTTGTACTGAGCCTGTCACTAGCCCGGCAGGAGGTAAAATTTACTTGACAGTCTCCCCTGGCTCTCTCCCAACCTGGGCGTGAGAGAGAGTGGGAGTGCAGACTGAGAGAGAGGGTGCGGGGCACCTGGAGGCCTTAAGACCTGCAGCCCTCAGAGAGTGGGGGGAGGCTTACGCAGAGCTGGGGATGCAGGTGCCAAGCAGGCATGCCCCACGGCACAGTGCTAGGCCCTCCGTCCTCCCTGACCATAGTAGGAAACTCTCAGCGCGCCAGATCTGCCTGCCGATCTGGCCCAGCTCTCGAATTCATTCAACGCTCCCCACTCCCCCATTTTAAAATCTCACATTGAAGTTTCAGATCTCAGCTAGCCACTCTTATCCTAACCAGAAAGTCCCGCTATTCTCTGGTTCTGCTGGTTTCAAATTAAACTGCAGCTGTGAACCACTCACCATATGCAGGGCACTCCTTTAAACCATTTGACTTCTTCAGGCAGGGTGACAACATTTGGGATTTCATTTTTGTTTGTCCTACAAGAGTCTTGAACGTAGGCCAAAAAAGCCCAGGCCCAGGATGAATGTGCTTTAGACCTCACTTTCTGTCAGGAGGCCAAGTGGACTTGGGAGAGAGGGTGGGGCTGTCTGCAGAGACATGATTTTCAGTTTTGCCCTTTGCCTCTGGAGCCAGGGCTCTGGCCCGTGGCCAGCCTCATGGAGAGAAGATTATGGTGTTTTCTAGGTAATTTTAAAGAGTACAAGCCCAAAGCAAAGTCAGGTGGTTTCGAGTCTGCATTGAATTTTTCATGTTCAGGATTTGTCGTGAGCTGGGTTTTCGACAGAGCTATATTTTAAGTGATGAAGGGGGTTGTAGTCTTCTGGAGACAGGCATGTTTTGGTTGTTTGCTAATGACCTCTGGTTTTGCTTATGTGCAGTCTTGTTAACAAATTGAAATGTAGCGAAATAAAACATTCCCTTTCTTTCCTGCTTTCGTTCTTTCTTTTATTTTTCCTTCTTTCTCTTCTTTTTTAAACAATAGAAACCGTTGCGATAAACTGTCAAAACTGGGCTATAGATATTGGTTATTGTAGCATCATTAATACTGTGCAAAAATAAATTAGTCACTTTGGCAATCAAACACATTCTTCGTATCTCCTGTCTGTGCTTTAAACAGCGCCTTCTCCTCGCGTTTGATAGATCCTATTGTTAGGAGAACTGCAGAAATGTATTCAAAAATTCTTTGAAAATTTTCCAACCTCGGGAATGTATTCAGCAGTAATTAGCCTTCAAGGCGCTGCTAAGGAGAGCTTGGCAGGGGGCTGCTCTTGAGTCTACAAGTGAACCCCAGGCCCTGCGTGAGAGGGTGCTGCTTCAGGAGCCATGCCAGCTCAGCTGAACCTGCCCTGCGTGCCCTCTCTCCGAGTCCCATATTACCTTCTGAGCCTCTTTTCCAAAAGAAAGAGAAGTTGAGACATGGGAGAGAGGGAGGGACAAAACCAAACCAAAGCAAACTCTGAACTCAAGTGCAGCAAATAATGCTTAGGTGGCCGGGGAGGTAGCTTGATGAGCAAAGTTACTGCGGATGATGAGGGGTGTGAGTTCAGATCTCCAGCACCCCTGTACAAAACCAGGCTTGGCAACACGTGTCTGGAAGGCAGGGACTGTGGGACTCCAGGGGCTTGCTAGGCAACCAGCCTAGCCAATCAGTGAGTTCCAGACTTATCTCAAAAAAAAAAAAAAAAAAAAGGAAGGAGATGTTTAACATTGCCCTCCATGTTTTCAGGCACAGGCAAATACACTTGCATGTAGGTATATGTGCACACATACATACAAAACTATTAAATGTAAATAGAAAATAACCTCAGGCAAAAGAGACTGGCTTACTGTGGCAGAGCTCTCATTTCTCAGTTAAGGCTAGGCAGGTCCCCAGGGTGCGTAATGGAGACCATATTCGTTTCCCCAGAGTGTCCCTTTCCCTGTCATAAGCGCTTGTCAGAAGATTGTTTCAGAGTGATGGGCACGATATAAGCCAAGCTGACATGTTTCAAAAGCTTTTGCTGTTTCAGGAAATGGAGCACATGTTTTATATTCATTACAGGCAACTTGTTCCCTTCAGAAGGTACAGTAACGCTAGCTAGAGAGCCACTATCACTGGTCCCAAAGGGACGTACGTGTTCAGAAAGGACAAAGCTAGCTGCTCAGAAACAGTGTGTCTGGTATTGTCAGTGACCCTTCCATGAAGGCAGAATTGTCAATAGATAAGCCCCAGAGGCCATCTGTGGATGCAGGGGAGATGGACTCTTATACTGCTTCCCTTGAAGTTAGGAGTTCGTTTGTCCTGCCTGAGTGAAGTATCGTGGGTGGAGAGGCTTCAGGGGCAGGAATGCATTTCCTCACAGTCCTGATACCAAAGGACTGTGGGGAAATGGGGGCCAGCTTCTTCTCAGAGACCCTCTCTGTAACCTGTCAAAGGCAGTCTTAGCTCTAGCCGTCCAAGTGGTCTTCCCCATATATATGTCAGGCTCCTAATCTCTCCTAGTAAAGACACTGTTCATATTAGATTACACTTCCCAAAGCCACATTTAAACATAATTACCTGTCAGAAGGCTCCAAATACAGCGATCACATTCTAAAGTACTGAGAAGGCGTCAGGACAGGAATTTAATTTTGGAACCAATGCAATTCTTCCCATAATGAAAACTGAGGCTGCTTCAGTGTCCCAGTTTACCCCTGCTTACAGACCAAAAATAAACACTGTTGGCATCACAGGCTGCACAGGACATCTCTTCACCACCTTGGTTCCCAGGACCTGAATTCTGCATTCTCTCCAATACTAACGGCCAGGGCCAGTAGGACCTTGGGGGGTGGGGGGAGTAAGGAGGGTGCAATGAGGCTGCTCTGACTGTTGGCTCTGATGATGATGAATGGAAGGACCATCCAATGCAGGCCTACCACCCTTGCCGATGTTCTGCCTGGGTCCAGCCGTTGCACAGTGCTAATCTGAATCTAGGTTCTGCACCACTTAGTTTCCTGGCATCACTGCTCTTCCTAGACAAACATATGAGACTATCCCAGGAGAGCTGTGTTACCTCTGCCTCTCTCTCTCTCTCTCTCTCTCTCTCTCTCTCTCTCTCTCTCACACACACACACACACACACACACACACACACAAACACACACACGTCATTTGAAATGCAAGAGCTACAAAGAATTTATGGATCTATCCTGGTGTTCTAACTCTAAAGCTAAGTTGCATCTCTGAATGAATGCATCAGATGCTTAATTTTGTATTCTCCTATGGGACAAGGACCTCCTGGCTGGAGGTCCCACACTCATTTTCAGAGTGGCTGTGCTGCCTTTTATTCCCAGCAGCAACGTGTGAGGGCTGTTTTAGCCGACATCCTCACCGCCATTGGTTTTCATCTTCTTCTTCATGGTAGCCACCTCTAAGTTGGGATAAGATTGGATCTTCGTGTAGTTTTGGTGTGCGCTTTCCCGGCAGATAAGAATGTTGAACACATTTTCACGTACATATCGGACAGCTGCGCTTCTTTTGAGAACTGTTTGCCTGACTCCCTTGCCCATTGATTGGTTGCGTGGCTGGGGTTTTGCCTTTACCTTTTGAGTCATTTACATGTTCTGGAGATTAGTCTCCTGTCAGTTGCACGGCTTGCAGAAACTCTTGAAATAAAGCATGTCAGCCCCGAGCATGCTTTCTTCCAGCCTTTCCTTAGCCAGCACCTTGTTTGTTTGTTTGTTTGTTTGTTTCCTTTCTTGCCATTTTTATCCTTTCTCCTCTTTGTTCTTAGCATCAGAGAGTAGATATTAAAATTAGCCTTTGATAAAACTGCCTGTGCTGTCACCGAGTTCCTTCCCACCGCCGTGCTTGTTGCATCCCCTCTTTTAAAATCTCACCCATGTAGAATGCTTTTACTGTGAAAGAAACCACAGAAGTAATTGGAAAGCCACCTCCCAACTCGGCCTGTATGCATACTTCCTGCCCTTTGCTTCTAGAGCCCACCTCGACACTCACCCGTGAGCACATGCTTTCGAGCTGCTGAATATTTATGCAGACATGTGTGACTGATTCGTGTAACTACAAACACCCTGGGGACTTAAAATTCACCCAGCTCACGGGGCTTTCTCATTGCACAAGAAGTGAGGGCTTGGTAAACCCTTTCTTCTGCTCTTTCAACCATCAGGGAAGGGCCCTGCTAGCCTCTGTGGTTTAATGCTATGCTGCACGGGTTACCTTCTCAGGCATAGCCCTTTAAATTATGTCGTTGTGTCTGTGGAGATGCACACCAGCTCCTTACTTATAAAATTAAAGGCTCCCCTGCCCACCCAGGAGCCCTGCATTCACTATCATTTTACATCTAATATTGTGACATAAATTAGAACTTATTTTTACCCCAAAGTGCCTGTTTTGGGGTCAAACCAATATAGACTTATCTTGATGACCTCTTAACTTTGCAAGTTGTCTAGGACAGAAACTAAGCCAAGTAATCATGTGTCTATTTACAATCACCTCACCTCACCTCACCTCACCCCACCTCTCCTCACCTCAAGTTTGGTTCATGGCCACTCCTTCAATAGAAAGTAACTCAGTTTGGCTAAGAGGGAATAGAACTAGTCAACAAATGCAGTGCAAAGACATGGCTAATGCAAGCAGAAGGTCTAGAACTTCAGCTTTGTGGAATTTTTCATTCCGGTTCACATCAAAGTTGAAATAAGTGTGTCAGCTTTGTTAGCATTGAATGTTGCACAAAAGGTACAGTATGTTTAATACAGGAGACAGAAGCGAGATGAGCTGACAAAGCTTACCCTGACTCTGAAAATACGCCCAACACACATGTGCACAACCTCACACACAAACACACACACCTAAATATTATATTTAAATGCGGTGAGTTCATCAATATCGGATTAGCTTTGGTAATTGGCAAATACCAGCCTGGACATCTCAGAAATAAAAATGATGGGGGAAACAACTAGAACTTATTGTTCTAGATTTGTAATTTGATTTTTTTTTTAATTTGTGCTTTTAAAACACTCATTGCTGCCTTCTGTTGTTCTTATAAAGCCATACTAGCTGTCACTACCTGCATGAGACTGGGCCTCTCAGAAATGCATCAGCAACAGAAGGGCTCATGAGATCCCTCCCCTTCCTAAGGAGCTAGTAGGCTTTCGTGGTTTCTGGATGAGCAGGTGAGGTGTCCTAGTCAACTTGCAAAGTTAAGAGGTCACAGAAAGCTCGTCAAGATGAGTCTATGTTGGTCGTTCTTGCTCAAGAGAGTAACTTGTCTCCCATGCTCATGTAAGCAACTCTAATTAAACACTGTGGGAAACCAAAAAAAAAAAAAAAGTTTTAAAATACATCAAAGTAGTAGGGAGTCTTTGTGAGGAGAAGAAGAAATAGTTCAGCAGGAGTATAAGAAGAGGAAATTAATGAGGAAATATAATTCAAGGGCTTTATATGTGTGTGTGTGTGTGTGTGTGTGTGCATGCTTGTGTGTATTTGTGTATGTGTGTGCATGTGTGTGTTGTGCATTTGTGTGTGCATAAAACTATAAAAGAACAGATTTTAATTTTGTGCAGGATTGGTGATATAAGTCAATTGGAAGAATACGTGTCTGCCATGCACAAAGCTCTATGTTTCATCTCTAGCACTGCATAAAACCAGAGGATCAGGAGTTCAAGGTCATCCTCAGCTACAAAGTCAGTTCCAGTACAGCCAGGGCTACCTGACACCCTGCCTCAAACAATAACGAAAGAGTGTTTACATCTGTGATGGTTTGTAAGGTCGATGATGCAGTGGACACCAGCTCTTTAAACTACGTCAATATGTTGCTGTGTAGCCTGCTAGCTAGCAAAGTACAGCTGTACACCTTGACATCCAAGTCATAATAAATAAGCAGAACTCAGGGCTGCAGATACTGCTTGACTTGTGTCTTCTTCTAATTCCTCATGACTTCACAGCACAGCCACAGTCACATGTCTGCCTGCTTCTAGGTGTGGTCCATTCTCCTCCTTTGCACCTCCAATCCTTCATACTGATGTTTGCATCTTTTCTCCATCCTTCTGGGACTCTCTAATCATCCCGATCTTCGTGGATGTACAGAATGCTTTCTTTACCTAACTAATATGATGCTGAGTATGAAGCCCCTCAGCCATAGTAGCAATAGAACTGGAAGACATGCCACTAATAACGGGGACTCTTTTGAACCCGTCATCCCTTTCTGTTGCTCTGCAACTCTTTCAAGAGAAAGAGAGCGTGGCTTGTGAGAATAGCTGCTGGAGGGAGGAAGCAACTCAGCTGACCCCAGTGTTGGAGACATAACCCTCCTCTCCACAATTCCAAAGAGCTGCTCCACTGCTCAGTGTTTTCACAATGTGTCTGTAACATGTGTGACACTAGAGTGCCAGCTCTAAAGAACCTTGAGGTCAAGCTAACATGCATAAAAATGTCAGTGTGGGAAACACTCCCTTTATGAATGAGGCAAAGCCTGTAGCTTCCCCGATGGCTTTGAACACTCACGTACTAGTCAAAACCTGTGAATATGTATACATTCTTTTTTATGGATAATTGTGCTCTTTATTGGTGGCGCCTCCTGGATTAAGAGGGTTCTTCCACGTAAAGAAGCTGTAGAGGAAGGCAGAGCAACAAAGCACGCCTTTCATGTGGCTTCCTATCTCAGGTAGCAGACTGCTACACTTAGACAGAAACAGATGTCAAACTCCTGGATGTCCACAATCATCTTTCAAATTGTTTTAAATCGACGAGTTCATCTTAAAGCCCCCACCTAGTTTTGGTTAATGCACACGGACAACAAACTAACCTGCTCTCCATGTTCTGTTGAGACTAGCTTCCCCAAAATGTTGCTGTCTAAGCTTCAACTGCTGGACAAGAGGACGAGTATGTTCTGAACATCCAAGACAATGAAAGTTAAGATAAATACGAGATGCTTTGTGCATTAGAGGGGCCTCCAACTGAGTTACACATTCAGTTTTCCTGTGACGGCACCAAATTTGCAACTCCTCTCTGGGGCTAAGAGAGTTGGTTTCTTTGGTTTGGTTTGTGAGTTTTGGTGTATTTGTTGGCTTAACCACTTTCTTTTTATGGGAGAGGCATCTATTTTGTATGAACCTGAAGTTTTAGGGTCCTTTTGTGGTTTTTTTTTTTTTTCTTTTTTAAAGTGAGAGTGTGGGCTCGCATTTGATGGTTCCTGGAAGAACTGGCTGTCTCCTTATTTTAATTACTTCACTGGGACCACAGGACAATTTTTGGAGGATATTTTCATGTTACTCATTTTGGTCATCATCCCTTTCCCACAACAGGATATTGTTCCGAAGTAGTCCACTTGTTTTCCTTCTGCTTCAGAACTCAAAGGTAGAAGCTGCATTATTAGTTTTCTGTTCTTTCCCTTATCTCTCTGAGGAGTATCCCCTACGCAATACCCTTTACACACACACACACACACACACACACAAAAGAAATGAACACAGATTGGCTAAGCATTTCTATGCTTGAAAAGTTGATCATTTAGAAACAAAGCCAACCTCAGCAACCACATATGGTATTTAAGGCTGTTGGAGAATATTTTAATATAAATCTTTTTATTCCCCAGCCTTCAGAACACTAAATTCTGGCTTGGAGGTCCCCCACAAATAAGGGAGGGGGGAAGAACATGGAGGAAAATTACCCTTTCAGTCTCTGAAATCTCCGTAATGTCAAGAATAGGAAGTCACCGCTGGAGAAACCATTTCTGAGTCGGCAGGTTGGAGAATGGGCAGGTCTACTCGTTTTCACAGGTATGCTTATAAAGCAGGGTCTGCTTCTAGAGTTTTCACTGGAGAATGTTGGATGCCAGACAGCTTTGGTTTCTTTAAACAGATTTCACTCGCTACCATAAATTAAGTATTTCTTATTTTTCAGTTATCCGAGAGAGAAACTAGTACCCTTCCAGCATTTCAGGTTTCTCGGGTTTAAGTTACTATTTAACTGGGTTAGAGATTTTAGAAAGCATTTAACGTTTTTGTTAGACTCACGATCTGAATTCTAAGAACATCAAGGAAGATGGATTCGTTATGCTATGTACCACTGAACAGCACTTCAGAAAAACAGGGGTTGCTGTATGCTTTATTTCATCCATTCCTTGCACACAGCAGAAGTGTCCTAGAATCATAAAACCAAGGAGAACCCAGGGTCAGAGCGCCTCCTTCCCGTTTCACACATAAGGACACTGTCATTCAAAGTCACGGGGTGACATTTTTTCCAAGTGTTGGAGTTTTCCCCGTGTCTTTCATGACCTTTCCGCCTGCTCCTAGCCTTGCTACTTCATTCCTTCCGGCTGCCATCATTGTAGCTCTTTACCAGAGGCTCCCAGTCAGAGAACTGGAGCCAAGTCTTTGCCTCCTTGATCATATTATCCTACTTCCCAAGGCACGGCCTTCGGCTCTCCTGGCTAAAGGTCAGTTCCCATCCTGTTTCTAGCATGTCAGGGAATTTTTTTCTTTTCCTCCCACCAAACACTAAGGAGCCCTCAGCAGTGTGGGTCATACCCTGAAAGTGACTAATAACTGGTTTAGGGAAGAAAGAACAGTGGCTAATAATTTTTTAACTGTTTGTACAAGTCATTTAGAGTGTGCTTAGTAAATATTGGCTCACTTGAATGGGAGGGTAAAGAATAAGGGGTAACAGATTCGCGGTTCTCTCTGTACAGACTCGAGGCAGGTAGAAAGAGCCCCGAGTGCCTGCACACCCGAGGATATGCCTAACAAGTCGAGACCCCGAGAACAAAAGCCGCCTCCCCTTTTCCACAACCTCTGCGGCCTTGCAAGTTACCAACTTCCCCGAGCTATAATTTTCTTTTCTGTAAACACCATCTACCTTACGGAAATTTTATACGGATTAGGTTAGACAAATGTGTGCGCAGAGCTTGGCCCAGAGCAAACCTTCTCTTCTGCCCTTCCCATAAGTCGATGCCGACCGACCACTCTGCTTTGCTTGAAAGTCAGCAAACGAAAAGCAAAGCTGGGCTGTGTAGCTTCATGCACATTGTTGGGACAGCAGACCTGGAGACCTGATGAAGCCTAGGGGTCGAGGGCTTATTTCAGTGGTACGCGCCTCTCATGCACGGACTGTGAACGGTGAAGTTTTTCTTCTCTCTCTCTCTTTTTTTTTTTTTTTTTTTGACACGTTGCTGATACTAAGCATGGAGTTGGAAAGGGAAACACACAGGTGAAGGGAGTTTTGTCCAGTGAAATTTGACTGCTTTGAAAAACACTTTCTACGGCAACACGCTGTGGAGCAATATTTAGTTAACTAAATGAGCTCGGGTATTTTCTAGAGTAAATGTTTAAAATCATGGCGCCACTGTGGCTTTGATATACGCAAAGGAGATTGTGAAATTCCTTCTCAAAATCATTGACAATGTTTGTTCCCATACCGTCTTTTCAAAAATCTGTGGTATTCTGAAACCAATAGCCATGCCCTGGTAAGCAATGACAAATTTGTAAGCTCTGAAATTTATGTTTCACAAACTCAAAAACAGTGTTCTTCAGACTGGGTGCTTTCAAGGTCCTTTTTGAAAATGTTAATGTTTCATGATTTTAGTGTTTACCATACATTTTTTTTAAAACATTAGGCATCTGAGGCAGATTTTTAATAATGTTATCCTTAGAGACAAAATGAAACAGAATGGTAAAAGCCCTTTATTGAGCAAAGTATAATTACTATTCAAAGTAGCACTAGTGTACAAATGGCATTTGCCTGTGCCTGCTTTTATGCCTATGTGTGTGACATGGAACCCAGTGGTCTGTAGAGAGAAGCCCAGAGAGTTCAGTAAGTTTCCAAGTCTATGAATCTGTCAAGGTTAAACAGAGCTTTTGAAAATGTCAAGCCTCCTCCCTTTCCCCAACTACACACCCACTATAGGCAAGCGTTCCATTCACAGTGACTTTTGTAATAGAAGGTTCAGCTTTGGGGGCGAAGGGTGATGAGGAAGCTTCAGAAAGACAAGAGAAGAATAGTGTTTCAATCAGTAATGGTGACCAGGGAAAAAACTGAGCACAGTAAGATGGGGAAGGGCAGTTATTTCCAGATGTTTCAAAAGCTGCGTCTCCAGGATGTACTCTTAATTTTTACTGAATTTCTCAGTAGAGAAAATATCACAAGAAAAAAAAAAAAGGAGGCATACATAAGAATCAGCAGGATAATTTGTTAAGGGGATTAGCCTGTCTTATGATGCAGCTTTTTGTAGAGTGACTTTTAAAACTGGATGGGGTCTTAATTGATCAAAATATAATGTCAAGTATGTTATAATTCATCAAAAAATAATGTCAGGTATGTTATGTGTCTGTTACAGTTTGTACCTGTTTCCATATCTACAGCTCTGTGTGCTCATATGTACTGTTGTCTGAGTGAGTGAGAGAGGATCCCGAGAATCCGCTTTTAAATTTTATGTTCTCTCACAGATAGCGGCCAGTTAGCTTTAAAGTCAAGACTCTGTGACGACACTTTTTTTAAACAAAGAGTCAGAATGCACTATACACAACTGTCGTAGAAGGACCAGCTACTTCACATTTTCTTTTTAATACAAATAAGAGGAAATTATACACTCATGCTATTAGGTAATAATTTGATGCCTGGATTTTCTGGGAAAAGTTTGAATTATAAACTGAGAAGGAGACGTAGGTAAGTAGCCAATAAGCCAATAATTTTGGTCTCTAATCCTATCGCAGACATGAGATGTGAAACATTTTTTATAGAAATTATAGAATAATAATATTCAGGACTCTAACACCGTTTTGATGTTTCAAAAGCAAGTATTCTTTTTCAAGTTATACTCCCTCTCAGATACTTTTGAAGTTAAAAATATGATGCATCTATCTCTTATAGAAACACTCCAAACACACACACACACACACACACACACACACACACACACACACACACACACTGGCCCATCTACACTCTGCATTGCTTCAATGTATCTAAACTTTGTTTGAAACAAACCAGTGACTTTTAAATGTCAAGAAAATGCAAGCAATGGAAATAAATCAATTATAGTTACTACCATAACAAGCTGCTGCATTATATTTAGGTTAAAGAACCATGGGTTTGCACTGATCTTCCCGTTTCAATTTCAGCACATGTACTTTGGGCATTTTTGCATTCACAAGCAGCACACATTGGCAGTTTGCTCTGATATTTGGAGCCGATTCCCTACAGATGTGTTCTTTGAATATCCAAAGCAGAAAGGATTTGATTGTTGTATTGTATGTTATCTTTTCTTGATCTTACCACTCTGGCCTGTGTAGGCATTCCATAGAGCCTGAGAAGCGACTACAGACAGCTGACTGGAGGAAGAAGACAAAAATTCCCATTGTTTAGATTTCTGTCAGAGGATATAAGAATAGTTAATTTCTTTTATCTCTGGGGCTTTCATTATCATTTAAATTTCATTTTACATTAATTGATCAGGGATTAGTAAAGCCATTATGCAGAAATTAGAATAAGACAAGCCAGATGGAATGAATAATTCATAAAGTCCAATTACGTTTTATTTCTGGTGTACTTTCAAACTTGCCTCTGACTTCTGTGCTATTTCGATGTGACAATATTCACTGGAAATCAAGTGTGCCATTTTAATTTATTATATCCCTCTGGAGTGGAAGCATTTGTATGCAGTTGGAGAATGTTGAGTGTTTCCCCTCAGAACATCAACTTTAGAGGTCTTGAAAATCCTTAGTGATTTAGAAAGGATGTCATATTCTCTGTGTAACCTCATAGGGTCTAGAATGAGCGGCATCCCTCCACTTTGGTTCGGCTGAACTAACCCCATATAGGAAGACTAGGGTCTTGAATGGAGAGATTCCCACTTTTCTGTAAGAGCTGAGACACCCACCCACCCACACACCCACCCCCCCTTTAAAGGTATTTGTCCCCTTTCCTCTCTGCAAAGAAAGCATTAAAATGGGAATTTGGCCTGCAGTTGGGGCGGGAGCAGCCGCCGCTGCTGCAGCGACAATAGAGGACCACGAGGTGGCAGACGCTGCCTTCGGTGCAGAGCGAGGGTCGCCAGGGACAGCCCGGGCCCCGGAGCATCCCGGAGGGTCCAAGCCCCTCAGCCCTCCGCTGGGTTCGGGCTCCCAGAGACTCGCACAGCTTGGCCGGGCAAGAATTCCGAGCTAATGGCAGTCGCGTCCACCTGTCTGGAATGTCGCTTACAACTGTGTCTGAGACCGCCTCAGCTCGGCGGGTCCCGGCCCCGGATCATTCAGAGTGCCCCCCACCCCCCGGGATTTATTTATGCCACTGGACAGTTGTAGTCACATTAAAGCCCCGGTTCACCTTCTCGGGGACTTTCATCTCGGGAAGTTTTATGACACTTGGTGAATGTGCAAAGTTTTTAATTAGGCTCCCTAGACTGCCCGAGGCGGCGGCAGCGCCGCTCTGTCTTCACGGTCTCTCTGCTTTACAGCACAACAAGCCGCTCTACTCCTTTGAAGACAATGCAGACTATGTGTACGATGTCATGTGGTCCCCTGTGCATCCCGCGCTCTTTGCCTGCGTGGACGGGATGGGGCGCTTGGACCTCTGGAACCTCAACAGTGACACCGAGGTGAGCGGCAGGCTCCCGGGCCCAGGACTGGGAGGGGGCGCCCGGGCCTCTCTGTAGTCTGGTTCTTCCTGCACACCGGCCTTTTGTGGACAGACCCTCCGACTGCCTCTGGGCTGCGCCCATCGCCCCCCCACTACACCCCACCCCCCAGCTCTTGACCGGGGAGGGGGGACCAAAACTCCACGCTACTCCATCTGTCAACTGTGGCAGGTCGCAGACAAGTACAGACACTGCCTCACACACACCGTCCCCCCCCACACACACACACCCCAAGAGTACAAGGTGTGTTCACACCTTTCCTTAAAGGAAAGGACACCCAAGGTTGAAATAACTTTATTGGCAGACTCTTGGAAAAGCAAGCTTCTGTGGGTGCTGTCTCTAGGTTGCATTATTGAAACGGGGTTACCCTGTCAGTGTTGGCTTTTTGTACAATTTCTGAGGATGATTCTCTTCACTGCTCTCTGTCCAGATCTACCATTCATTTAATTTTGACTAAGGGACTATTTCTCGTCTACAGTATTGAACTCAAAGGCAGCAGTGTCTAAGTTCGAGCAGGTATACAAAACTCCGTTTTTAAAGTGGGATGTTTAGCATGTCACACTTAAAGTCATAACCTAGCCAAAAAAAAAAAAATAGTTGATAATGAAATGATTATTTTTAAAGTTTATGTCATCTGCTTTGTTCTTTCCCCCCCCCCCATCCCTCAAAATGATTGAGGGTCTGTTTCAGAGCCTTGGGATTGCTGTTGTTATTGCTTGGGGAACGTAGAACATGAACATAATGGGTCCTAAAATGGCCTCTGCATCATTTCTTGGTTTTTGTTTGTTTGTTTTGTTTGTTTTTTGTTTGATTTGTTTTGTTCAGGGAGCCCACCATAAACACAAATAATCCAGGGAAAGAGTACATGATACGAGGTATATGTCAAATGAAACAAGTCTTTTGAAGCACTTGGAGCAGGAAGCTGCTCAGCCTTTTTAATTAAGATCCTACAGCTGAAGGACATGAAGGAGACACACGGGGGTTTTTCTGTGGGAGGAGATAGGGAAATTTCCTTCAGGTGGTGTTGCATCCGGGTACCTTTAAGAGCACAGCTATTAGTAACTATTACCAAACAGTTACCTTTTAAAAGCATTTCCATGGCGGCTTATTTTTCCTTTCACCTCCAAGAGCTGTGTGACAAGGAGGTTATGTATTGAAGTATCTTTGAAAATAATCAAAAGGCATGGGTGAGATGCTGTCCGTCATTTGGGATGTTGAAATGTTTATAACATCATTGCTTTTAATAGTAAGACGCTATTACCTTACGTTGTAATGGTTTCCCAAAGTCTTTCATCACTGTTGATTAAAATCATATTGCTTCTATTTGCTAGAAGAAACTCACTCAAAGCAAGCAAAAAATAAACGCTTTCCAGATTGACTCGGGAGTTAGCTGTATCAGAAAGCACTCCGAGCTGAGGTGATGTTTGCATGACACCCAGCCCCAGTGCATAAGAAAGGGTGGCCTGCACCTCCTTAAGAACTCCCATCTAACTCGGTTGGTTTTTTTGTGTTTTGTTTTGTTTCGAGAAAAAGAAAGTGATGTCTTGACGCTGCCCTCCCTTTCCGTAGGTATCAAAGAAACACAGAAGGGTTTTACAGTTAACATTTAAAAACTCCCAGTTGGTCATGCATACAGTTGAGTTTTATGATAAACACGGGTCTGCTTTCACAGTAATAGCGAAAATACACCATGCCTGACTCAGATCCAGTACCTCACACTTTTAAAGCCCAGCTGTCGTCTGTCATTTTCATCTTCAGACAAGTCGGGTAATATTTTTCAGGTATAAGTCAGATTAGAAAATAGGTATGTTTTCTAAAGGGGGGGGCTGAGGGAGCCTAAATGCCCAGTCTATTTTGTCATTCTTTCAAATTATTATACTGTTAAACCTAGTTGTCCCTGCTGCTCCTGTGCAAAAATGGCTCCTATTTACCCTTGATACAACCAACTGTTACTGCTTAGTAATTTATGCTATATACATCTTATATTTGCAATTAAAATGACTATGCCATAAAAACATGAGAATACTTATGAAATTAAAGTTGAAAGCAAGATACATACATAGAACATGCAGATTATGATAATACAGACTCATTCACATTTGAACTTCAAATACCACTTAAATTAACACAGCTATATATTGTTCCCTTGTGTACATGTTAATTTTTAGCATATACTATAGGCTGAAATAGCATATTTTATTTTTTTATATCTTATAACAGCTATGAAAAGAAAGCATTTTGGATATTTTTTTAAACGGACTTCAGACTGCTGTGTTACTTACATTTCAAGTAAACTAATTTCTTTAGATGCCAGCGGGC
Source organism: Meriones unguiculatus (assembly GCF_030254825.1). Classification (NCBI taxonomy): domain Eukaryota; kingdom Metazoa; phylum Chordata; class Mammalia; order Rodentia; family Muridae; genus Meriones; species Meriones unguiculatus. Next base: position 36,416,889 of record NC_083368.1, read on the forward strand.
ATTGTTTTAACCATATGAGAAGGTCAGGGTTTTTTTGGTTTTGGTTTTGGTTTTTTTTGAGTAATTAATTTTTTAGCTATTCCGTGTCGAGATTAAACATTTTACTCAGCTTTTAGATTATTCAAGGTCAAATCTGATATTGAACATGGAAAATCCTGTATGATGCTTCTAAGTCACAGTATTAAAAATGAACTCTGAAGGTTCTACCGCTGAATCATGAATTTGTTTTCAGGCCAGCACAACAACAATAAAGTATATTGACAGAATTATAGTGTATCTAAATTCACATTGTTTTTATTCTTTGCAAGGTTTGGTTAAAAATTCAGACTCTAGCTTGCACAGCAGGTACCCTTATTGTAGAAATTGGGTATTTAAAAAAAATGAGCTGGGGATTTTCATTTTACATTTTTGTTCAGAATTGACATGCAATGACTTAAGCAGGTGAAAAGAATTTTTATTGATCTCAAGATGAAGTTTAAACATAGATTCTTACATAGGATGGAGTTTTTATTGCCATTTTAAAGATAGGTATTGGCTCAATAGTTTCATATAAACAGATGGTTTCAATCCTGTGAGTAGCTGGATGCTGGGTGTGGGGGGGTGCTAAGTCACAGATATGTCATGTCGCCGTGTTGCTGAGACACGCTTACTGAGCACAGGACTCACGGTGGCAGGAGATGCTCCTGGTGGCCCACTTTCCATCACCTTCTCCTCTTTCTTTTAACATGTTCCGTCTTCTTAGAGGGGTGCTGGCATTTCCTACTCTACATTCTCCGGAAGGGCTCAGGAGCTCCAGACCATTGTAAACTTCCAAGCCTGAAGACAAGAATATGCCCACCGACTGAAGATGCGTCCCTCACTCAGAAATCTTTCCTCCGCACATTGCTTTTTTTTTTTTTTTTAATAAATAAATAAATAGATTGTGGGTTCTAGTTCAGGGCTGTGATAGTGAGTATTGGCCCAATGACCAACGTTTTTCTGGATTTCCAGTGTTCATTACGGGAGTCATACACATAGATGGCTGTCATGCACATAGATAACTGCAGGATGTTCCTGTGTGGACAGCGAGAACAGATCTAGGTATTGCGACCGGGAGAAAGAAAAATGAACAGAGGAAAGAGGAGGCTTTATGATTCTTCAGGCGTTTTATTATTATTATTATTTTTAACCTGTTCACTTTTCTTCTGACCATCCACTCCCTCGTGACATTGATGACTGCGCTACGAACCGGTCCGTGTGCGCTTCCATTTTCACGAAAACTCACGTTGTTTTAGGGATTGACTGGTTTTCTACCATGCCCTTGCCTTTTACAGATCCTGGTAAAAAACAAATGTCTGCCCCCCCAGCCCCAGCCCACACACACACACACACACACACACACACACACACACATACACACACGACCTATCCCAAATTATCTGATGGTCAAGCGTTGCATTTAGCGGTCATGCTTCCATGCTGGGAGGGCACTTGACAAAATCGAGAGAGATGTTCCTGTCACTGGCTGCAGCCGCTGTGGGAAAGTATGTTCCTGTTCCCAGGGTTTGTTAACGTCTCTCCTTTCTACCCCTTAAGTCGGTGGAGCGTATGATTCCAGGACAATGAGTGCCGTTCACCCTTCCTGGGCAGACGGACGTGGCTCCTGGGGTAAAACACATCCCTGTACACTGGCATGTTGAAATTCATATTCCTTGTTGTGTCATACCCCCTTTGGCAGGTGCCAACAGCAACCGTGGCCGTGGAGGGTGCGTCTGCCCTAAACCGTGTTCGCTGGGCACAAGGTGGCAAGGAGGTTGCAGTTGGGGACTCGGAAGGCCGAATTTGGATCTACGACGTTGGAGAGGTACGTGTTTGGAGGGTTTTGTTTTGTTTTGTTTTGTTTGGGGCGAGAGAGGAGCTTGGCTTGTGCTCCCTCTTCAAATAGACCTACTGAAATTATCAGCAAGACTTTCTGAGCCACAAGAACTCTCTCGATGGCGTTTGCAAGTTTCCACTGACCTCAGTGGGAGTTTGAAGGCGCCTCCTTGGGGCCTAATTTGGCCCGCAGCTCCATGCGCAGGACGCTTTAGTTAATGATCCGGACTCCTCCTATTCGTGGTGTAGAAACCCCAGCTTATCCAGCTGAAGCATGACAAGGTGTACCTCCATGAGACTAAAGCTCACGAAATTCAGCATGTTAAGAATGGAGTAGGGATTTACCATTTACTCTGAGCAAGTCAAGTTGCAGTTGGGTGTGCTGAATGAAAATCATTCTATTTAAGTACAGTGCCGCCAATGAAGATGGCTGAGAGAAATCAAATTTTATCTCAATCATGGCATGTATCAGTGTGAAAATAATATATCTTTTACTCTAGAAAAATTTTGAACTTGTGTCCTTTTTTTACTTTTCCATTGCTGATCAATTTTTTAAATCTTTATTCTTTTACTTCTAAAAAAATGTTAATAAAAAAATACCCTTCATTTCTGGTAAGGTTAAGTTTTGTGTTTGTTTTGGTTTTCGGGTTTGTTGTTGTTGTTGTTGTTTTTCTATTTTTTTGTTTTTTGTTTTTTTGTTTTTTTGGAGGGTAGGTTCTTCCTTAAAAACAAAGAAAATACAGGGGGAAAAAAAAAACCACTAAGAGTATTGTGTAGAGCTGCTTGGGCAAAACTTGACTCTAACATCTGCATTCTGGAGAGAAGACAGAGCACGTTTATATGCACAGCGTGCAGGACCTGGGAGGAGCTCTGGGACTACCTGGTGGCCTAACTTAGCTGATGGCTGAGGAGTCGTCACAATTCCACCCACCAGCATCCTGGGACCGTGACAACCCCAGATGGTCTGTTCAGCGGTAGAACTTTTGATGGCACATTACATAATGTGGTGTTCTGCGGCTGATTGCATTGAAACCAGCCAAATGGTGTTTTCAGATTTCAGCTGGGCATAGAAACTGAATAACTTTAGGAATAGGGGTTTCTACCCTAGCATGCAAAATGCTAAATAAAATAGGCCTATCTCAGTTGTCCTGGATTGAGACTCTCTTCTCCTGCTCTGTTATTCCTGATGCCACAAGTTAAGACATGCAGGGTGGCAGCAACTATCAACACTGGCCTGTATGATGAAGATCCAGATGGCCAGGTGCCCCACAGGTGGAAGCCTTTGGAAGAGGTTGACATTTGAGTCAGAAATATTTACCACCCATGGTTTTCTAGCCATATTTTCTGTGATGAGGATTCTTTATGTTTGGTGTACTTCTTCGTGGTCTTTGCCCAAATAAAACTAAGCAACAAACAATTAGTCATTACTTAACTCTTTCCTAAAACAGAGAGAGAGAGAGAGAGAGAGAGAGAGAGAGAGAGAGAGAGAGAGAGAGCAAAGGACAATTAAAACAAACAAGTTTTCTATTTCTCTGTCCTACTTGTGGGTGGGTGTGTTTTCTTTCTTTACTTTCTTGATAACAACTATTATTTGAGGAGAAAAATAAAGGTGGAAAGCTGTCCAGAAACAGCAGGAGATAGATGAAATATTAAATGCTTCTCTATCTCCCTCAAAAGCATGATGCCCATTAACTCTTTCTAAGTAGTGCACACTAGTTTTATTCTTCTGTTATAGCTAATGTAATAATCTGGCTTATCCTTATAAAGGCCTCCTGAAAGACCTCTGTGCTTATTGAAATATTACATAGCTATATAGACACATCTCTGATGAGAAAAAAATAAACAGAATAACATGGATATAATTTTCTGCAATAAGGTACATTGATAGCTTATGCCCAAAATGACTGGAATATGACTCTGTCTGAGGAATATGTGTGATTTTACAAAAGTTGCTTGGGCTGATATTGGCTGTTCAACCTCTTCCTGGGGCACTATCATCATCTCTAAATTGTGAAGTGTTGTTATGCTCATATGCCTACTATCACACTGCAGGTCAGGCTGGTTTTCATTTTTGTATTATTGCCCTTGCTTTTCTAAGTGATATTACAGACTACAAAAATGTCTGCAGCTATAGGCCAGTCTCGCCTATTGTCTGGAGTCTAGACAGGCTATAGAAAAATCTCTGTGACATATAATAGGCCAAACAATTTGTAGGGTTGTTTATCCTTACAAATTCAGTACCAAGAGAGGAAAGGGGAATATACCATTTTATTGAGCGTAGGTAATGTTACAATCTTTCAGCCCTTCTCTGAATGAGTGAAAAACAGGCTAGGCTTCAACACTTGAACAATTCTTCCTGTATTGTTTGATCATACACAAAGCAGTGGCTAGCTCAGACTTAACCATGTGATTTAGACTAACAATCATTTTTTCCTAAGTGTTTCTGTAAGGTATCATATATATATATATATATATATGTTTTTTGGATTTTTTTGAGATGAAGAGAGTCATTTCTGTTTCCCCTTGCTGACCTCTGTGGCTTTCTTTAAACCTCTGAAGACCACAGGTGACAAGGCACCAAGTACTAATGGGAAAGATGGAGTTGCAGTTGAAGCTCACTTCTTAGAGATGGTAGATATATCCTGGGCAACTGATACCGTTACTGTGATTACTGTTACGTCCTCACCAGCCTGGGACAGACAGAGCATGGCTGTACTTGGAAAGAAGGAATATGCTCTAAACAGTGCCTTCCCAGACTTCTAACTCGCCTCCACTTCAGAAAGCCATCTGGGGTGCTTTTCAAGACAAGCTGGCCCTCTGCGAATTAGAGGTCAACTCTAAGGCTGGTACATGGCTGATGAGAGGAAGAGAGTCTGAGCAGGAAGCAATTTAAATAGAAAAAATATAGAGGGAGAAGAAAAATATATGGCACCGAGAACCAAATTGTCAATAGGCTGTGCTACCATGATCAGCATTCAAAATGAGTCCTCTGGTCCTCATTAAAGCTGAATTCCTCACCAGGGTCAGGCTGGCCTTTGGAAAGCCTTGATAGGAAAAGATAAAACACTTCTAGATACCAGTCCATGTAAAAATGTAAATGGTAGTTTCCAGAACCCTCAATGCTGATCACCTTGCCTTGGGACCTCGGTAAACCAAAGAGATGTCTGTCTGTGAGAAGCCCTCTCATGTCCGTGTCTGTTTTCCATTGTTATTTGCCTGAAACCTCTCTGGGGCTGGAGGGAGAGGGCAGCTGCTATCTTTAGCCAAGATCTTATTCTACACGTGAAGCCGGCGGCCCTGGTGTGGGACCGGTCTGGTTTTACAGGACCCGCTATGCCTCGGCGTTCTGAGCTGAGTTGAACATTGTATTGTCATTGTCTTGCAGCTGGGAAACAGTTGTCAGCATGAGGCTCCATATTTTCATTTTTAGTGGGCCCCGCATGTTGTTTAGCCTGTTCTGTCCCCAAGAAAACTGACCATAAGACAAATAAGAAATGATATATTTTGGCTCTGACCTCGATCATTGGAACAAAAAACAACAAAAAAGAGGAATCTCTAGAAATGTGATTAAAAGAGTGCATGCAATATAATCGATTACCTGTTTCTTAAAATATAAGATTCTAGGTCATAAGCCTCACAGTGCTTAAGCCAAGCTAGGGTTCTAGAACACCTCCCATGCCTCATTTCCATGCTATCATAATTTCAATTTAAGGCATAATTTTTTTGAAACTTTTTCTGTAATTCCCGCTTCATCAGATGAAGCAGGGTGGGACAGGCTGCTCCCGTTCTCCACACTGTAAGAAATTTCCTGTGAACGCCATTGGAGACATCTTCTTTTGGAGTCCAGGTAAGAAGGCCACTGCAGAGAGCGACTCTGGTGTCACCAGTTGCTAACAATCAGCTGCCTCATCCGTCCCAGCTGAGGCTGCAGCTGCTGCAGGGAGTCCCAATCATAGCGTCCCTCTCCATTATCTACAATTATCCTTCCTGACTCTTAGGATGATAGCAGTGGCTCCGGTCCAGATTGACTGACGCAATTTTTTTTTAGGGACTTGTGAGGAGGTAAACAGAGAGGTTGTGTATGAGCTCACTGAAATCAACACTTTGAATTTGTCCACCCCACCCCCACCTTCTTTACTTTTTGTTACATTTAAATGGCAAAACTGTGAGTAATATCTCAGGGCCTGTAACGCAGGAAGTAAAACATAAAACAGACATGTTTTCAGGCAGGCTACTTGATGCTGTGTTTGTATAGCATACATTTTTGCTTGTTTGATTTCAGCATTGTATCTGGAAATCTACTGCACATATTTATTTTCACAGATAGGGGCCAATTTCCTTCCCAGAACAGGTGTTTAACTTCCATTAGCATAAATAGAAGCTATGCAAATCCAGTGTAAGACAAAGAGCCCTCCTTTTATTATTTGGTTGTAATTTTTATCCTATTTGTGCTTTCAAAAATCACTTAAATTGACAGTGGTTGCATGCATCATTTAAAATTTCTGAAATCTAGAATGTAGGAGCTAGAGAGATGGCTCAGCAGTTAAGAATGCTAGCTGCTCTTCCAGAGGACCCAAGCTCAGCTCTGAGTACCTACATCAGACTGCTCACAACTGCCTATAACTTCAGCTCCACAGGATCCAACACCCTCTCCAGGCCTCCTAGAACAACTGCGCACACACACACACACACACACCTAAGTAAAATAAAAATAGATCAGTTTTAAAAAGTGGGCCTATCTAACCTTTGACTACATTTTGAGAAATTTCCACACCACCTTACATTGGTTCTACAGGGTCTCATTCAATTATTTAGAAGATGGGTGAAATAACAAGACACAAATTAAGCCAAAATATAACCTCAGATGTATTTAGATTAGAATAAACTCATAGAAATCTGTTGGGAAGTGCTGGAATTGTTTTTGGTTTTTTTTCCAAATGATATGTGAACACACGTATTTTAAAGATTTAAAACTGAAAATTACTTAGCTAACCAGAGTTCCTTTTCTGACTAGCAAGCTTTTCTACATATACACATAACTGATTGCGCATGGGCCAGTGTGTATAGAATTATTCACATGTCCTCGTGATTGATAGTCAGCCTATCTACCTGTCTTTCTGGAAGATGTGTTTTACGGAAAGCCCGCTGCCATTGTTAACGCTTCAGTGCAGTCACACGGATGCAGCTGTCACAAATACCCCCTAACAACTATGTTTGCTGCTTATCTGAATTAGTTAGGATGCTGTTTGCAGCTCTGCTTTTCAGAGAAGCGGTTTCTCTTCCACCTCCTATTATTTCTTTTTCCATTAACCTCTTCCAGGGAAGATTTTGTTTTCAGTTGTGATAAATACACGCAGCTTTCAAATCCCTGATTACATTTTTACACTACATAAATGACAAAATTTCAAAATCATTTTCAGCTTAAAGTAGGATTTGCAAAATAAAATGATCACCTCAAAAGCTGTGATTTACCAGGAGGGTAAATCTTACCACATGAACTGTGTTTGTCTGGACCATTCACAAATTAGTAAATAGAAGCATGCATAAATGTTTAAACTTAAACTCATAAGTTTGCTAATATTACAAATAACTCATTCGGTCTGATCACTCACGGACCAGAATGACAGCAATTATGTCATTACACATTTCAATGAATGCAATACATTTGTCAATATCCTTAAATGCACTAAAAAGTTCTTGGGATGGAAAAATGCAGGTGAATGTGTTATATCAAATGTTATTGCTAAAAAAAAAAAGCACAATTTAAGTGTCTGAATATTTTTAAATGGAAGTGAAAAAGTAGATTCAAAAGTTTATTCAGAATCCCAACAGGAAAAATGACCCATGCTATAAACTTTAAAATGGTGGCCAAGGTGTTACTTACAAGAACTATTTTTTAAAGTGCCTCCAGAGCTTGGAAGGCACTCAGTGGCTGAGTGCTTAGAAAGAAGCAAAACAAAACAAAAATATCGTTTTCAACTTTTTACGCAGCCAGTAAGGAGAAGAATAAAGAGAAATTCCAGGAGCCGTTTCTCTTGCAGTTCATCATAAATAGCATTCGGTATAGTAAAATCTGGTAGACGGGCGTGTTAGAGGTTGAGTGACACAAAATCAACAGAGTATATTTACAGATTTTCTTTCCAGTGGATTATACGAAGCAGTAATCGTTTGCTCTTCACAGTTTGCAGCGGGACCCGGTATACATTATTCTCAAAAGAAGCCTGCGCCTTTGTGGAAATAACTGCTCTCCTTGGGAATTGGGTAGACAGACCGCCAACTCGAAAGTTAAGCTGAAACCTGGGTATTAAGTCAAACAAGAGTTCCCTCACGACAGAGACTGTGTATGTAGGTAGTCCTGTGGTTGCTCGTGTCTCCCGGCTCGAGAAGAACTCGGGTGATGGCTCAGCTTTGGCAGCTTCCAGGAGTGGGGCAAGCTGGTGTCACTTAGCAACATCTGGTTGTGACCATGCCAGACGCTGGTGTTTCTCATTAAGAAAGTGTGCCTGCCATTTGCTCGACTCTCTCTCAATGGCTGTGGCAAGAGCTGCCGTCTTTGATGGAGAAACAGCTTTAGATTCTTTAGCTGATGCCAACCACGTCCTTTGGTTTTCCCCGTCTCTGCGAGAGAGGAAAAGACAGGGTCCATTTATTTCTTCCGTGGTACCAAGCACCCAGATAAAGGTTGACAATCTAAAGACAGTTCTCTCAGGAGCACCTACACATTTGCTAACACAGACAAACAATGGGATTTGAGGTTGAGCTTTTCAGATTCCCCATACTATTTTAGGGTGAGATCCACACAGCTATGCAGTGAGGTCAAAGGGCACAAAAGGATAATTGTATGGGAAATTGGAGATACTAGTAAACATAATTATAGAAAAGTTGCCACTCTAAATCAGTATATTGACTCCGTTCTTTGTCATAATAAGTTACATGTATTTAAAATAAATTTGAGTAAAGTGTATATTATAATTTTAGTGTTAACTTGATTTCTTTTGAGAAAATGCTTAATTAAAAAAAGAAAAGGCACTATTAGTTCCAATTCCAGTTAATGATATAATTACTCATTTTATGGTCAGTGTGGTAGCATCAGCTTCTACTTGATAATTATCTACATGAAAGACCATGATTATGATTAGATTAATTACTATATAAATAGTTTGCTTATTGGGGTAGCATTGGCTTATGAAAATGGACTTAGAGGATTAATCTTTTCAAGCGAGTGCTGAAGCAATTGTTACTGTGATAGACTTTTTATGGCTGAAAGATTCTATTAGTTTATAATATCAAAAGTTTTCCTTGTTTGCTTGTATGTTTGTTTTTAAAGATAGGGTGTGTGTGTGTGTGTGTGTGTGTGTGTGTGTGTGTGTGTAGTCCGGCTGTCATGGAACTAGCTCTGTAGACCAGGCTGGCCTAGAACTCACATAGATCCACCTGCCTCTGCCTCCCAAGTGCTGCGATTAAAGGCGTGGGCCACCACCACCTGGCTCAAAACTGTTAAATTTTGTCTAATGGTAAAGTCATGCCCTGCTATAGAGATTTATTCTGGTCTGTAAGGAAACTTTGTGTGTGTGTGTGTGTGTGTGTGTGTGTGTGTGTGGCCAGTGGCCTATATAAAATATAATATAAAATCAAATATCTGCTTATGTGTGTTTATGCATAAATGTTTATATATCACATACGTTGGATTCAAAAATGAGGAAGAATTAATGAACCATAATATTCCATTGCCAGGGAAGGTATATGTTCATTTTCTAGAATATCAGCTATCACAACATCTTTTACCTTATTTTTTACTTGAAATGCATTAATTATGTATCATTTAAGTAATATCCAGCCTCTGCTATTGTAGAAAAAAATCTTGACCCTTTACCTTTATCCTAATAGGTAGATAAAACAGATTAGTGGCCCATTCCTAAGCCTTCTCCTGATGACAAGGTAGTCATTCTCCAGTATTTAAATTAAATATTTTATTCTTATTGACCTTGGCATTAAACTCCCTTGGATAGAAATGGAACACTTTCTACTGTCTAGTATCATAAAGACTAGACGACTTTTTGACTTAAAAAGAAATCTTATTGGCAACTCTCATCAGATTTCTCTATCAAACTCTATCAAATTTATCAGTAAAAGTTTTATAACCTTTGGAGAACTGAGTCAAAAGATCCTTGTCTGTAAGAGCAGCTAACCAGGTCCAACACAGTGTCTGTCATATAAGAGACTTTCAATAAATATAGGTGAATGAGCAAGTCCTGATGTGAAATATGGGGGCAAATTAAGCAAAAGCCTAATTGGACGAAGTGTTCAGAATGCAGCCTCCAAACTGAGTACCATTGGGTAGACACAGAAAAATTAACTGTATTTGCGCAGAAAACGGGTATTTAGAAAGGACTGTTTGTCCTTCCTCCCAATCATTACCTTCCTCTCCATCCCTTCTGTGCTTTTAAAAGTGAGCGATTGACGACCAGTATAGTGAAAGCATAATAGTTGACTCAAACAGTTGTCAAACCACTGGAAAATGCTTCCTTTTCATTGTGCTTTATTTTATTTTTATTATTTTTTTGGACACTATAGATATGATAAATCCTGAACTGCATTATAAAAATACCTCTTTTATGCGCAAACATTCAGAAGGAGAAAATGACATTTCTTTTATTACCTTGGTAAATAAATGTTTTTAAGGTGTTTAGCAATAATCTTTCTTTTTGTCAAAACTGCTTAGCTGCAGTGGTTGCTAGGAATTTACTTGAAACCTATAGTCAATAATATCAGGGAAAAAAAGAGGGCTGCATCGTGGTTAGTCAGCTAATGTGGAGAGAGAGTTGACTGGCCGGCCTTCCTTTCTCCCCTCCCTCTCTCTCAGGCTTTTGTGCTACGGGAAGAGGCTCTTGGAGTTTAGAAAGTTTATTTTCCATCATTGTCCATCAGCCATTGTTTCCAGCACTTTCTCCATCTTTTAGGCTGCGAAATGGATTGTTTCCAGGAGTAGACAAAATAATAACATTCAACAATTTCAGGAGACAGGGGCCTGATATGATTTCAATACATGTGCAAGCAAGGGCATCTTCAGGTCTTGGGGAATTAGTTCTTTCTTCTTCAGCTGTTGTCTGGTTTGCTTTTGTTTTCTCCACAGGTTAAAAAAAAAAACAACAACAAAAAAACCCTCTAGATTTTGGTACCCTCACTTACAGGCTAAGTTTTAACATGAAGAATATTTTTAACTGATAATTTCTCAAGACAAGTATTTAATCCTTTTTTTTTTCCTTCCGTCCTTACTGGCTTAGTGCAATTGATAGACCCATATCTGTTACTATTTACTTTGTCTCTTATGTCCTACTTTCATTTCTTACCTTAATTAGGTGGTAATGGATTTTTTTTTAAGTGTTGTTCTGAGAAACATGCAGTAAAAAAGAAACCACCCATTTAAGGATAGAAGGGAAGGAGGCTTTGGCAAACTGGTCTCCAAGCTTCCCTGTAGTTGAGAATTCAGAGGAAAAAAAATAAATTCAAAACCAAATACCACTAGAAGGGACACAGTTAGAAATCAGGTAAAGTTTCTGGCAATTTTAACCTATTGACTGCCTGGCGATAGCCGTCTACAGAACAGATATGCGTGTGCCCTGCGTTTTGGGCTTCCCTGAAGCCACTCTGAAGGCTAAGTCGTTCCACAGTCTACCTTGTGGCAGAACGCTGTGGTGAATCTTCACCCCGTGCAGCTGCATTCTGGCAGGGGATTTTAGTCCGTGGTTTCCATTGTTAACAGGGCTGTGGGCCTCGCCTCGCCGAGAATTAAACACAGGGAAGCTGCATTTATGTGAAGTGGGTCTGGCTGGCCACTCCACCACGGTTGTTTTAGTACCCATTACCTCCTACTTCATTTCCATCCGTGTGTGTGTGTGTGTGTGTGTGTGTGTGTGTGTGTGTGTGTGTGTGGCAAAGGGAATCATCCTAAAAAAAATAAATTCAGGCTTTCTCTGAACACAAAATCGTATTTGCAGGCCAGTGGCCGAATTTGGGTGCCATTAATAACCGTGTCGGTGGTGTTGTTTTGTTTTAACCTTGTGAGTACAGGAGAGTTTAAGTGTCATTCTATGGAAAACGATACAAGTTTCCCTCATGTCTGTAAACTCACTGAAAATAGTGTGCATTAAAGTGAAAAGGTCAAAAAAAAAGTGAAAAGGTCATTTGTACAATAACTTTTTAGCAGAAAACTTTCATGTTGGTGCTACACAGATCATTCTTGAGTCTGCTTAGAATCGGTGGTTAAGGTAATAGTCCCTCGGACTTTTTAAATGACTCCATCTAATTGAAAGATCACAAAGATACTGATGAACCGCATATCCACAAAATATTTATCTTGAAACCTAGAGACCTTCTCACTTAGTTTGCTGGCCATGATTAATGGAACTGAGAAACCTAATTGAGATTATGGAATATTTTTCTAATGTCTTAATTATCCAAGGTCTTAAAACCCTGCAAGTAGTGCCTGAGATATATTTTATCATAAAAATATTCATAGGTAGGAGTTGTTACAGCTATTTAATGAAGTATAGAAATGATCCTTGAAATGTGGTCTCTACTGGAGCTATTTAAAATCAGCTGCTAGGGACTGTAAATCCTTAGAATGTACTGAAAAATCAGGGAGACTTGATTGAGGACTTTTCAGAACAGTTAACTGTGTGCTTATAAAAAGGGACACATGAGTGATATTTGTGTGTTTAACCCCAACTATAAATAGCCACTTGATTTTTATAACAGCATGTTCAGCAATAATCCAGCCTTACAACTTAAAGCTAAAAAAATGTAGAATCCTGCTGCCACAGAATGGTATAACAAGAAAAACATAGCTGCATTGGGATGCACTGGTCATATGTGAAAAATGAAAATAAAAAGGGGGTAGGGAGTATTTGTATATATAGCTGGAAGGAATCCATATATATTTAAATTTGATTTTAATGGATAATAAAAAGTAACCCTGATGAAATTCTCTTATAATCTAAGAAAAAAATCTTTTTATTTATAGTTAGCCCATGAAAGTTAGCTATAGTTTAAAAAAAAAATATTTAGGTAGTCATTTGTATGACTTTCAAAGAAATAAAAGGTGCTTTAAAATAAACTGAAACATGCAATTCTAGATAGGTGAAAAGAAGGAAAATGGGAGAAAGAAAAGAGGAAAAGAAGCAAGAAACCAAGAAAAATTGGAATACAAGGGAATAAACATTAAGAAAGAAAAAATAAGAAGCTCCACTTAACTGGGGATTATAATGGACTAAGCACTGTGTTCAATGTGTGTGTATGTGTGTTTTCTTTTTCTTACTCATGTTCCTTTCAGTCATGAGATGTACTTTCAAATTCCTCCGAGTAAATAGGGAGATCAGAGAGGTTGCTAAGGATCAACAGCAAAATGTGACAAGCTGGGGAAAAAAACTATAATTTAGCTACCACTTTGTGGCAGATGAAAGCCAGTGCTGGCTTTCTTATCCAATTCTAGCTACTCTGCTGTCTGTGTCTTCCACAAGGTACACACGATGTCCAGGCATGACACCCCATGACACACGACCAGTCCTGATGGACCTGAGGTGAGTCTACAGGCATCTGCTGATCCAGTCAGCAGAGAAAGGGTTAGATCTCTGACCTAGCAGTCGAGGTAGTGTGGACAGAGGAGTGTGGAAGAAGCTAAAATCACCCACATGCGTGATTTATTCTTCCTACAATTTTTGCACTTTTGCTCTTTGCTTGTGACCTTTTGTCCCCTAACATCTTGGATTACAGTCTTTAGAATCTTCTAGCAGGTGACTCAAAACTCACTACCAGCCAGCCATTCTTCCACAGAGGGCTGGCCTTTATAGAATGTGAGGCCTTACCTGCCCCACAGAGACTTGTGAAAGTCACTAGAGCGAACTTTTTAGCTCCCTTTATCTTCCTTTTTCCTTGGAAGTAAAGATGGGCTTCTTACTGTTCTTACAGTCAGAATCATTCTTCAAGGAAAAAAATTGTCCCCAGAAACACACTGGAGAACAGATGTAGTCGTGTAAGCTACCTGTTGTTTTAGGAGCCTCTAAGTAACAACTTAGAACATGAATACTGCATGATGGACTCGGTCCCCTTCGCTCAGATTGCCTTTCATGTCCTCTTCACGTCTCTGTTGATAAATGGTCAGATGTCCGCATCCCCATTTGACAATTGAGGCAATGAGAGGTTAAGTGTCTGGCCATTGGCAGCATCTGAAATAAGAGTAAGACTTGAGAGTCCTGACCAAATGTGAGGTTCATTTTCCCTCTTCCTTAAGGCCAAATTGCTACCTCAATAACTACCTTTGGCCTTCAATCTTTTGGCTATAAAAAAAAGCAGGGTCATTCCATATCTATAAAAGGTGGGTGCTTTTAGAGCTGAGATTTTATTATCTTAGAAATCAGAGCCCTCAATGCTTAAGGCATTCAAATGCTTTAAACACTTACCCCAAAATTAGACAGCAGTTCTCTGTTGGGGTGGACTGGCTATGGGTGAGCTCCACTCTGAGAAGCAGTGGGAAAATATGAGTCATTCCTGACCTCCTATGTGACTCCAGCAGACAAATCTGCAGCAGAAAGCATTTCCAGATCCAAGTGGGCTCACTGGTGGATGGTTTCTGCAAGGCCTTTCTGACATTGCTTTCATTTCACTATACATGCCTTTCTCCCTATTGCCTCTTACAAATTTTCAATTGATCAGGATTATCATCACCATCAGAAATGCAAATATTTTTCCTATTATAATGTATTATTATTTATTATTATTATTATTATTTGAAACTGGGTTTCACTATGTAGCCCAGGCTGTCCTAGAACTCACTCAGTAAACCAGGCTGGCCTCCAACTCAGAGATCTGCCTGCCTCGGCCTCCCAAGTTCTGGGGGTAAAGGCAGGAGCCACCACACCATACAAGAAGTGGAAATTATTTAGAAAGTACTAGAAACACTTATTTGCAAGGGGTGGGGGAGCAGTCCACAGCGGCGCTTGGATGCTCCGGATTTAGTGTTTCATACCTTGATAGACACGAAGAGTGGCTGAAGCAACACAGATAGCGCTTGCCCCAGCAGCCTGCCTGACAGGGAGACATCACTTCCCTTCAGAACACTCTCCTCATGCCTTTCAGTTTCTGAATCTATGCCAGTAGGCACTCATTCTGAGCATCCCCCCCCCAAAAAAAAAAAAAAACAAAAACAGCCATAATTTTTACCTCTGTTTCCTGGTCATCACATTTCAGAAGGCTCCTCACTGGATCTCTCATTCTCACACAGGGCCTGGCATGCTGTGTATGCTGATTAGGTGTTGGATAAGTCCATGCACTCATTAGGACAAAGGGCAGGCTCATTCTTTAACGAGAACAAAGCCTTTTCCTAGCTAGTGAGTAAGGAGTGGTTAGAAAGGTTCCAGTGCACTCATGCCCTCGCATCTTCTCTCTCTTTCTGAGAAAGAGCACCATTCGAGAAAGGCCGGGAACCGCCAAGGGTAAGAGGGATAGCTCCGTCCGAACAGGTTTCGCTCAGAGTCCCAGATGTAAACCGATGAGCGTGGCCATGCTGATTGTAAGACACCTGCTTGCTCTCACCTATAAAGTAATTCAAACGCCCCAAGTTATTAGTTCAGGTGTGGAAATGGCCTGTGAATATACATTCACACATGTGAGCTAAGATTATACTTAAGAGTGCTTCCTGATGTGGTATTTGATTCTAAAAATGGAGCCGTCTGCTGTGTAGCTTCTACATCTAACAGTGCCTTCATGTTGGGTTATTTTTACAGTCAACTACATGAAAAGGTGTAATGGGGTGAGGGAGAGAAATTGACTTCAAGTTTCTAGAAGCAATTGTGTTTCTATCATTTCTGTTCCAGGATTTGGTGTAAACAAAGCAAATTAATATTTTTGGAAGGTGTGTGGTATTTCGGGAGGGAAAACCCTTGACAGAATGAATTTGTTTTTAATTATTTTTTTAAAGCGTGATGTGTGGGTGTCTCGAGTGCACATGCTGTTACACAAAACATTAGCATATCAGAAAGAGGAAAAAACCTGTTTGCATGCTGTAAAACTGTCTGAGGCTTAATCTGCATATTTAATGAGAGTGAATCTTCATATTTAAACGTCCATGAGGATAAATCTTCATATCTGAAATCATGTTTAGGCATTAAAGTGTTAAATGTTATCTCAGTTCCATGAAAGAAGCCAAACGTAGTTTAACTGCTAGGATAATTTTGTTCAGTAGAAACATTTAGGTTTGATAAAATTTAGTTTTTATATATTAGATGTGTGGTTTTGTATAGTATACCTAGTCACCAATTTGTTCTCAACCTCTGTATGGCCACTATTTGAACTTGATGTGCCACAGTGTCAATAAAGGTCATTACTTCACTGTCTTGCTAGTATTACTACAGGAAACAATGTGAAAGCCTTGACCTATTTTCTTGTTCTGGTGTATATGTGCTACACAGTGCGTCAATAAGGTGTTACCTGGGCCAACATATGTTAACTTACTTTTGCTGCATGGAAAAATAGTGTATTCTTAAGCTTGTGGGATATCTTCATCTGTTTGTGAGTAATATGTTGTTGGATTGGCTAAGGTCTTTTTCCAAAGGTCTGCGGTGCTTTAGCTATGTAACTCTCTTAGCATTATCATGAGAGAAAAAGTTCGTGTTCTCTCGATTGAATTTCTCTCTCTCCTCCGGCTTTTGTTACATGGTTCTTTTCTGGAAGCATTTGGTAAGGCACTGGGACAAGGAAAGGAAAAATAGACCTATTCTTTCACATAAATGATACCAACCCTCTTGCCTGCTTATGCTTTCTGTTAGCTATTTTAAATTTATTTTTTTTGGGGGGGTCTCATTTCCCCCAGGGCAGTATTATCTAAAATTGAAGACAAAAATGAAGAATAGTGAAATGTAAGAGAAGAGCCCACCATAAGGAAAATGGTCTGAGCCAAGGGATAACGATGTCATTCAGTATTATTGTGAATTTGTGTCATTGCTACAAGAGAAATTTAGATTCATTTCAATAACTAGGGAAGTATTTCTATTTCACTATCCCAAAATGTATTCATATGTTTGAGTGAAAACTCTCACTGGAGTGGCATTTCCGATAATAAACTGGAGCACTTCCCCACCTGTGCATCATTTCCAGAATTATTATATTCTTCAAACATTTGACCTTAGCACTAGAAGTCATTTACGGACATACTTTACAGAATGTCACTGCCACTCTTTAGTAAGTTTTCTTGGACAGATAGTATCTGGCACTATGATTCCCCATAATAAAAACCTAAAGGTTCTAATCATCTGGCTGGAGATAGTAGGTAATCTTCTAGCTATAGACATGATTTAAATGCTGAGATTTCTCTTCATCCTCTTTTTCTTTTTCTTACTTTTAATAATGTGTGTTGAGTCAGTTGATTGTTTTTAATGTGTATGGGCTATATGGATATCATGTGTAGTCCTAGCATGTAGATTATTCCATTTTTATAGGGTGACACGCCAAGAAAATGTAGTATCTAAATCAATTTTATCATGTATGAACTCCTAAATTTTGCTTGGTCCCACTTTTCATCTTCAAATAATTTTTTTTTCTATTTATAACACTTTTCTGTTATCTTTAAACAACTCACTTTTGGTTGCTATATAGTAACATTATAATCTCTTAGTGCTGCTCAGAAAAATTATTTATGTATAATTTCTACGCAAGGGTATGTTAATTCATCTTCATTGAATTGTATACAGCAGATGACAATATTTGGGAAATTTCATAGATCTCTCCCCTTGGCAAATCGATAAATCGACTCAATGCTAAAATCACATACATTGACAAAGGTACTTGCTAGTTATATAGCTTTGGTAGAATTTTTTTCCCCCTATGCCTCAATCCTCCCCAACCCCACTTCTTTTATATAATGGAAATATTTTATTCACATCCATCAGATAAATCTACCCCACCTAGGACTACTGTGAGGAATGGGGTAACATATGTCGAGCAGAACCCTGGGTCAACGCTGGTTGGTGCTGTGGTTAGTCACAGCCATCACCATACAGGTCCTGCTGAAATGCTCGAGCGTGACCTCAAAGGAGGAAAAGCTCTGTGCATATGTAAGCTACTCTTTCTCCAATGTATATTGACTCATTAATGGCTCTTTAGAAAACAGATCGATAGCTTCAAATAGAAAGAAAATGCCACAGTCACTCTGAAATTGTGGTTAATAATGCAGCTTTTATTTCCTGAGTTCACCATAGGATCTAAGAACAAAGAAACTTCGTACCAGGAATGCTTTAGTGTGGCCTCTGGGATGGTTTGGTTAGCGCACATTTTAAAGGTTTTATGCATTCCATGAGTGATGTCCCTCCTGAGAGTGGAAATGTAGGTTAAACACCACACTCCAGGTCCCCCTTGGTTCACACAGTACTTTGTTTCCTTTGCATTTTGGGGTGAGGAGTGGCCGTCCCAAGAACAAGGCATGTGAGATGCAAGAGGTTGTCTTGCTTAGCATTTCTCCATTGGTTTGCTTTGCAGCTTGCCGTTCCCCACAATGACGAATGGACACGGTTTGCCCGGACTCTGGTGGAGATTCGCGCCAACAGGGCTGACAGCGAAGAGGAAGGGGCTGTTGAGTTAGCCGCCTAGATGCGAGGCCAGCCTGCCGCGGTGCCCCCAACCCCCATCCTTCCATGCTAGAACGCAGAGTCTGCAGTCCAGGCCTCCATGCTATGTTTGGCATCCTCTCCGTAGGAGTATCTCTGTGGCATTTTGGGTGTCATACTGTGCAGTGTTACCCCGTGCGCTCCACGTGTACCGATCCACCCGCAGCATCTCTACCCACCAACAGCATCTCTACCTTTGTGTCTCTGTCTCAAAAACAAAAGGGGGAGGGAAGCCTCGGGGGGTTAGTTGTTGCCTTTTAACTACTTGGTAGCTGTGTTTAATAGCTGGAAACCTCTGGTTGAATTTGTGCTTACATGTACTTCTGGCATAGTCCTATTAAATCCATATGAAGCCAGATATGATTGGGTGCAGATGTGGTGTGCAGATATGGTCCAGGGCCAAAGACTCGAGATGTGGTGTTTTACATGGTGACTCACATTATGAATGGATTTACTACAAGAACATTGCTGCTCCTTATTTATTGTAACGTGCTGCATGGAACATATTTATTTGAAAGCATTAAAATAAACGATCTTAGAGCATGTGCGTAATGAGAGGACTGTATTTTCTCTGCTGCTGCCGAGGTTACATTAAGTTCCAAATAACAATTACAGTATGCCAGTTCCACTGAGAACACGGAGTCTTTAGAGGTTGGTTGCAGTGAATGGAATGAATTTTAATGCCTATTATTTCTAGGTACTTTAACAATATTTCAAATATAGTTGACCATGGATACTTGTCATTCAAGCTAGCACAGCCCTCCAAAAGTCTGCGGTTCCTAAATATGACACTGGTATTACCAATAAAATGTTCCCAACCAGGTTTGTATTGCCGTGGGTAAATGTTTTGCTTAGTAGAAAACCTGACATGTAGTATGCTTTGACAAGGGATTGGCGAGATACGTGCGGACCATGTGAAAGACTGAACATGACTGACATGAGGCCAACCTGGTGGCCTTAAATCAAAGCTCCTACTTCGATTTTTTTATAAGGCTACGTGTGTGGTTTTGTTGTCGTTGTTGTTTCTTTTTAATGGTTATTTGTTTGTTGTTAGGGGGTAGACACTCCCTTGCCTCTGTCACCAAAGGCACTGAGTTAAAAAACCATGTTCCATGGTAGAATAAGAAAGCGCAGGTTGAGATAAACAAATGCTGTATGCTCTACAAATGTCTACTTTGAAATTCACACTAGAAATTATGTTAATTACTAACAAACTAGAGAATATACCTATAAGCAGCTTTAATCATTCTCCTCAAGGGTTATCTCATTGCGAGAGAGAGTAAAAATAAATTATAGTTAAATCATTAAAAACAGCTTGTCAATAGGCTCTTGATATTTTAGGAAGAAAAACTTCCACCCACACATTCTTAGTAGGGATCCCTTGAACAAATGTGTGTGTGTCTGTGTCTGTGTGTGTGTGTGCATTAAATTAAGACATATTTTCCTCCAAGTGCTTTATCGTACCTACATAATTAAATTCCCTTATAAACAGAAATTAACATTTTATAGGTAAAAATGAATGTTTTCATATATGTGCATTTAAACTCAGTGGGTAGAAGTACGAAGAAAAACATTTTAAAATGCCAGAAAATTTTCTATTTTGTTAAAGGAGAAAGTTCTAATATGGCAGTATAGGGATTGCTCTTTAGGTATTATGAAGATATTTCAGTGGGCCTTTTACTTCCACAAAGCTAAGTCAAAATGCTACTATGATGATGTGATGAAGGTACAAAAAGACATTATCTAAAATTCATTTGGTAAAACCTGGTGACCTGAGCTCTGTCAGGACTCAGACGGTGGAAGGAGAGAACTGAATCCCACAAGTTGTCTCAAGCATACACAAAACCATAATTCAGAGTAAATCAAAAGTCCATGTTGTGATTGAAGATCAATCTCTGAATGTTCCCATGAGAGAAGCCTGTGAAAAGCAAGAAGTCAGAGTTGCTTCTGGGGAACGCATTTGATGGTCCAGGTTTAAGTCCTTATTTATCCGGAGACAGCCAGCCTCTCTGTAGTCCTCAGATCTTGACCCTCAGACCCTGTATTGAGTCTGTATTGACCTTATGTCACTACCAGAATAAGAAGGCATTACAAGGAGAACATATGAAGAGAATAATAGTCAATGTTGACTTTTTGCTTCCCATCTATGAGAATCTGTTGTAATCTAACGTGCTAGGTTGGACATGGTGGCACACAACCTTAATCCCAGCCTTCAAGAGGCAGATACATGCAGATCTCTTTGAGTTTGAGGCCAACCTGGTCTACATAGTAAGTTCTAGGCCAAGTTATGCTGTCTCAAAACAACAACAAAAACCTACCAAACAAACTAATAAAACAACAACAAGAACCAAAACAAAACAAAAAACAAATCTAAAACAATAAGAAATCACAACTATGTGCTTCCCTCTCTGATACATGATAGGGGCTGTTTGGCTCAACAATGATTAGACAGTTTAACAGTGACTCTGGTAACTGCTTACTCCAAGAAGCCAAGTACCTCAGCAGTCCCTGTCTAGCATCGATAGCCAGGGACTCCATAGTCACCGGTAATGAGTGCTACTGTGAGGGAGTCTCATGTCCATGGCTGATCTCAGCAGTATGAGCATCGCTTTTTCCTCAGACGTCTTTATAGCTATGCTTCATGTTAGAAGATGCTGCCTACTTTGAGAGAAGGTCTTCCTTTCTCATTAACCCTCCCTGGGAACACCAAGACAGGCACCCGCAGAGATGTATTCTGGGTGATTCTAAATTTCCTTGATTGACCACAGACTACCACATATGCCACTGGTATATGAAGCTAGGAGATGGATTCAGAGAAGAGTTAGGGACTTGGTACCTCAGTGAAATTGTGTGGGATCTTCAGCCCTCCCAGTGGTTAAGAGCAAGTGTATATTTCCACCAAAGCAAAGGAGAAACTGCTAACATTCGCAACTGTCAACATGCAGAATAAAACTCAGCACCTGGTAGGCTGTTTGGGGCTCCAAAGGCCACAACACATTCCATGTCTGTAATCCACATGCTAGGTGGCAGCCGAGGCTTTTGGTGGACACAGAATGGAGGAGGGACTTTGACATGGTCTGAATGGCAGTACAAGGAGTTCTAAGCTTGGGCAACGCAGCCACAGCTGTTCTAATGCAAATATCAATGGTGAGGAGAGAAAGCATGAAACTTTTGGAACAGAATCCTTCAAAGTAGAAAAGAATCCCTTTGCCATAGGATATGAACATACCACGCACTTAATTGTCCCACTATGTCTGCTCCACTGGACCACAGTTAAACAGACTTAGAAGCCATTTGTAATATAGAAACTGTGATGGAATCAAAGAGCTTGAGAGTTTGAGTGCCTGCACAAGCAGGTAGCCTTGGATCCTAATGTTGCCAAACCGAATTTTGTCAGTGCCCCTCCCCAAGTCATGTGGGGATGGGGCAGGTTCTATATGACCAGCAGAGAGTTATAGTTAGGGCTAGGATGCACATCAGAGCTTGGTGCAAATAAGGTTTAACCCAATTCATGGGAGAAAGTAAGAGACAGATGACAGTGACCTATTAGAGCCATCTTTTGCATCTTGAAAGACAGTACAGAGGGAAAAAAAAAACTTTCCATAGATCAGAGATTTGAGCTGTAGAACCTATCATCCATAAACATGAATGTTTGTGGGGAGGGCAATTTCACATTCAAGCCACTTTGAGCGAGTGGAGAAAGGGCCAGAGATCAATTCACATGCCTACCAACAGCCTACCCAGCTGTCATAGTTTTTGCAGTAACCA
The DNA here is from genome assembly GCF_030254825.1 of Meriones unguiculatus. Taxonomy (NCBI): domain Eukaryota; kingdom Metazoa; phylum Chordata; class Mammalia; order Rodentia; family Muridae; genus Meriones; species Meriones unguiculatus. The sequence goes on from NC_083368.1 coordinate 36,439,166, forward strand.
CCGGCTGTCACCTTTCATCCCTTCAGTCTCTTTGCAGAATGGTGTTGCTCACACACTGACGTCATCAGAACACACAGCGGGAAGATCCAAATCCTCATTATGGTCTATATCCCTAGATGATTTGACTTTGACCTCCTACTTCTGTCCTTGCCGCGATGAAACACGTGGCCAAAGCAACCTGAGGAAGGGCTCGTTTTGGCTCATGGTTTAAGAGACACAACCCATGATAGAGAAGGCATGGCAGCAGAAGTGTGAGGTGACTGGTGACATGGTCTGAAGTCAGGAAGTAAAGAGTGGACAGGAAGTGGGGCAGGCTACACAAACTCATGGCCATCTTCACAACCCAACTCCTTCAGAGCCTCTCCCCCCTCACTAAAGATTCCACAGCCTTTAAAACAGCGTTGCCAGATGGGGACCAAGCCTTCAACCACATGAACATCTGCGGGACATCTCCCAATCAAATGTCTTCCTCTGGGGTCTTTCCCCTGTGTACCCTAATCTTTACTAGCCTACCCAAGCTACAGGGGTCTCCTCACTCTTTTCACTCTTACACACAAACAACCACAGAGCCTCTGCAGTAGCCATTGAGAGCACTGAATTTATAAAGCCTCATGCACACATTCTGACGTTCCACCCTTTAATTAAGGTCATTCTTCTGACTGACTGATTTTTCAATTAACTTTTTAATCTGTGAGAGCAGCAAGTCCCTCAAGGCCTAAGGTCAATGTCAATATGAAAAGCTATAGCATGGAAGAGCAATAACAGAAGCATAATAAAATGCACCTGCTACTCCTCCTCACAGACAAAATTAAAATGAGAAAATGGTATTTTTTATATTTTAGTGCATAAAATGCACGAATACTAAGTACTTGATCATTAATGTTTTTGTTATTAATTAAAGGTTACTAAAATATTTATTTTTGAGTGTTTGCCTGCATAAATGTATATATACCATGTGCATGCCTGCTGCCTACAGAGGGCAGAAGAGACCCACACATCTTTAGAACTGGAGTCACAGATAGTTATAACTTGGGTTCCAGCAAGTCCTCTGCAAGAACAGCAAGTGCTTGTAACCACAAGTACTCGCTCAGTCTAAGGATTGCTGTGTGCTTCTTTTTTGAAGATAGGGTCTCACTATGTGTAGTCCTGGCTTCCCAGGTACTCACTATGCAAAATCGGCTAGACTCCAAGTCGGAGAGACCCACCCTCCTCTGCCTCGCAAGGCTGGGATGAAACGTATGTGCCACCATGCCTGCCTTCATTCATCAACTTTTAACAGTTATGTTCACCATGTTAAGAGGCCAAACCATGGTTCTGAATTTGTCTGCCTAATCCTTTTGCTTTTCCATTCCTACTGATACACTTTGAAGGTGTTAGTAGATATGCAGGATATATTTTCTTGTTAACCTGGCATGTTTATGGCATGCAGGGATTGAACCCAGGGCTTTGTGCATGTCAAGCACTGAGCAGGGCAACCCTTAACCATTCAACTTTTATATATCTGGGTTAGTGTCTTCTCCTTTCAGCCTGAAGGATTCACTCTAGTGTTTGTTACTTTGCACAAATGCTAGTCACCTGCTACTTTGCTTTGGTGGGATTGCCAGGTTCTCCCTTTATCTCCGAGGAATGTTTTGTTTGTTTGTTTGTTTGTCTTAGCACTTGAAATAGCTCAGACAACGTTGGGGAGATGGCTCAGTTAGTAACGTGCTTACTGTGTATGGAGCCCATGTGAAGCGGGGCAAGGCCTCCTCCAGTGAGGAGACAGGAGAACCGGTCACAGGTCAGCTAAGCTGGCAGAGCAAAGAAGAATAGAGCTAGCAAGATTGTCCAGTGACCTGAAACCACAGACATACATGCGGGAGCGTGCGCATACACACACACACACACACACACGTTTTGTGGAATAGGGTAAAGATCTCAGGCCACTGCCTTCAGCTCATCCAGCTTCCTCTATGCTCCTCGTCCTCTTCTTCTTTCTGTTTCAAATGCCATTCTATTGCAAGATGGTATAACTAATTACAAGTTTAATCTCTTGACTTGGCGATTTCAGTGGGGCAGCAAGTTGCTACAAATTACTTATTCAAAAGTGATCATCAGACAAGTCCAGATACAGAGAAAGCATCAGAAATACCTTACTGGCCAGTAGGGTTAAGCCACTAAATGGTCCTCGATCATTTCTTAGGAAAGGTACACTATAATTTAGAGTAGACAGCGATACAGGAAGAGTTTTTCACACAGACTAGCCCCCATGTAAGCTAACTCTCAGGCCGTCTCAGCTGAGGTAGATACATTCACATAACTGGCTGAGCTTGAGTCTTCTACACGAGCAGCTTTGATCCTCAATGCACTTGGCAATGGTCTCCTTTTCCTGCTGCACAGTAATGCCCTGCACCTCATGCTTCTCCACCCAGTCTACCATGAGCTCTTGCTCCTTGCAACGCATCATGTCCTGTACGGAAATGTGACCGACTTGAGAAGAGTGCAAAGGTGACATTTTAATGTTAGATGGTTTTTGTTGTTTTTTTTCCCACAACAGGAAAATGCTGCAAATTTTTGTTGTGGTTGGTTAATAACTTGGTCACATTTATGTAAGAATGGATGAGAAAATTTGTGGATAGTAAGAAACCTGTCGAGAATCCAGTATGACTTTCCTTCCATTTGTGGTGATGGGAATTTCATGACCAAAGCCATCGCAGCCACTCCCACATTCTGGAAACTGTCTCTATTCCCACCAGACACTCTACGACCAACTGTCCCTAGGTATTTACTTTTAACTTGGTTTTTTCCATTATTTCCAACCCTTGTCAAAAAATGGTATTTTCTAATTAGAGATTCTGAAGATGACCCAATTCCGCTTGCTTCATATCATGTTGCACTGTAACAGTTTGTAAACTTACCTCTGCTTTTTCCACATTACCTTCCAAATTTACTCCCGTGGGCAAATGCTTCCAGTTTACCTCAGTCCTCTTTACTGACTTTACTAGGCTGTAAAAGTGTTTAAGAGGAACCTCAAAAGACCGGCTCAGGATTCACCTGGTCGTCAAGCCCTGTAATTCTTTAAGGTAGCAAATGTACTTGGTAAGATAAACAATCTGAGAGCTCACACATCCCCCTTACTCTAAGGTAGGCACGGTGTGGCCAATCGTGAGAACTGACCATCAGAAACCTTTGGCACGCTTTCCTAAGACCTTTGTGCACTGAGTTTTACAAAGAAGCCTACCTAGAGGAGAGCAGACTGTTAGGAATCTGTTAGGAACCAGATTCAAACCTGAGCTCCCTCACTGTGGACAAGACACCATGGCTGGTCTTGGTCCCCTCAGTTTTAACATGGAGAAAAGGATACTACCTCTTCAAGGACCAGGGGAGGCTTAATAATATCATGTTTGGCATGTGACAACTCCTGATTAATGAGTCCCCATACAAACTGGAGAACTCTGTTCTCTGAGAGCCGCCATGTATAAGAAAACACTGTAAGAGCTGAGGCCAGCAGAGGGACAGGACATGTGCCTTTCATGCCTTTTACTCTGGGCTTGTTTTCCTCTACCTTATAGGTTTGTTTTAAGAATCTGAATCAACCTCTCCAATGCAAAAAAATCATCCTTGAAGAGTGTCACACAGAAGCAACTGTAGCCACCAGAACCTTGGTGGTTAGGCCAGAGTGAAGGGAGGAGTTGTCTGTGACCCAGAAGAAGGTCTCAGATGAGCACAATTGCTGTCTCTTCCTAATTTTCCTCCAAGAGTCATTCATGGGGACTGTGGTTTTGCCTTAAGCAAAACCCCTTTAACAGCCCAGCATCTCAAAGCAAACAACATTATTTTATTAGGTACCCCAGGAGATGAAAGCAGTGTTCCATTTGGACTCTTCTCAGTCAATTAATGCATTAGCTAAAGACAAACCTCTCTGAAAACAAACCCACTGTTGGCAGCAGCTTCCAACAGACTTGAGAAACAGAGAGCAAGCTTCAAATACTTATTTTATTCACTGATAAGAAAAATGATGCTCACCCCATTTCAAGGCAAGGTAACACTCAGCTCAAAGGAGATGATTTTTAAAACAACAGTTTAATTTTCATAATGACCAGGGAGTTTAAATTCATCTTTGAGTTTATGTGATTCTTCCTGACTCTCAGCAACAAGTCAGTAACAATTAAAACCTATTTCATAGCTATGTGGATTTAATATCATCAATTCAACTATTTATCCATGCATGCTTCAAAATGGTAATTTAAAGTGTTAGAGATCCAGCACAGTAAACACCTTACAGAGCCCTGCTTAGGTTTCAAGGGAAAGGCTGTGTTCAGAAAAACACAGGTGAGGATGCTGGTAGGTATCTGAGACCTTAAGAAGAAGCAAGAAATTTTTTGCAAGCACATCTTGTCTTCCTAATACCAAATGCAGGACTCTTCAAAGAAAACTGTGTCCCGTCTACTGCTCCCCCAACCCCCGACCCCCAAGCAAGGTAAAACAAAAGGCATGCAGCCCTTTGTGGAAGACGCTTGTGGAAAGAACATTTTAGAAAGCTCTGGAAAAATCTACATCCTGAAAGCATAAGGTTACCCAGAATTTAAAATGGGATTTTGCTCAGTGGCAAGAGTACAAATTCATCCCCTACAAGTCTGGCTTCTGTGGTCAGAGGCACACAAGAGCTTGGAGAGAAGGTTAATTTGGAAGGCAGATAAAATGGGCCTTAAGACAGACTTCATCAAATGTTATCACCGAAGGAATCCCCACCCGTGCACCTGAAGCCTTCCAGCATGCCATGCATCCTAAATACACAGTCTGAGGAGGTTACAAACAGTTTCAAGCGCAATTTGTTCCCTGTTTTTATCCCCTGCTCACGGAGTTATGTGCTGCTAAGCATTTCCAGAAGACTGTCAAAACGTAAGCATCCCAAGGTTTACACAGGCCACGCCATTAAATAACATATAAGCACCAAGATTTAAACATTGTTTTCCAGCAAGGCTAAATATTTTAGCTAAGTAAAAACTGAAGCTTGAAATGCAATAAGCATTTAAACGACTCTTTTGTGTGCCAGAATTCTTCCTCTTCCCTGTGCGACCCTGGCTGCTGGGATTAAGGCGACCCCAGGGAGCTCAGCAAATGGGGTTGTGGGTTATGAGGTACAGCAGGGGCTTGGCGACAGCGCGCCACCCAGCTTCAAGAAACCCAGCCACGACGGGAACCCAAGAATCAGTGTGTTCACTTTGTGGTCAGCTTCACATTTTTTCCTCTCCTCGGGAAAAAAAAAAAAATTAAAAAGGCTGCTACAAAAATCAGGCCCGTCTCCCCCACCTCCCGAGTAATCGCGAGGTGGGCCAAGAGCAGAGCAGAAAGGCTCTGGGGCTCATACTGGGGAAGGCTGGTTCCCGTGGGCAGGCACGGAAGCACACAGTGACATGTCTACAGTGCCTGAGCCTTAAGGAGGTACACGGTCCAGGGACCGACTGCAGCAATGACAAGCAGCCACACCGCTCCAGACATGTTGCGCTGTCACTCCGGGGAGAAGAAAAACCCAGAACAAATTTCACGTGGTTTTCACCACATGGTGATTGCAGTTCACTTCTAGGCCTGTCACAGGCATGCCACCCACTGAGCAGCAGTCATGGAAATTAGGCCTCCTTCAAAGAGTCTCGAGTCACTGACTCCCAAACAGAAACAGTCAAGGATTTCAGAGAAACACGGACAGTGTGGTCCTATCTCCTATCAGCTTCTGGGCCTCTAATTTCTTCCTATTCACTATGTAGTCCCAAGCCAAGATGCTCTCCCATCCAAACCAACAGGTCATAAAGGAATGGGTGGACCATGTGCTTTTTTTTATGAGATCTGGGTCAGTGTTTTTTTTTTTTTTTTTTTCCCATGAAAACCTTGTCTTCTATAAACTTTCTAGCAAGTGTCAAAAAGGAATTAGCGACTCAAGAGGCTTCTTCCACACGCCCAAGTCCAAAACTGGAGTGCTGTGTTTTACACCATCCTCAAACTGGCACCTGGTCTTAGAGGTTTGATAGGTAGATCTCACATCATGTGACGGGGATAGTACTACTTGTTGAAACAGACGTGGAAGGAGTCACGTGTGCACACGCCCTATTTCCAGTAAAGATCCACACCTGTAACAGGCGGGCTAATCAAAAACTTATGGATGATGCTGACTCCTTCCAACTTTAGTATAACAACTCAGTAGCTCAATCAGCATGATCTTTGGGAAATGAATGCTGTCGAGGGTAACCGCAAATTCTTTTCAAGATTAACTTCTTTTCCAAAGTCATCACGATGAGGTAAATATTAGCAAGGATTAGACGCAGTGAAATTTGGTTCTGGTCTAACCCAGTAAATTAACGTTACAAATATCATTTCAAACAAGTTCTTATGTTCAACTTCCACTGAAGCGTTATGTTATTTTAATCATCAGGAGTACCAATTTACCAAGTTGGGCTGGGGAGATGGCCCCGTCAGCAAAGTGCCGGCCGTGCAGGCGCTTTGACCTGGGTTTCCATCCGTCACTCACGTAGTACCCAAGAACAGCCGGTATATGTTTGTGTATATAGGACAGGTGGATCTCTGGAGCTCACTGGCCAGTTAGTTAGCCAAACTGATGAACTCTAGTTCCACAAGAGAACCTCTCTCAGTCATTAAGATGGGGGGGAAGCAAGGAAGAAATCAGTGCTGACCTCTGGCTTCCATATGTGCACTGACACCTGAGCACTTCCAGATGAACATAACCACAGGACACGCTTCCCAAACACAAACTGCCTTAAATGTTAGGCGTTAAAAATGATTAGGGTATGAGTATCAGTTAGTAGTTCTTTCCTTACCCAGAGCGGAAAATGTGCTCTCTTACTCATTCTAAACCAGGAAAATGTTCCCTTGAAAGCTAACTTGAATAGAAACAGAATACCCCAAACGTGGCATGAAGAATAAGAGTCCATTGGTGACTCTCATCATTTTTGCCATCCATCATGGAAACATGCAAGATCAAGCAATCAGTAGCTTTAAAAATAGTTTATTTCCCCCTTCACAAACATACAAGCCTCTGACCATGATACAAGGCACCCCAAATTAAATAAAAACTCAGAGTATATTTGTCTGACATGATTCAAGATAGAGTTGATTTTAAAGGCAAATGGATGCCAACCATGGGGATGGGAGCAGGCTGGTGCCAGCAAAAAGGGGTACACATTATTCTTACAGTGTCTATTAAAATTGGCAGTAATCAGCATGTGTTCACCACGTAAGTATTTATCCCAAATCAGTATGCTCAGGAGTAGAATTGTGTCTCAGTTTCTTCTGTCTCTATAATAAAAAGGCCAAAAGCACTTCCTTAACATTCAAAACTTTTCCCTAGTAAGTTGGTACTAGTAAGAGAATATGATTACTAAACATCCTCAATGTGGTTTTCATTATGAAAAAACATGTTTCACATAAAACCTTCATAATATAATCCAGAGGCCAAATTTGTGCATGTTTAAAATTTGAGTCGGGCTAGATATTTGTGTTTTTTTTTTTTTTCTTCCAGTGTTTTTCATTTTTATAAATATCTAGACCCAGCTTTCTCCTGCTTTAAACATTCTCAGAACTCTTTGCTTTTAGGAACCATGGCTGCCTTTCAATGGCCTCAATGAGACCATCATCCAGGTAGGAGGCCTTCCCTAATTTCCCTTCGGACTTACTCCAGATCAAGTTAGTGTTGACCAAATCCCAGTATTTAAAAGACACAAACAAAGGTTTGTGGGCAGAGTGCCAAAGAATAATTAGGAATAATTCCACATGATCTTGGTACAAAAACATCCAGAAAACGAATGATTGCATTTAATATAAAAAGCCTTGACCTGAATTTAAATGAGACAGAGGCAGAAGGGCGAAGCCAGGCCTCCAACCCAGATGAGACTTGCTGCAGTTCCAACCACTTTCCGGCCACATCCAGCTCAGTCCTACGAGCCCCCGCCCGTCACGTTAGAGGTAGATGCTGATGGCTTAAAGAGAGGTAGGTAAAGTCCAAATTTGTTTTCAATCCCTGCAAATGTTGCAACAGCCAGTTTATAGCCCCCTACGTGGTCAGGATTGGGAGCAGGCAGGGTGATCCGTGATTTAGGAACTGGCTCGGATCCCACAGGCTTCCTATGAAAAGAGAAAACCGAATAGCAACTGAGCTGTTGTGATTTAAAAAGAAAAAAAAATACCACTAGAAACCAATAAAACCATGCAATAACTGAATTCTAGTCAACTGTGTACTCCTTTGAAATGACCTCTCGGCCACTATCACAGGATCCTTGGATGCATTTCTCAATGAGAACTGAGTATCAGAGGCTGCAACAACTTAGCAGTCCCTTCACCACGACACTTACACTCCTCCAAAATCAATGTAGAACCATCGCTGCAGCAACTCATAAGTCAGCAAGGTGACACCAAACTGGGGTGAGGACCGGAAGACACGAGCTACGATCGAGATGGGAATAACAGATACCGTTAGATTTCTAAGGAATTTACCTGACACCAAAGGGTTAGTTAAGAACCAATTACTTCCATACCAGCAGCTCCTTTCCACAAAGCTTTGGGGCCTTCTTCCCGTAGTATCTTTCTGAAGCAGTCCGTCACGCCGCTGTAAGTGGTTTGGCCAGCCCGGGCAGCCACCTGTAATCTAGTCTTGATAACATCAGCAGGGGTCACTAAGGATGCTGCAGGCATACCTGTAGTCGAGACACAACACCATCTCAGTCCACTCACATTCTCACTATATAAAAATAACTGTGCTTTGAACTGCTGGCCGTGGAAAGAAAGTTAAGCAGCCAGAGCAATAAAATGCCCCTTTTGCTGTCCTCTGGAAAGCACATGACAGTCCTGTCTCCAAGTGTCCTCCGCCCCTCCAACCTTCATTTGTTGTTTCTATTCTTGAATACATAAATATTTTCAAGCAGTTATTTATCCGTAACACTGTTTCAAGTGGTTGAGAACAAACAGAGAAAGTGGTTTAAAAAAAAAAAAAATTTTTTTTTTTTTTTTTTTTTGCTTTCCTGTTGAAATCAGAACCTCACGAAGTTATTAGGTCTGATTTTTCAGAGGCGAAGCTTATTATGTGTTTCCTCTTCATGGTTTCCTGGCTGCTGGCAGCCACGGGACTCTGCTTTCCCTCACACATCCAGCAACCCTGCACTCCTGAGCCCTAGTCCGTCTTCCCAGAAGGCTGGATGATGGCTAAGCAGCCACCATGAGCCTGTGTGACTCTCACCCACCTTCCCTTCTCTCGAAACCGATACAGCTAGAAAACTTTAACAGGAGGCTTAAGATTTATACTGGCTGGCAGTCGAGGAGAAAGGACAACGACGGTGAAGACAGCAACAGCGAAACAACCACCAACAACAATAACACATCCCTCCCCAAATTACCGACGGGGAACTCTTCTACAGTCGCTTTAATCCAAAAATGGGACAGCCCGTGTGCAGAGTTCTAAAATGGAGACCATTCAGAAGACACTGTCTCTTACGGTTTTATTACTTTTCCACTATGAACTTATTCCAAACCAAACTGGTCAGACGTGGATGCATAAATCTCCTCTGCTTTTTTTAAGGCTTAATAATTCTGTAAGAATTTCTGTCCAAACCAACATGGTCTGGCTTAGAACTCCATCTCATCCTTCAACGGACAATTTGAAAGTCACAGTGCCAATGTGTGTGGTGGTGGTGGTGGTGGGTGGGGGGAGGAGTGTAACTGAACTACATGCTCCCATTTTTGCCAGAAGAGCAGTGTCTCTTCATCTTCCATCTCCACTCAACTCCGCTAACACTAATTCTTAGAAATAGTCATTACCGAACACTGCATTTTACGTGTGAAAAAGCTCACTTTATATCTAAAGAAGCAGCGCTGGGATCCTATTAGCATGGAGGAATTACTGTCATTTTGAGCCAGGAATTTATCCTCTGACATGACAAAAGGAAACACAAAAGATGCTTAGAAACCTATTGTGTTCACACGGCCCACTTTGCTTTACTTCCTGGTTTAGACAGAGTTTAGCCGGGAGTCTCCTCCAGACTTGAAATGAAACCCTCATAACCACCCTGCAGGTATGATCGTGTGGCCCTGTGAAAGATACAGGGCCAATGGTGAAGGAAATGTCCTCTTCCATTAAGGTACTTTTCATCAGCCTTTCCTGGTCACAGGAGGAGCACTGGAGAAGGGGAGAGTATCAAGAATAGATGCGATGAGAATAATAATAATGCCTGAATAAAAATGCTAAAAGAAACTCATAAACTACTTAATAAGATGTCTGACAAAGCAGACTAATGTGTGTGCAGAGTTGGGGTGGGGTGGGGTAGGGTAAGTAGGGGGGGTTGTTCTGGAAACCCTATAACCCAAACATAAGCCTAGCCACCTCCATCTGTAGGGCCCCTGCCCATAATAGATGACGTCTAGGGTCTAGGAGCCGCTACAGACATATTGTGTAGACTTCCTGGGGTTTGGGGAGGGGCTGGCAGTAAACCTGGAAAGCTGAGCGCAGCTACTCTAAACGTTGGCCAGGCCAGCCACAGGTCCTACAATGGACTTTGTCACTTGACAGCTACTGGTTTTCCAAGTCAGAGCGGGCAAACACTGAATCAGTTTGCCATGTCATTCTCTGCTCTCAAAGGCCCGAAGCCACACTGATGAAATGGCTTGGGTGTGGAAGAAGAGGAGACCGGACAATAGGAAAGTATCGTCGCTGGCCTCAGCAGGAAGTGTACAGGCGGCTTTCGTGATGCTTTATGGGTAACAGTCACACATGCATAGCCCTGGGCCATCCACCTCAACAGAAATGACACTGTGTTTCTCAGCAGCCAGTACAAACAACTGTGGGGTTTCGGGGGCCAGCAACTACAGAAGATCGCCGATAGGGAGACGAAAACATGACTTGGTGGATCCACACAGCTTTGGGGGACAGACATTAATTTTTATAAATGTCACATTAGGACATTTAATGACTTTGTGTTTCTCCATTTAAGGCTTAACGGTTAATACACATTTCTCTTAGGTCGAGGCTACGACTTTCTAATTACATTTCTTGGTTTTTATTGTATGATCAACCTACTAGGCTGGCTACTAACAGCAGTGTGATAAAAGTTACTCATTAAGAAGGAGAAAAAGGGTTGGAGAGATGGCTCTGTGGTTAAGAGCACTGTCTGTTCTTTCAAAGGACCTGGGTTCAATTCCCAGCACCCACATGGGAGCTCACAACTGTCTGAAACTCCAGTTTTGCCGATTCTGACACCTTCATAGCAATGCACAGAGAAAAAAATTAAATAAATTATTTAAAAAAAAAAAAAAGGAGAAAAATCAGCCAGGAGGAAGTGGCAAACTCCTTAAATCCCAGCACTAAGGAGGTAGAGGCAGGCAAATCTCTGAGTTTGGGGCCAGCATGGTCTGCAAAGTGAATTCCAGGACAGCCAGGGCTATAGAGAGAAACCCTGCCTTGAAAAAAATCAAAGATGGGGGAGGGGAGGGTGAGGATGGGGGAGGGGAGGGTGAGAAAGAGAGGGGGAAAGGGGAAGAGAGAGAGAGAGAGATCTCATGCTGTTTATACTTCAAAACAGAGATTGGGTCAGGCACGCTGCCTTGATGATTCAGGGGTTGGCTGATACTGTCAAACTGAAGACGACTAGATTTTCTTTTAAAGCCGAACTGAACGTACCGATTTTCACTTAGGACACTGGATTCATTTCCGTTGATGGTTGCTACTGGCCTCACTGCTCCTGACCTGTGTATATGTCTCCTCCACTTCCAGTTGCTTCCCGTTTGATCTCCACATACTTCACTGTGACAAAGCGACGTAAACGTTGGCCACACGGGTGTGACTCTAACGCTTCCACCCCTCCCAGCAAAGGGAGGATTGGAGTCTGCTTTCATTCTGGCCTCTTCTTTCCTTCACGTGTCCCCCAACAGCTCTTCTTGCATAATAAATACAAACTCCAGAGTCAGCAACAATTTTGAGTGATTCACAGCTTTAACTTTTCTCTGTCAGTGCTGCTGCAAGTATTTCACATTATCCTTCTTAAATTCACTCTTCGCTTGTCTGCAGAGATGGGAAACTTGCAAGCGGAGCAGACACGGGCTCTGACGTGTCCCTCCTGGATGCTACTAAGCCTGGTAATGTCACTGGTTTCAGACCCCATCTCCTGGGCAACTGGAAGGAATTGTGTTGTAGATAAGAAACCTATCTTCTGTTACTCCCTTGTTTTCTGTCCTCTCCTAATTCTGATATATTTTAAACAGATAGAAGACCTATATGCCTCTTCAATGTTGTTGTATTTTATCTCTGTATTTTTGTGACACATTCTAGAGGGGTCATCCTTACCGTGTCTACCCTTTCCCCCTTTTTCCTTATTCTTTTCTTATTCAGGTTCTTACTTTACTTTAGACCCAGGCTGTCCTCAAACTCCTGGCCTCCTCAGTGTTGGGATTATACGTAAACACCATTAAATGCAGCCTAGTTGGGTTTTCTTTGATCATATCTGTTTTATCACTCAGAACCATACAGATTTTTAATTTCAACAATCATTTCATTAACTAAAAAAAAAAAGAAAACTAACCCAAAAAACACTCATGGCCAAGAAGTTGGGCTACAAAGGCTAGCCTTTAGCCTCAGTCATCCTAATGAGAATCTGTCCTAAGATAGCCAACCAAGCATTCAGTGCATGGGACCATTGGATCCATCCTCAACACTCAACTAAAACATAAAATAAGGTAAAAATGCTATAGAACTTTCACACATTTACAAGTCAATTTCCCGATTTTCACCTTGTACGATAGTTATGAAAAATACAACATTCCTAGGAAGAGTAGGTGAATGTTTACTGTATTGTTTTTACAACTTCCTGTGTACTTACTTTTACTTTAGAATAAAGAGGAAGACAAAAAGAATGCCCTTCCCAGCTTCCTAATTACTGCTCTTCCAAGTTCCCCTCTGCTCCCTATATTGCCATTTTCTCTGTAATTTTTCTCTTCACTTTCCCTGCTGTCCCTTCCTGTCGAGGATGGCTCGCTGTCCACTGACACAAGGTATCACATACAAGGCGGAACAATCACTGCACTCAGGTCTGTGTGGCATCTGCCAAACTCTAGACCTGCTTCCCCTCCACTCTCCTTTTGGGATGGGAGGGTCCTCTATGCTGAAGGGGCTGTGGAAGGTCACAGGGCCGAGACATTCCCAAATGCTGACATGTAGAAAACTAAACTGTGCAGCGAGAATAATTTATTGTCTCCTCCGTTGGGGAAAAAGCCATTAATTTATGTTTTGCTGCACCTGTGGTTAAGGTCTGACATGAGCTTAAGCCTGCCCTGCTTTCCATCAGTTCTACACATGCTGTTTCCAGGCCAGTGGTCCATTCTCTACATTATGATTCTGAGTTTTTGAACTTGTAGACAGTGCTTAAAGCTCTAGGCAGCGCAGGAAGGGGCTAGGCAGGCTGTGCTTCTAGAAATGCAGCTCTCTAACTTATTTCTTTTAGAATCCCTCAGACATTCTTCTGTTTACTCAGAGGTCGAGAGTCTCCACTTCAGCTTTTATGTTATCAATAGTTTTTCCTGCCAGTGCTCTGCCCTGTAGCATCATTGATTTCAGACTAAGTGCTTGCTTTATGAATACTAAGTGTGGGTGCTGCCGGTTTTAATGTGTGTTTTCTAGGAGTTTAAGACATTCTGGAAGAAAGCTGGATGAGTATGTGCACTTCATAAGCCTGATCTGTCTCCATTACTTTTTTTTCTCAAGGCTCTAAAGAATTAAATTCTTCAATTATCAAATCTTCTGTGTCAGCAGCTCTTCCCTTCTAGGATTTTGTAACAGACCTTGAGCCACAGGCACCAAAAACAAACAGTGAGTACGTGATTTAAGGTGAGAGCTCTGGGTTAGTAATAAAGGCATCCCAGGGGGGCTGGATAGATATTTAGTCAACTTGACACAAGCTGTAGTCATCTGAGAAGTGTAGTCATCACCTCAATTTAGAAAATGCCTCCTTCACATTGGACATAGGCAAGCCCGTGAGAACATTTTCTCAATCAGTGATTGATGGGCAAGACCAGGCCCGTTATGGGTGGTACCATCCCTAGGCTGGTGGTTCTGTGTTCTATAAGAAAGTAAGCCATGAGGAGCAACCCAGTAAGCAGCACTCTTACGTGGCCTCTGCATCAGCTCCTGCCTTCAGGTTTCTATCTTGTTTGACTTCCTGTCCTGCCATCCTTTGGGGATGAACTGTGATATGGAAGTATAAGCAAAATGAAACTTTTGCTCCCCAAGATGCTTTTGGTTATGGATATCTGAAAAATGAATATAATATATATGTCTGTGTATAATATTCACAAGTAGTTTAAATTAAGTTTTCCCACCTGAGCTGACAATGCCAAAACCCCAAGATCCATGTCCTCTCTAATAAGAACCTTAGCCCAAGGCATGAAACTCCCTCTTTTGAGTTGTTAGTCAGTGTTGTCTAAGAGACTCCCAGTGCCTGTTTTCCCCGAGATAAGAGTTAAATAGTTACTATAGTTTGAGGAAAACAAGGTTAAGAAAGAGTCCTCAGTCCCAACCTGACCTCTGGTATTCATTTTAATCTCATCTCTGGTTCTTGTGGAGTGATTTATGGGCCCATTCCCCTAGAGTCTAGATTCAGTCTTCACATTTATTGCATACATGCTACATGATTGAAACTATGTTAAAAGCCCTCGTTGGGGCTACCTCCCAACCCCTGTGACACACACTGGACTCTATAGTGTTATCTCTACTCAAAGCTGAGGAAATCAAACCTGGGGAAGTAACAACTTGCCAAAGGTCACGCATCAATAAGTAGTCCTTATTTTTCCCTTGGCCCTACCTTATTTCAGTTGGGCAATTTGAAGTAGATTGTCTAATGCCTTCTCTCCATTTTTCCTCACTTATATGTACATAAATGACCACTCAGGGCACAGTGACTAAATGCCCGAGTTGGAAATGAAAACAAGAATTCTGTATTCCAGGTTTTGCTTCCTTCAGTGTTGGTCTTTGGGTCTCATTACTCAAATAACTAAAATCCTCAATCACCCAGGACATAGCAGCCCTAGCTCACAGACCAGCATCTATGCCTTTGGGAAATGGAGATTAAAGATAAAGGGGAAGTGATGTGGCTTCCTGCCATAAGGGTTCCTGCAGTAGAGGGGAGCCACAACGTAGCAACTCAAAGATGGGTGTTCACCTCCCATCTCGGATTTTAGGAATAGGTTTAAACTCCAACCTAATTAGAACAACATGTCTACGAAAAAGGTTTTGGAGCCAGAAAGCCCAGGTCTGCTCTAGGTATTTTTTTATTTGTTTTTGTTAAACAACAACAACAAAACCCCTCATGACATGTTTGTTAACGTTTAGCGAGCTAGTCCAGCCAGATCCAGCCCTTAGCTTCTCTGGATAAGGAGATTCACAAATGCTAAGCATTGATCCCCACTGTGCTGGTCATAGGTACCTATTTTTAATTCCCTATTTTTCTGTGTACTAGTTCCAATTTGTGCAGCTCAGAACTAAAGGCGGAAGACAGTTACTTCAATGACTTACTTAACACACACCTCACCCCTGGCCTGGCAGCTACTTCTAGTCACTTCTAAACAATAATAAATTTTGCTTAAGTTCTGGACACGCTTACATGCGATAATTTGTTTAGATAACCTTTAGAGTACGAGCATTTACAGTTTAAAAAAGTTCAAGCCAAACCATTTTCTTCTTTGTGCTACTGTGTGAAATTAGGAAATAATATGGAATTTGAATCAGAATCTACCTGGACCATAGAAAATAAAGAAACAAACAAATAAATAAGAATCAACCAAATGCTTTCTAAAAGCTAAAGTTCACCTAATAACCTAACTTAGCAAAGTAAAGATTAACTTCTTATCTGCTCCCAAAAGTTATTCAAAGAAAGTCATGTGGACTCAGTCAAAAAATGTCAGAAAACAAAATCCTGTTTCTGCAGCATGGGTGGAGGTAAGGCTAGAAAGGGAGGGTTTGGGAGTCAGCGAGGTTGGGGAGGCTAGAGGGTGAGGAACAGCAGTACTTTGTGGGATAAGACTTACCAGCAATAGCACCAGCTAAAAGCAGGCTTCCTGGGCTAACCTGCCCGTCTTCATTTGCGAAGGAAGCCTTCACATGGGCGTAGCATGGGAAGTAGATGGCCGAGAAAGGAATGTCCCGAAGAAAGCATGCTTTGGCACCCTGTGAGGTTTGAAAAACCACATGAAACACATATCCCATTGAGAAGGTCAGGCTTCTCTGGAACTTACCTCAGAACAAAATATTCCTGGAGAAGACTGAATTTGTACTCACACACTGAAAGGGGAACAGTAAAAATGCAACCCGAATTCTTGCAACAAGTCTGACTCTTGTTCTTCCAAACACAACTAGATCTGTCATAGGGTGCAAGGACGTGGGAAAGGGGAATTCACGATTACACGAAAGCCGAGCTTTCAGGGAAAACAAGTTTGGAAGTCCCTGCCTGTGACTCTTTTCAAGTCTCAATGGGTGGAAGTGCTGGCATTTCAAAAAAAATCTGTTGGCTGAGGCAACAATCAAGGTGCCTCTCTGTTTACACACCAGAAGAGACAAGTTGTGTAGGTGCAAAGGGAAAGGTCCAATTTTTATATTATTTGAGAATCTGACGAAAGTGTTGGAGTCTTTCCCAGAAAAAAAATTACACATACATAAAAATATATCTTTTCAAAGAGTTCTTGGATTATTTTCAATTTTTTAGGGTTTATGAAATATTGATAAATGCCTACACTAAAATATTTACCATAATTCTGACACATTAAAGAGCTCAATGTAGAACAATTAACTTCAGAAGTGAAGTTTTCAATACATAATTTTGAATGCCAAAATCATGCCATGCTGAGGTCCCAAGAATTGATGACACCAAGAAATAAAAGACAGCGTTATAATGCAAACTGCAACACATAGACTGTTTTTCAGGCAGGATGGATGGGAAGGAAATTATCCCCTTTTCAACACTTAACGGTTTAATACCGTGTCTTTCACAGATTTCTCCTAATGCTCCTAATTTCCACCAATTATAAAGATTCACAAAAGAAAATAACCAATCCACCTGGTCTCAAGAGATATGGCCACATCCAATGACACGCACAGAGGTCATGTTAAGCAGCGCTGAGGATTTCTGCGTGACGCTGGCTCCCGCCAGTCCACGCATCTGTCACTCGCTATAACTGACTTTTCCAAACAAACTCATTTCACTCCTGACTCAAACTGCGCCCTCGGGGTATAAAACCCTCAGCCTTTTTTCACAGCAACTGTTTTTAGCCCCGTCGACTGCAACTTAATTAGTTGTCTTACACAAGTAACACAAGTGGAACTTTACACCTAATCCTATTAAATTTAATCCTAGTTTAGCTCAACCTTCCAGCCAGAACAAAGGCTTGCAATCTGGACTCTGTCCAGGTCTGACTGGATGCGGGCATTCCTTTTTTGACTGACCCCTGTTAGACTTGGTGTGCTCACTCTGCTTGACTGTATTAGAAAAAGGGGCTGGCCCCTCTCCGGTACTGTGTGTCAGTCAGCTCGCGCAGGTATGCCCTGTTGCTCTCCAAACTTAGAGGCCTAACAGAAAATAAGATCCCTGCGTAGGTCCTCATTTCACACATGTAAAAACCTGACGCCCAGGATGTTTATTTATCAACTGCACATTTGCGAGTCGTGTTCCAATGTCATCTTAGAGATATAACTGCAGGCAAGTCTAAACCTCTAGATGCTAGGATTTTTGTCGCCCATCTCTCAGCTTTTCGGAGGTACGCAGCAAAGCACAAGGTCAGCATCTATAGAGAGCACCCAATGCTTCCTTTATGACTGGTTCTTTAAACAAGCTTGGGGAATTAGTCAGCACTTTTTCATTTCTTTGGCCTCCATTTTGATTCTTGCTTCAGGTTTTCCTGTGAATTCTAGATGACTGCCTATATGTGTGTTGTCCATAAGATACACACCAAATATGCAATTCCAAATCAGTTACACACGGCTCTCTCCTTACACTAAAAATCACCTCACATTACTTCCGAAAGAAATCATGAGAACTTCTTACTGATTCTTTCTGCAAATTTCCCCTCTTACTACACCTTTGCCATATAGCTCTCCAAGGTTACATTTTATAGCCAGACTTCTGTGCTGTCCTTATTTCTTTGCTAATAATAGTTTCTCTTAAGGAAATCAAATTTGTCTTTAGAGATTTGACAATAGGATTTTATGTTTATTTAAAAACCTACAAATCAATCTGCAGCCCACTGTGTTCATGTAAGAGATTACCACAGTGTGGTGGCTTTTGTTTGGTTTTGTTTTGAGCAGGAATGATCCAGTGTCTCCTTCAGCCTTTAGATGTGGTGTCTAATTGTATCGTACTTGGTCCTTTAAAATTATAAGACTTCCATTGGTTCAGGATGCCCTGTGGATAGGTTCCTATATTCTCACCCCTCTCAAGGCTTTGTTCGTCCAGTTTCCTCTCAGTGATACACCTAACTCCTTTCAGCTAGCCATCAACAAATACTCCATTCATCTTATCAGTCATCGTGCGCCTATCGCTCCTCACCTTCTTGGTAATTGCTACACTGGGAGCACCAACCTTTTAAAGACCATCTCTTCACTCATTTAAGCACCAAACACCAGCCTCTCTATTGAGCATCTTTTAAGACAGGCATGGAGTCCATGTGGTTCCACACGGTCCGCATCTTGTCAGTACCATTCCCGGTTTCTCATACACATCTGCCTATATCAGTGTAGGGGCCGCCTGCTTCAGACAGGAGAAATAACAGAGATCACGAATGACCATCTGATCTAATTTATAAAACCCCTAAGAAAATCTGTGGCTGCCAAGCCTGTTCTTGATGACAGGATTTTTGCTTTGGTGATGTCAGTAGAAGGAAGGGCAAAACTAGAAAGATCCTCGAGAGAGTGTGGCATATGTTCATTTTCTAGATGGACACTAACTCGCTTCTTTGAAAAAAATTCTAGAAAGCAAAACCATAATTTTAGTTTGAGACAAAGATCCATTATTTGTTTGAGACGAACACACTGCAGCAGAAAACAGTCATTTCTGTACCAGAATACTAAAGTTAAATAAAAAGAGATCAGTCTGTTTTGAGCTTTGTAGATTCAGTGTAATCAAAGGCCATGCATAAGAAGGACAGAAACTGAAAACATCCCCAAGATATAAGAAAAGCAAAGGCATGTGTAAAATAGCTGAGTTCCCCAAGAAGCAGACTCAAGTCCTCCAACATCAGTCTGTCTTCCTCATTTCTTGAAAGCCTGAGTCAATTGTACATCACTGTGAAAAGATGTAACGAGGATGGATAAAGGCTGAAGGCAAGTGGCTGCTTAGAAAACAGCGAGAAAGAAGAAACCTGGAGAAAAGCTGGGCTGGACCTGTAACCCTATGGGCACACAGTAGGAGTAGGCTGCATAATTCCAAGAAACAGGCAGCATGGGCAAAGAATTTATATAAAACATGACAAAGATTAGGCTGTGTGAGAGGTCTTAGGTTGCTGATGATCTGAGAAGACAAGAGACATGGAACAGGCTGGGAAGAAAAAGAACTCCCACCCCGTCCTTATTCCATAGGTAGGATGGCCGTGCCAGCACGGGAAGGCCTCCCAATGCTTTTCTACCTTCTGGGATAGGCAGAGCGACACTCCATGGAAGATCCTCCACTCCCGTACTGTGGAACAAGCACCGAGCACTGGGAACAACTTTATACTCTCAAACACCAGGGGGGAGAGGAGAGAATGGAGCTGCGGGAAAGAACGGGGTAACACCTGTCACAGTTCCATGACTGTCACAGGTGACAGTCAAAAACAAGAGGGAAAAACGTGGGCAGAAGGATTGTGTTTCCTTGCCTCTCCTCTGGTACCTACCTCTATTGTTCCCTAAACCTGTACCTGATCAAGAGACTCCTTTCAGAAGATAATTCTGCTAGAGTCGGAAGGTGACCTTAGCCTCTCTTGGCTGGCCAATGCATTCAGAACCCAGTCTTCCCAGAGAGGTACCTTTAAAACCTGGAGGAATAGTCAGGCCTATTCAATTTCCCTGGCCCCCTTTTCTTGAACACTCTTTCCTTCTAGGTTTTAGTCACAAAGGCAGGTGCCAATTTGCAGGGCTGCCTTAGGCAATCCCTGACCTGTTGCTCCCACACAATGAAAAGGGAAACAGGATGTTAAAGGGGCTTTTAGGAGGCTCCAAGGGTGAAGAAAAGGTTTCTCTACCAGATTTCTTGATAAATTCTTCATTCTGTGGTCAGCACCCATTTCTCAGCACAACATCAAAACCGGAAGCTGTGTGGCTTGAGTTCTACCTGCCCTGTGTATCAGTCTTTACTAAATGATCAAATCACTCTCAAAAGGCACCTTTGCAATACAGAGACACACTGTGCTTCCCAGCAGCCTGCGTCAGCAATGCAGAAATCACAGCTTAGGCCACTGAAAAGTAATGAATTATATAGAGTATACGATTTAAATCCATACTCTTTCTGCCCTGTATTAAAAAATGCCCAGAGTTTCTGGCTTCTTTTCTTCCTAGTTATCTAGGTGGATTTGCCCTTATTCTGACTGGCCTTGAATTTTCTGGGTACACAGTAAAATCACATATGGAAAATTAACAAACCCAAAATACAGTCCTCTAACTTAATCACTAACGTACCCTCTATCTCCAAAGAAGGGATTTTTTTTTTCTTCTTTCTTTTAAACGAAAGGCTCCTTGATGAACAGATGGGAACAATAAAAAGCATTTCCAGGCAACCTAATATGCAAATAATCTTGAGCTGACTGCACTCCACTTCTGGATCATTCCAATGCCTTCTCTCACCATTCTGACTCACAGACAAGGCAGGCTTCTTAGGCTCAAGCTCATAGTCCACCTGATGGGTCAGGTGGCAGTTTGAGAATGCTGGCCATAGTATCCTAACAGCAAGAAGAATCACTTTCGGTGTTCTCCTGCCTGTTTGTGGCCACAGGGAGCTTTAATCAATTCTTAAGTTGCTGAAATCATCCGCTCAAGTTTACTCTAGCAGTTCTGCTGGGCATGAGACTGCCAACATAAGACCTGTCTCCTACCCCCCTCCACGTGCCCCTACAAAATCTCCTTTAAAATCTCTTCATCCTGATGTATTCCAAAAGCTCCCTCAACCCAACCTTAGTCAAGAAAGCCAGTCCTGAAGGATGATGCTGATAAAGATGTCAGAGACAGGGCAGGTCTTTTTGCATGCTAATTCCTGCTTATTGTAGCAGTACCTGCAAACACAGCTCTAAACAGACTATTTCTAGTACAGGGAAAGGTAATTACACTCACAAAGGCACCTCTGTGTCGGGCGGGCACCAGGAGCCAGCAGGTCTGGGGGACCGGGGCTTAACTGAGACTCCAGCAGTGAATGCACATTGTCTAGCATGGGGGGAAAATGCCAGACTGGGGGACCCCCACAGTACTCAACACAACAGTGGTGCACCTTGTCTGAGGAGGTTATTTAATGCTTCTGGCACCTGTCGTCAGAGCCACCCCTCTTTTCCGATCTTACAGGTTTAGAATTTATTTGGCATGAATAATTGTATATTTTGATCCGGAGCCGCAAACAATGGGCAGCGTGTCATGTCTTGATCCCTCAGCATTCCTCTTGGCTTCCCTTCAGCAAGTTAACCCTTCCATGCACAGCTTGGTGGCAGCCGGGGTTTCTGCCCTAGGCTCATACTGAGGTTCACCACCCCCAAAAGGGGATGGGAGTTATGCAATATACTTCAAGTAGAGCACAAACTGCTCACAGGTAAATATGTAACAGAAATGGCATGAAAAGGAAAGCACTGGCATATGTTTCAATAGCATCATCCCAACTTTTGTTTATGACTGGATCCTTGAACAGGATCCTTCCGGGAAGCCTCGCCAGTGTCAAGACCCGCTAAGGGGACGGGACTACTGTTAAAGTCAAAAAATAAAGCAGCCACCAAATGAAGATGTCAGGGAAGAGCCAATGACTTCAACTTGGATATAAAATACAAGTGCCTCCCAATTGTTCTAATCAAGGGACTTTCATGGCATTATTTTCTTCTTAATTTCATTGTAATTCTAAAAAATTATCTTGGCAGCCTGAGGTCTCTGGGTGGACAGGAAATCCACTTGTTGGATCAGCTGTTTTGTTACTGTAAGCTGCTTTGTCACCAAAGGGTCGTCAGATGGACCAGAGCCCTGTGACCGACATGAATTTTTTGGTGGAATTTTTTTTTCCTCACCATCACAGCGCTGACCCACAGAAAGATGCTTTTCTTTACTGATTTCTCTCCTCCATCCCTCCCTCTACACCATGTCTGAAAAGCATACTTCTAACCAGTTTCCTCTGTTTAGGCTTATACGGGTTTTTTTGTGTTTACTTTCCTTTTGTAAAAAAGACATTCTTCAGACTACTTAAATTAAAAGCAGCTCTCATTTTACTATGGTTATTAATTACAACTAAAATTATTAAGCACCAAAAAAAAATTATTAAGCACCGATTGTTACCATTCTAAACACACACATACATTAAGACAATGCTTTCAAACATTTGCCGGTGTTTTCATTTCATTTCTGCTGCATGCTTCCCAATTATCATTTCTGCTTCCGCCTTATGGATATTGTAAAATTTCTACCTTTTTAAATAGAACTGAAGCTTGAATATATGGCTCATACATTATAGAAAAGGACCCTGTCCCTAGCCCTAGAATTTCTTTGTTTGTCTGTTTTTCAGGCTACCTTGTAGTCCTGGTTAGCCTGGAAGGATGTAGATCAGGCTAGCCTCAAACTAAGAGACCTGTCTACCTCTGCTTCCTGCAAGCGCCACCATGCTTGGCTTATAAATGTTTTTTAAAAAATGCCTAATTTGACATGCTCCTTGAGTTTTGTCCATCTTAACAAAACAAAACAAAGAAACAAAAAGATTTTGGTTTGCACTTATTCTCAAAATATACTCCCGCAAAGTATGGACTTCTGGTTTGAAATAGTTCTCCCCACTCCAAGCTTGAGGACAGACACCACGCAAACGACTGTCCTTCGAATTTGTATTTGTCCTCTTCTCTGGCCCTGAGGAGCTTTTCTGCAGCGGTGAGGCTCAGCCCTTTGATGAGCTGCGTCACGTCTGGGTATGTTTATTCATTTTTGCTCCCACAATTTTTGTCAGGGCCACCTGTTGAATTTCAAATTCTAATCATCATAATTTTACGTATTAGTTTTTTTTTAAACAATAAGCTTTCAATTCATATTTCCTATAGAGTAAGATCTTTAAATTTTTGTATGTTTAGAATAGTTCCTTTCCTTGCCATTTCCTACTGCTGTATGTGACTTGAAATCTTTGTTCTTTCATTCACCGCGGAACAGTATCTGAAAAATCCTTTGAGGTTTGGGTTGAAAGTGGGCTCCTTATGTCAAGACTAGTGTTTCATTGTGTCAATCACATGGGGATATGATGGCATCACCCCCCCACGCCCAGACAAAGAAATATAAATTCAGCTTCTGAACTCAGGTCAAACCAGCTTAGACATTCTCACTGTGAGAAGAAGGATTCCTCCACCTCTTCTCTCTCCTGACAAGCAAGGCCGTACCCCTGGCAACTTGAGCATAACTATTTTGCCATCCACCAAGGGTATAGCTTTTTGAGGTTGCAGTTTTACGGGGAAAGACTCTAGCACCAGGAAAAGGGTCAGAGGAGCAGTGCTCCGGCAGAAAGGATACACATGCCAACATTGGCTCTGCGCAAGGAGGGTTGACCTCTGAGAGCAAATATCCCCTGAAATTGTGTAGCTGCCTCATCTTAATCCTAGCCTTGTTCTTTCATTCTCAGGACTTCAGGCATTACTAAGGTATCTGTTGAGCGAATGCCTTTCAGCTGCAGGTTTCTGCTAAAGTCACCTAACTTCGTATTTCCTTCCTTACTCATTTCAAAAGGCTTTTTATTAAGTACATCATTCAACATTCTTACTTGTTTATGTGCGGATGCTACACCAATGGCTGGAAACCCTATAGAAGGACCTTACTAGAGGAATTTCTTTGGGTGGTTGTTTCTTAGCCCCATCTTTTAACTATGTTTCTCCAAGTTTCCTTCAAAACACCAAAGATCACACATGCAGTGTGTCACTGTGATTAGCTTCTCATGGATTCAAACCCCTTCATTATACTCAGCAAAGGTTGTTACTCAGTAACATTAGCAGTTGTGGCTGACCCCAACTATGCCAGAATTTTTTTTCCAGGTTTGTACTGGCTAGCTTTGTGTGTCAACCTGACACAAGCTACAGTCATCAGAGAGAAATGAGCCTCAGTTGAGGAAATGCCCCCAATAAGCTGTAAGGCATTTGCTCAATTAGTGATCAGTGAGGGAGGGCTCAGGCCACTGTGGGTGCTGTCATCCCTGGGCTGGTGGTCCTGGGTTCTGTAAGAAAGACGGCTGAGCCAACCGTGAGGAGCAAGCCAGCAGGCAGCACTGTCTCTGCATCAGCTCCTGCCTCCGGGTTCTTGCCCTGTTCCTGTCCTGACTTCTTCTGATAATGAACAGCCATATGGAAGTGTAAGCTGAATAAACCCTTTTCTCCCCAACTTGCTTTTTGGTCAAGGTATTTTGTTGCAGCAACAGAAACCCTAAGACAAGCTTTAACATGGAACGCAAAGTCTGACAGCGCTCACTCGCGGCAGACAGGACGGCTTCTCAGGAAGAGAGGAAATGAATGGCTTCCCAAGAAACAAATGTTCAAATACACACCAAATTCTAAATCATGTTGGCTCCACACCAAATCCCACACAATGTAGGAGCCAGAGCACAGGCCTTGCTTGCAATCAGAGAAATTTCTCTATGTCAACTTCCTTATCTATAAAATACTGATTTTTATAGGCACATTACATGTAAATTTACTAATTAACATAAAATGCCTAGTAGGATATCTAGCATGAGGTCCTCGCAAAAGGCGACACCAATCACCATTATCAATACTCAGAGGCACCGTCTATCCGAGGAGAAAACAAAAACAGCCAGTGTATTCTTATAACAACTGGTAGCTGGAAAATGACTTTGGCCTCACAACTAAATCATAAAAGAGTACATTTTTCAGTCTAAGAGTCAAGCTGCTTTTAGAGAAAAGCCTAATCCTTCCAAAGATGTTGCTACAAGTTCCTTAAACTGATCATTCCCCACACAAGCCCCTGGCTGCCACAGACCTGTCTCTTTAATATTATAGTTAATTAACACTTCTTAAGCAGGCCATCCTTTAAGTATATACCTCAGTAACAATAAGAAACCAGAGAATGAAAGGCTGGCTTAGCAGAAGGAGAAACATATCCATCAGTACTGGAAAAATACATTGGGTGTAGTCTATGATCAGGTGGTAACCATCAGTCTACATACTTTCTAACATTATAATCTCACAGTTTAGATCCTGCAGACTCTTTATAAAGAGAACAGACCAAAACCTGAGAAAAACAAAACAAAATATAGACTTGGTAATAAAGTTTGCCTCTGGAATGACAGATTCACAGGAGCTTAGGCGTGAATAAGGTAACATCTATTGTCATGGGCCCTTTTTGTATCTGGATTTTCTGTGTTGACTATTAAAATACTTCAAAGAAGTTGATGGGACTACAATGACATGCTTACATTCCTCCAAGGCCTCAAGACTGGTCCCTCTGAAGGCAGTGAAGCCTCATACATATTTGTAACTTCAGTTTTAATGGAGCACTTACATGCAAGAAAGATGGTTGTGATGGATTGAATAAGAATGGAAGGCTCCCCTAGACTCAGTGCTTCAATACTTGGTCCCCAGTTAGTGGAGCTGTTTGAGAAGGATTAGGAGGTGTGGCCTTGTTGAAGGAGATGTCAGCTGGGAAGGGCTTTTAGGCTTCAAAAGACCACACCAGGCGGATTCTCTCCCTCACCTTCTTCCTCTCTGCCTGCTGCCTGCAGAGCAGGATGTAAAGCTCTCAGTTACTGCTCTGTCACTATGCCTGTCTACTTTCTACCATGATGATCACAGACTAACCCTCTAACACTATAAACAAGCCCCAACTAAATGCTTCATTTTATAAGAGTTGCCTTGGTCCTGGTGTCTCTTCTCAGCAAGGGAACAGTAATTAAGACAATGGTCAGACAATCATTCGTGTTTTTGAAGCACTAACTCCCTCCCTACAGCTTATTTAACACTCAACTGCACTATGCACTGTTCCATAAAAATCATATCTTCAAAAGCCATCTCCACTGTGTTGGCTCCTCCAGTGCTCCAAGCAAGCTGGATGTAATGAAGCCCATGTGAAATCCAGGTGCTGAGGTGGGGCTGCAGGTGAAGGAGTTCAAGGTCATCCTCCCTGGCTACATACAGAGTTTGAAGGTAGCCCGGGCAATCGGAACCTCCACCCCCTCAAAAACAACAAACAAGAAACTAAATGCCCCAAGTAGTAAATCCCAGTCCAAGTGACGGTGAAGGTCAAGGACGAGGAGAGAAAAGAGTTTATTGCCAAACCTCAGAAATTACCCAGGGCTAGGGCAGAATGGAAAAAGAGTATGGTAGGAATTCTTTCATAATTTTTTAGTTGACATCATATGTTTTATGTGCTGAGCTCTACCCAGTGCGCTTTACATGTGCACAGGATGACTATTTCTGAGGAAATTTAAAGGTACTACGGATGTCTTCTTTCCTTCCTGACTCAACAAACTTTGTATGATACGTCAAATTCCAAAGAGAGATGAGTTTGAGTTTCAAGTCCAGACTCACCACTTTTTTTTACAGGACAGATGACCTTGGACAAATTACCTAAACCCATTAAGTCCTCCACTTCTCAGCTGTAATTCGAAACTTAAAAAGAAAGACCATCTGCATGACGAGCTGGGGTGAGGATTAAATGATACAAAGGAGGCACAGCTATAAGCATGGGCCTGGGGAGGGAGCCCTCCATAAACAGTGGCTTGAATAAGTTGCAGCCATGCACACACTGTCCCAGCCCTGAACCCATCTCTCTGCATCCTGAACATGCTAGCCATATGTGATCCGGCCACCTTCAATTGTGTCAAAGCTTGCCTTCATTGGCTCCTTTTCTTCTGTCTACAGATAGCAATTTGCTCTCCCAATACAATAACAACAAATAGGCTGGGAGGTGAGCGACCCACGACAGCGCAAGCCCAGCATACACTAGGCCTCAAGGTTGATTCCCAGGCTATGCAAAAGGCAAACACGACGAAAACAAACAGTAACCTCTCAACGTCTTCTCCCCACCTAGAAAAAGTTTGACTTAACTCTACTTTTTTTCTAGTTGCTATTTTCTTTCACAGTAAAGCTCCTAGGTCAAATGGTTTATATGCTTTTATCTTCTCATGGAGGTTTCTGCTTCTGTGATTCTATTTCCACTGTTTTTATCAAGCTAGCCATTGACCTGCATCTTTAGGTTCAAAGACCTTAGCTTCCCTTTGTTTTACACTTGCCATTCACCTCCTTTTCTTTCTCGTTCCTCCCCTAGCGGCTTCAATGCTGTTCATTCCAGCCTCCTTCTGGAGGCTAATCTGCTCTTTCCCTTCCTGTAATTCCTGCCACGTCGTTGGGTCTCTGCATGCCATTAGCTTCCTGCAGCCTGGGGATATCAACACTCTTGTGGCTTCATGCCCACAGATGCTCCGACATCAGGTTGTGTCCATCCCTCTGCCTTCTAGAACCTTCACAAGAGGAAGAAAACTGGAGACCCATCTGTGATCTGTCCCTGCTTGCCTGGGTCACCTAGCTAAGCTTCCTTACATTTCTAGTCCTCTATCCTCAACGACAGGGAGAAGAGCAGACGGGAGATCTTTGAAAAGTTTCTCACAGTTTCTCAAATTCCGAAATTCTAAAAATCCCATCACTACCGCCACCACAGAATCTACATTTACTTTCCCCCTTTCCTTACTCTCCAGGACTTGGCAAGACTGAAACATCCTTAAAATGTATCCCCAATTGCCACTGCCCCCCATCAGGTCAAGGTCACCATGCCCCAGCTGCATCCTCCTTATCCCCCAGCCTGACGTTTTCCATCACAGAAGTCCACAGGCCTGTCCTCAAACCTTACCTGGCTACAGGCCTAACAGGCCTCCCACCTGGTTAACAATGTGATACTTTCCCACACCATCTCCTTCAGGAAGCCCCTTGGCCTTTTTGCCGTGAGTGGGATCTACTTCCCTCTCAGCTCTGCGCTCCACTGACAATTGTTCTTGGCTGCATACAGGCTGCATTCTAGAGATCTGTGAAGCTGAAGGACTGCTGCTGCGAGGTAGTCACGTGCTTCTGTAAATAACTGTTTATTCCTCTCCAGCACCAAGACAGAGCATACTGGGATGAAGGGATCTCTGCTCTTTCAGGTCCAACAATCCCAGTATTGCGCTTGCTTTCTTTACTCCAATATACTCATTTGTAACAGGGAAAAAAGATTTGGCTTTCAATCACCACTTATTTGCACAACGATCATTTCTCCGATGTCCACTCATGTGCCAGAAAAGGTTACAAAGCAGCAGTGAACAAGATAAGTTGGTTAACACACACAATGAACAGAAAGGAGACCCAGACACGGAGGAAGTATCAGATGGGCATTCCTGTTCTTGGCAAACAGAAATGCAGATGGGACCGCAATGCAGGTCTTTCTGAGGACATGCCAGCTGAGCTAAGATGTGAAGGGAAGAGCCTTTACCGCTATCTGATGGCCTAGTCTTCTTGAAGGCTGACTTTTTCTTAGCTGCCAAAGTGTGTGTGGCAACTTGGCTTTTCAATGCCACCTCCTAAAGGGCCACCACAGTGGCAGGCACCAGAGCTGGCTCTCAGCATAAGTGCACTGACTGAGCTGTCTCCACACTCTCCACGGATGTCCCCTGGCCTGTTCTGAGTAGTGTCTTTCTCTTAGTAGCATGCATTTGCCTTTCCTCTGTAAGTGGTTTCATAGTTCCTTTTCTTTTCGATTTTATTTTATGCGTATCAATGTTTTGCCTGCCGTGTATGCCTGTGCATCGCGTGTGTGCTTGGAGTCAGTGGAGGTCAGCTCCCCTGGAACTGAAGTCACAGATAGCTGTGAGTCGGCACATGGATGCCGGGAATTGAAACTGAGTCTTCTGGAAGAGCAGCCAGTGCTGCTAACTGCTGAGACATCTCTCCAGCCCCCAGCTCACTTCTTTTTAGCCATTTTTCCATTGTCCAATATCCCACAGTATGTTCATCCACTCATTTCCCAAGGGGCATCTTCCTTGCTTCTAGATTTGGGCAATTTTAAATAAAGCTTCCATAAACAATAACACATGTGTGCTCAGAGAGTGAATTAATCTTATTTACATTATTCCAGCTGCTGTGTTTTAGAAAACTGAAGAGTCAGAGAAAGCCCTCAGGAGGCTCCTACAGAGGTCCAGTTAAGAGATCCAAGCAGAGGTGGGAGCGTGGGATTGGCCCCTAAAGTGGAAGCAAAGAGATGTTCCCTTGGTGTCAGGAAGTTTTCATCTGATGTGTTTCCAAGGAAATACCTCCACGATTGCTTTCTTCATGTATTACAGAGGCACATAAAAAGAGACAGTCTATAAGCAGACAAAGGGGGAATTATTCTTATAGGTGCTTGTATATTAATAAGATGCAACTGATAAATGGATGCAAGGTGATTAAATAATCCCCTAATGCTGAAGTGTACACACGTTGACCTATAACTTTATTTCTAAGAATCTGTGCTTTGTATACACTCAGAAAAATATGCCAAGCACACACAGGAATAGTCTCTGTGGCCTAATTTCTAATATCGCTGTAAGGGATAATTTGTTATGGTCCATTTTCAGTATGAGGCAAGCTTAGAGTTCATCAGAGTTATAGATAAGTGGAAAATGCCGGGCCCTTTTCTCCCCTGGTTGGCAGCTGGCATTGGTTTCTCTGAGAACTCTGAGAATCGGAAAGTCATAGGTAATGTGCTATATGACTATATGACTGAGCCCATGATCAGAAAAGGGGGCGGTTACAAGGTCCACATTATTCATTAGTGTCAGGCTATGGAAAAAGAGGACAGGGATTTCTCAATATTGGGAGACTTCAAAAATAACAACTCCGTGTGCCAGCCATTCTATATACTCTGTCCTACTCTGCAGAACTGCACATTAAAAGCTGGTTTCACTAATCTCTTCCATTTATTACCTATTTCTAACATCTCTAAACTTGGAAAGAAACAATAATTATATGGATGATAGAAAATGAGTTTACAAATGTTATCTCTGCAACACACATACGCACACACACCTTAAAGCCATTTTATGTGGCTATAAAGGCAACAGAAGAGACCTCGGATGTACTGTGTTAAGAAACGCTGGATTTGTAATACATTGATACCTTGGTATAGTTTGGGTTATGAGAGTTTTTATTCTTGTATCCTGGATGATTTCAGCTTTTGAAACAAATAGATGCTTTCAGAACACACTGACAATAGTTCCAGGAATCTATCTACACAAAATGGTTGACCACGTAAGCGTTTTGATGTATACAGATGAAAAAAAAAATTACCTGTACAATGTCAAATACAGTGTGATTACAACAGAGCGGGTGAAGCCCATGTTCCTATGTGACCTTGCACTGGCATCTAACACGTGGGATTACATGAAGTAAAATCCTTCTGTTAATGCATGAGGATTCTCATCCTCACTGCTCCAATGGCCAAGTTTTGTCTTCAGGGAAGCCAACTTTACTGTTGCTTTCTAGAGAAACTGTTTTCGACCTCTATTATCTGGGCTGCCATGGAAGGTTAGAGAACAAGCTTTACAAATTGACAGCTCCAACACAAAAGGTAAGTTCACACAGCCGTCTTTCCTATGACAGATGATTTACTTTATGCTATGCAAACTTGGGCCATAAAGCAGCGTTAGAGAACTAGATCTACACACATGCAAGGCTAGGATTCTTCCCTCTCCCTTCTCTCCCTCTCCTTCCCTCTCTCTCTCACATCTCTCTCTCTCTCTCTCTCTCTCTCTGTTTGTGTGTTGTGTGTGGGTGTTGCCAGGGCTAGGTAGGCGCTCTACCACTAAGCTGCAAGCACAGGCCTTACATTCTCAAGCTCTGAAGAAAAGTTGTACCTGAGGGTTTTTTTTTTTTTTGGGGGGGGGGATTACATATTAATACTCATTCTTCCTTTATTTCAATCAGCAGTTTTCCTGTATGCTTGAACTAAATCTCTAAGTGTTACCAGTTCAGAGGCAGGCTTTTGCTTACATAGTTCATTAATCTTCACTAAACTATTTCTAACTTGAGTAGTGTAACAGGGATACTGTACTCACATTTTTTTTTCAGTTGCAAATGTATTTTTTCTTAAGGCAAGTATTCTAACTGCCTAGGAGTTCACAGAATGCTAAGGTATTTTGCAAGTCAATTCATGAGGAAACAAAAACAAAAACAAAAACAGAAAGCTTGGCTAAATCAATTCAGTTAAGGTTTAAGCTGAGCAGCCCTAAACACACAAACAGAAGCAATCACTCATCCCCCCTGCTTCCAGCATTGTAATGCTAACAGCAGCAAACAGAGGGTACCCTGGGAAGGAGAAGAAAGAGGATCTGTCCTAATAAAAATTAGGACGGGGTCCTCCCCTCAAGGACTTACCTGAGAGACAACTAACAGCCTTGAAGTATTGGCTTGCTCCAGCCATTTGCATTTTTTTCCTAACCAAGTAAAACCACAGAGAAACACTTTACGAGTAGAAAGCTCTATACATCATGAAACAAAATCTCCTGGAACCATGCAGAAAAGCCACAGTCCTGATGCTCCCTAGCAAGGCAGTTTTCAACATGATGTCTGACCAGGGAAAAGTGATGTAGAGAGGTCTGGAGTCTAGATCCGGAAGAAACTGGAAGAAGAGAATTGAAGCTGCCTGGGGTACTGACATGGGCAGATCTGAAGGTCCCAACTGCTGGGCAACCCTTGGGTCTCTGGGAGTTTTGGATGAGGGGGATTCCTGGAGCAAGGTGGGAAAGGCCAGGTCACTTTCACACAATGAAACCAAAGTTTTGGTTCAAAAACATTAGTAACTTCATGTGGTAATTACCAATTCACCGAAAGAG
Source organism: Meriones unguiculatus (assembly GCF_030254825.1). Taxonomy (NCBI): domain Eukaryota; kingdom Metazoa; phylum Chordata; class Mammalia; order Rodentia; family Muridae; genus Meriones; species Meriones unguiculatus. The sequence goes on from NC_083368.1 coordinate 36,471,202, forward strand.
CATTTTGGAAGGCAGCGCCAAGCCTTGTGGAATGCTTCTCAACTAGATTAAACCTCTAGACTAGTAATTAGATGACTTTATATGAGACAGTGCTCCTGCTCCAACCTGAGCGATCTTGATCATTTCAGAAAAGCAACTTTAGCACAATAGCACAAACAAGCAACGTCTGAGCCTCAGTCTCAGCTCAAATACCATGGCTGGCAGCCGTTGCTCACCCTGAGACGGAATCAGGGTGCCAGTGCCTTCCAAGGAGCGTTAGAGGGGATTAAGATAGTGAGATAACGTGGAGATGAAAAGCACCAAGCCCCAGCCCTCATGGCATCCACAGCGGGTTGCACAGTCTGCTCTTGCATCAGCAGACAAGTTCCTGCCGTTTCATCTGCGGAGATATTTCGATAACAGTCATTGCCATAGTACCAAGTGCTTTTTACTAGACAGCCTGTTGAAAGACAGCCTGGCATCCTGTCAGAGTGACAAGCCACTCCATCGCGTCACAGACGGCAAGTGCCTAAGACGTTAGAACAGAAGGTATTTTTTTTCCTCCAGTGCCCCGAGACAGTACTGTTTGCTTCTTACAGCTGGTAATGTATGTGCAAACAGAACAGCTACAGACGCCGTGTTCACTGTTCGGTTTTAGGCCAAGCATTTTAGGTGCTATTTAACAATAAAAGAGCCAACATACCAAGCAAGGGCCTTAGAGATGGCTGGGGAGGGGAAGCCACTTGCCACAAGCATGGCAACCAGAGTATGATCCCAGGAACCAATGTAAAGGTGGAAAGAGAGAAACAACCCCTCAAATCCGTCCTCTGACCTTGCTAATGCACGCCCATGCACAAACACCAAATATGCAAAATTAAAAAAAAAAAATCGCTCCACATCCATGTATTTATTCCATAGTAGCACATGCACCTAATTCCCTTACTAACATCAACCCCAGCAGAAAGAGACACATTCTATCTGATCCGTATCCATCAGATCACAGGGTGCTCTAACAATCACGTGACCTGGAGGAAGGTAGAGAAGCCTGTGGAGTGGGAGAGTTGCCTAAACACGCTCCACTGTAAGCATTTCTGACTGACTCACTAAGGTCACCTGCAGAACCCAGAAACAAAAAGAACAGAGGTTAACACACCACACTGAATGCCCACGGGTACAGTTCCTTTCAGCGCAGTTGCTACCCATGCAGGGTCCTTTATACCCACCTGGGATGATGGGAGAGGGCAAGACTTCAGCGTCACAATGTTAAGTGTCTACGGGGTAGGTTTCTAGGGACACGGACATGAAAAGCGCTTTCCTTGCATGGCTTGGGGTGAAAATGAAGACGATGCCCTCTGGAAACCAACCCAAGCGGAGTGAGTGGTGGCGGGACACTGTTTTAAAATGCACACCAACAATCTGATTAAGATGGCTGGGTCTATAGATGTAACTTATTAATTATATATACTGCATATACAAATTAGGCTGCTTTAGGCAGACTTTGAATTTTCATCCCATATTCCTAAAGACTAGTTTATCTGGGTAGGCAACAAATTCTTTTTCGAATCTTCCTACTGGAAAACAGAGAGTATCTTTTGTTCAATAAAATTTAGCAATGGGCATAGATGCAGATAACCTCAGTTTATTAGAACAAAGGTTTTCTTTTCTTTAAGAAAGAGGTCTCACTGGGTACTCTGGCTGGCTTGGAACTCTCTCCGTACCCCAGGCTGGTCTTGAAATCACGGAGATCCATCTGCCTTTGCCCACCAAGCACTGGGACCAAGGGTGCATATCACCACACCAGGCTATACCAATGCAACTTTGTGGTAGAAGAGAAGGGAAAACTTTTCAAATGTCCACTAAAATTTGACATTGGAAAACAATTTTATAAACAAAAAGAGAGTACGATTCATGAAAATTAAGAGACACCAACACAGAAAAATCTCCAAGTGCCAGAATATACGTAGGACAAGAAAGTAAATTCTTGATCTGAGAATTTGGTTTGGGGGCTGGGGAGATGGCTCAGGTTGTAAAGTGTTTGTCGTGCTAGGCTGACGACCTCCATATGGATCCTAGGGCACATATAAAAAGCTAAGTTGGCCACATGCCTGCAATCCCAGTGTTGGAAGGCAGAAACAGGAGTCATTGGGGCTGACTGCAAAGCCAGTCCAGCCAATCAATAAGCTCCAGGTTCACTGAGAAACACAAGTCTCAAAAAAGTGGAAAGCACCCCACCCTTTCCTTTCTCTGGAACCAGGTGAGCAGCCCAGGCAGGGCCAAGATAAGGCTCAGGACCTGTGCAACAAGGAGGAGCTGTTCAAACAACTAGGTGATCTGAGGGTGAGGCTGTCCCAGCCTCATATCGCGAAGGTGACAGGTGGAGCCTCCTGTCCAAGCTCTCCAAGATCTGGGTTGTCTGCATCGTCCGCTTCCTCACTGTCATTAACCAGATGCAAAAAGAAATCCTACAAGGACAAGAAGTGCAAGCATCTGGACCTATGACCCAAGACGACTAGAGCTATGCGCCACCGGCTCACCAAGCACGAAGAGAAGCTGAAAACCAAGAAGCAGCAGCAGAAGGAGCAGCTGGGCCCGCTGTGCATGTATGCAGCCAAGGCCTGAAGCAGCAACAATAAAGGATAAGACTGGAAAAAAAAAAAGTGGAAAGCACTAGAAGACACACTACGTTGACCTTTGGCTAGCACATGCATGTGTTCACACATACAAACATGTGCACGTGTGCAACGCCCCCCAACACACACACACATACACAAACACAAGTAACAAAGAGTTCCTATACCAACAGAAGTACAAAAAACGCTGCAGCTAGCCGCTGAAGCCAGTGTCCCTGGAGAGAGCTGTGCTGAACAACTCCACCAGGCGCCCTCCGCCTCTCTGTATCTCTAAGGGCAGTTTGTTGGCAGATGGTTGGAAGGGACACCTCCCAATTGGCGTGATAGTGTCCTATGGGTTCCAGCAGAATGTCTAGTCCAAGTGGAGAAATGAACTTTTTCCGGAAGAACAGCTATGAGCGTAAAATAACAGTAATTAAAAAGGAACCAGTGGAAGAAAAGTTACCTTGTAGATGCCGAAGAACCCCAGGTCTCGCACCACCGACAGCGCGCTGACTCTGGGGCCGGTGGTGATCTCCCCAGCCACTTGCAGACGGATCTTGACAATTTCTAAAGGATTCGTGAAAATCACCTGGGAGCCTCCAGCCTAAAGGGAAAAAGAACAACTTAGGATTAAAGCTGAAACACGCTAAGGGATCGGGAAGAGAAGAATAATTTCTCCCAACGGAGTTTAGGATATTCTGTCCTCGCAGGATGACTGTTAGGGTCCCTGTCCATCAATCAAAACAGACGGTGGGTCAGAAAGATGGCTAAGTGGGAAGTGACTCCTGCCGAGTTGTTCTGTGACCTACACGCACACACACACACACACACACACACACACACACACACACACGGAAATAAATGTAATTGAATTTAAAATAGGAATAAAAAGTGCAGCTAGGAACCATAAATGTGACAAAAAATCTAGTTGTGGTGTGGAAGGCTTCAAGGACAGAGGTCCCAGCTCCTTAGTCTAGAGCCAGAGAACCAAAGAAAACAAAGACAGTAGGGAGACTGCTGTTGGCTCCACTCACACCGACATGACAAGGGACCCTAAGTGGCACCAACAAGTCCTTAGCATGCACAAGGCTCTAGGTTTGACCGCCTGCACCAAAAACCAAAGAGGATTTCACGAAGCGTGGATAACTGCTCCCACAGCATCCAAAGATACAAAGGCAGTAATAGACTAAACACAAAATAAATTAATATTCCAAGCAGAACAAATCTGATTCTCAAAATAGGAGGAAGCAAGGAGTACAGATTCAAATACCATTTGGGATTACTCTTACAATTTTATTTATAATTGCCTGTGTCTAGAATCATTCTTTTTATGTAAACCAAATGATATGTCAAAATGGCAAAAACGGGAATTATACCGACTACAGCTTATACTTTGTACACTGTGTGCTCGCTCGTTCCGGGAATGGATGGATATCACCCCCTCCCCCCAAAAATCACCAGTGAAATACTTAAAGCACAATGCAAGAAACCTCAGTTTGAAGTGAAGTCCATACTGATAATAAGCAATTATGTTTTTTTCTCAATATTAGTCAACGTGTCATTCCTTAATCACAAATATAGCAAACTTTACATACGCCAACTAAAATTAATCACGACACAGCACAACTCTGGATATTTTATTATGCAACGCTGCCACTGAGGCCAGACCACAGACATGAGGCTCACACAGCTTACAAGTTGCCATCACGGTAACAGGTAACTTTGGATGACGTCAAACAGATGTGCCTCCCGGAGAGTCTCTCCTCTCGGGACTCTGCACATGCATCTCTCAGATGCTCTGGCTGTGCTGCATGGGATGCATTCAGCTGCAAGAGTGATCTCGGAAGTGCTGTGTATAATAGCTACACGTGAGACCGAGAGACAGCGTAACTGCCCAATGGTGAGGACGCAGTAAATGAATGAATCTGAGCGTGCCCACGCACTGATACTGCAGACGGGATAAAAACACAGCGTTTAATTTTTTTCTTGGTATATTTTAAAATTTCTGTATACATCAATGTGTTACGAGGACAACAAAGTTAACAAGAAAGTAGAGAAAAAAATGTTTACTGTTTTTCTCGTTTCAACAATTTAGCATCTTCATCAGGACACATTTGTTCTTTAAAAAAAAAAAAGCAGAATTTTCCCGTGCCTGTGCTTACAGAGCAACGATATTCATCCATTTCCGGGACACAGGCTGCCTTGTCCTGGTCCACTCTCACCATGTTTTGCTCATCCCCTTCTCCACAGGGTCCTCATAAAGTAGGAAGTAGAGCCTGAGCTAGCATGTCCCAGGGCTGCTGTGTCCTCCCGGTTCACGCAATGAAGAGCTGCGCTTGCGCATACACTGCTGCTTCCTGCAGGAACCGGGAAAGCAGCCCCTGCTCCCACTGCCCTAAGTCTACTGCGGATTTGCGGGCCCTTCCTACACGACATGCGTCAGCTGATGAGGGTTAGCAGAAGGAAGGTGAGCTAGTCACCATATTAAGCACACAGGGACGGCTGTTTCAGTGAATCTGCACCAGAGAGCTCTGCATCTGAAAGTGAAGATCATTATCCAGACAAACAGTGCACTTTAAAGGGGAAAGGTTCCAGCTCAGTGCTAGAATGCTCACGGCCCTGGGTTTGATTGCCAGCACCACAAACAGGAAGCAAAAATTCTTCTCTAGGACAAACTTGTTGAGGAGGATTCACTAGGATGGAATTAGCTTAAGTGCCGGTTTCTCCTTCTGACGTTTGCTGCTTTTAGGCTCCAGAGAGGAACTACAGCCTGCAACCCTAACGGCTAATTTCTCACAGTCCAAAATGGGAGTGATACACAGCACATCCTCATGCCAGCCCTTCACAGCAGGTGAGGAGGGAGCTGCAGGCCCCACGTAGAAGACCTCATTTACCATAAAAAGCAAAGAAATGCTGAACATACACCACCGGGCTGGAGCTCAGGGGAGAGCAGCGATTCTATTCCCTTTCCCAGAAAGTGCCCCTTCTGTGTCCTGGCTGGGGCACAGTCACCTGCAGAGGCTGAAAGGGGAGGCTGACTTCTGGACTCCACGCCAGGGAACTAATAATTAAGAATTTCTGTACCTTGTGCTTTTTAAAAGTGTTCCTATCTGATTATGCACATGGAGGACTGAAAAATCTCTTTACCGTGCAATCTGTAGGCTGCCTGTCAATTCTGAGGGTTTTCTCATTTTCCATAAAAGCTATGATTTCTAATTCCGATCTCCCATATTATTTCAGAGAACAGCTTTTATGTTTTCCTTTTGATCTCACAACCAAGCATTGGCATTATCAAAGGTATAATTTTTAGGCACAGAATTGTCTCGTTATTTTATTTCTTTACAAACACCTGTAAAAGTTAACAATGCATCCAATAAAATGGGAACTTACTCCCAACTTCCTAACTCCAAGACAATAGAGAGACACCGGTTCTTAGGACTCGCAAAGCTGGATTGTGTTAAGGATAACAGAAGAGAAAAAAAATGACACTTCATAGGGCTGCAGGGACCAGGTGTATCAGAAAGAAATTGAAGTGGTACCAAGGAAAGGGACTGATGTATACCTATAGCCTCTGGCAGACTAAGAAATGAACCTACACACCCAAAGTGGCACACTGGAAAGGTGTCAAAGATGAAACATGTCCTTTGGAGTCTGGCTGGAAGGAAACGAGACTTGAAGGCACCAAGCGAAGATGCTTATCATTAGGTACACAGCGTCTGGGCATCTCCAGGGCTTGATGGCTGCACAGCGCCCTCACCGCCTGCTGCTCTTCCTACTCCTGCTCTATTGTCCATTCATAGCACCTTAGCCATGCCCCTGCCCTGAAGAGATCAAAGATACCTCAAATGGGCCAACAATGAACAGCAATGTCTATTGTGCACAGAGGCTTTGTGTCCCTCATCACTTGAGAGCTCTGGCTGTGCGAAGATACTGGCTTTTCTGTACATGCGATTTCCGTCACCAATCATTTTCTTATGACTTTCTAGAGTCTCTGGCAGGGTTTCAAAGAAGATGTGCCAAACTGACTCACAGTGGCATCCTCCAGTGAGGGCATGGACTCCTTGATGCGTTTCTTGCTTTAGCTTCCATTACTGACTTCAACTGAGAAAGAAACAGACTTGTGGTGGTTTAAATGAGAAATGTCCTACTTGGACTCCGGCATCTGAAACCTGAGTCCCCAGTTGGTAGCACTGTCTGGAGAGTCTGCTAAGAAGGTGTAGTTTCGCTGGAGAAAGTTCAACACTGGGGGTGGGCCTTGACAGTTTAAAACCTTACCCCACTTCTAGTTTTTCAGCTTCCTCCAGGCTATTAAAGATTCACATTTTCTCAGCTTGCTAGTCCTGCTGTTTACCTATCGCCAGCTGGATACGTCCCTGTCGTGATAGACCCATATCCTTCTGGAACCATAAGCCTAAATAAATTCATTCTTTCATGAGAGCTTTTCGTCACGGTGTCTCATCACTGCGACAGAAAGGTGACTGATAAAAGTAATGCCTGTTTCTGCCCCTGAATATTGATCTACATATTTATTCTCTAAAGTTCTATAAACACTCACATTCAAAGTTATGCTTAAGAGCATGGTACAGTGGCACATTACCTATAATCACAGCATGTGGGAGATGGAGGCAGGCAAGAAGACCAAGAGTTTCTTGGCTATATAGAAAGTTTGAGGTCAGCCTTGGATAGGTAAGCCCTTCTCTTAACTCACTCGATCCCTTATCCCCTTCTCCGATCCTACAAAGCAGAGTTCACCCTAGGAATTTCACAAGAAATTTTATCAAAAAGTATCCTTGTTCTTAGAGGATTTACAGTGAGAACAGAAAGAACAATGGACACTGAGTTATTATCCCACATGGATATTAGGTGGGTATATGGCTTAGACACTGCTTTGCATGTACCATGTATCTTTACGTCGGGGGAAACACAGAAAAGTCAGAACAACTGTTATCAGTTAAACTATTTAGCAAAAGTCACAGCTGACTTTAGTTGAGACACCTCAACACCGATGCTTCTGAAAGGGCATGTGTTTGGAGAGGGAGCTTCCAAAAGTGAATTAAGTTGAAATGAGCTTTACCATTGTACGTTTGTTTCGTTGTTAATTGAAGGGTAAGAGAGGGTCTTGTGATGTAGCCCTGGCTGGCCTGGAACTTGCTCAATAGACTATGCTGGCTTCAGTCTTGCATGACCTTCTTGCCTCTGCTGCCTAAGTGCTGGGATTTACGCCACCATGTCCTACTAAAAAATAGTCTTTAAGGAGGAACTCAATCCAATCTTACTAACGTTCTCACAAACCAAATGGAGACAGGGAGAACGGCCATGTCTCGAGGATACGGGGAAAGCTGGCCCAGCACTCGGAAGGTTCGTGGTAAGAAAACTGCCCTGAGTTTGAGGTCAGCTTGGGCTTTCAGGACAGCCTGGGCTATCCAGTGAGACCTATGCCCACAAAATAAAACAAGGAGAGGAAGCAGCCATTTGTAGCCAAGGAGGGCAGCCTTAGAGGAACCGACAAAAACACTGTCAGCACCTTGATCTTGGGACTTCTTGCTCCAAGATACGTTGAGAAATAGTACTTTCTCCTTTTTAAGCCGCCTAGACTGTAACACTCACATTTTGCCAGTCCCTCCCTATTTGTCCAGCAGCATATTAGGGCTACAGAGCAGCAAGCAGAAGAAACAGCATGTGAGAAAAAAAAAAAAAAAAAAAAAAAAAAACTAAAAGGCATATATGACAGTGTTTAGGTCCAGAAAAGACAGCTCAAAGGAGAGCAAGGCCTTTCGTATCTTGGATGTTCTGAAATGTGAGGGGGAAAAAAAAAACGTTAATTAGCAACCCAGGAGAGCTTAGGATCCTTGGTGTCATTAAACATGGCACAGTCAACCCCAAAGGAAGTGCTGGAGAACAGCACAGCTGAGTTACCCTCGAGTCACAGGCATGTGACCATGTTTTACATCTTTTCTGATTTTTTTTTTTCTTGTATGTGGTTGCATGAGGCCCAAGAGCCATAGGCTGCGCACACCATGTAGTGTGAAAAGAAATGTCACAAAAGCAGTGACAGGGGATTCTCTGGGTAACGGACCCACAGTAACACGTCAATCAAATAAAATGTCAGTCAGGAGCATAGTTATGACAAGCCTTACAGCACATGCGGTTGATTATTGAGACTTAATGCCATACTAGGCATTACGCTAACAAGTTATGAGCGACTTGACGGTAGAGTTGGTCTTCACGATGTTGCCACATTTTCTGTTTAGTGAACAAGCTTAGGCTGGTGGGTAGGGATTTATCTCACAGGGAGCCATAAAGCCGGAAGGCAAGGGTGACTTCCTGGTGTGGTTCTGACGGCATACTTACACTTATTGTCGTTGCTTAGAGACAAGGTCTCCCTATGTAGGCCTGGATGGCCTAGAACTCACTATGTAGAACACACTGGCCTTGAACTCAGAGGTCTGCCTGCCTGTGCTGGGATGAAAGGCATGCACTAGCAAGATGGGCTCATACAAACTGTTCTCATCACGGCAGCAAGAAGAAGGCTCTATCCAGAGTGCTTGGCTCTAGATCAGTGGTTTTCAACCTTCCTAATGCTGTGACCCCTTAATACAGGTCCTTACATTGTGGCGACCCCAACCGTAAAATGATTTCATTGCTACTTCATAATTGTAATTTTGCTGCTGTTATGAATTGTAAATCATATAGGTATCTGAATTGCAAAAGGGTCTTGACTCACAGGTGGAGAACCACTGCTCTATATACAACAGATGGCTATGAAAGAGAATGACCAAAAATGAAACTACTGAGGCAAATCATGGAAAGAGACTGGGCTTGAAAGAAGGCCTGGACCCTGACTGCCATCCTGAAGACTGTGGATGTGGTGTGGTTAAGTTTGAGTGAGGGGAGAGAATGTAGAAATAGATACCTTCTGAGCTGCAGGGAAGCATCCAAGATTTGGGAAGAGGCTGAGATAACAAAGGGGTGTGTTTGGTGCTAATTTGAAAAGAAGGGGCCCAAGCCAAGGGCGACAATTAGGGTCTTAGCAGATTGGGATAGCAGATTGGGAGATAAAAGGTACAATTAAGACAATTACACCTGTAAGGAGAAGGGGAGGTAAGGTGAAAGGAGTTGAGTTCTTGCTGCTATTTTACAGGACGGAGAATAAAGAGAACTATGACATAGAAAGGAGAGATTGTGAGTTCGGAGATAAGAGCTAAGACACAGATGAGGTCACATTCCACTGTAACTCAAGAATCTGTATGAGTTTGGAAGGAGATTTAGAAACAAGAGTGGTAAATGAAAACCGACTATACAGTATTGTCCTGGAAATCGGGCAGGAAAGTTAAGTTGAGAATGTGGCTTCTGGACAGTGAACCAGTCAACAAGATCCACAGGCATCAGACAGAGTCAAAGGTCGTAGGTAATCTAGTACGAAAGCAGCGTGGATGCTGAGGCAAGGAGGAGGAAAAATGGGTGTCATGAGAGTATGAAAAGGACAATGGGTATTTACAGTGATTCAGGAGGAAGACAGAGAGTGTGTAGACAGAATAGCTGGGCATATTTTCTCCTTACTAAAGCAAGACATGATCATTTCTGAAAACGGGGAGAAAAGTGAAAGATACAAATCTGTAGACTTTCCTGGAAACTAAGGGGAGTTCTGGGCCAGCCTGAGCTATATGACATGAGAAAAACAGCTAGAGTTCTGACACACCCCTGATATACCCCTGTCCCCTGGAGCTGATGGCAAAATAATATTCTGGTACTCTATGAGAAGTTATGATCGGTAACACAGAGATTGCTGTGATTATTAAAAATGAAAGTACTTGCGTATGCTCTTGCTAAACTCAACACAAATAGCCTGGAAACCACAGCTAGCAGCCGGGCAACTAAACACAATTCACAATTTAGGGCTGTATTTGTGCCTGGCAGCTGGGAAGCCAGGGTCATCAGCACATGGGTATTCTACAAAGAGCCTACTGTGTATACATTGATGGGTGAGTTCAGTGCCACTTGGATTCTTACCTAGGCAGGTCCCATTGTGAACAGGAATGTCTGACAATCCACCTCATTTCACTGAACGCTAGCAAAGAAAAGGACTCTGCTGTATCTATAAAAAGCAAAAACCTGACATTCAAAAATATTTCAGATCTTCAGAGGAGAAAGACAGAATTGGAATATCCAATGAAAGTTTATATTTTCATTAGCAAGTAAAGTAACTATATAAAACACACAAGACCAAAATGAAGAAAATTACAGGTTTTGTAGTTTGTTCTAACAGAGATAAAAAAAATTTGAAGACTAGAGAACCAAGTACAGTTATTAGGAAGATTTGATGTAAACGGATGTTTGCCCATAACTCAATTTAAAATGCAGATGTTTGAAACAAAACACAACACCACTTTTTCTTTTAAGTCAAATATTATTAAAATGTCCTTTCCCCAAAATTAATTTAACATTCAAAGCAAACAAAATCTCAACTCAGTTTTCCAAAGATGTTTAAAAAAATCCAGAATAAAGTCATATGGAGAATTTTACTGTTGCCTATTCATTAAAAAAATTTTTAATGTAGCACAAGACAGATTAAAAAAAAAAAGACCCATAAACAGGGACACAGCGCAATGAAAAGCCCTACAGACAGCATGGGTAGTGGAAGAGGGAGATTCCATCTGCCAATAGCTAAGAGGACCTTTGCCCTACACTCAACCTATGAGCGTAACAGACAGTGGCTGTTGACTGCTCTTCTCTCCTTAAAAACAGACAAGATGGGGAACTGGTTTTGGTGTGTATCAGTATCAGCCCACCAAGCACATGAAGGAATCTGCCTCAGTGATCTCTCTGGCGTGGCCTCCAGCTGCTATTAACTACTGCTTCCTAGGATTCTCATCTAGAGCATAGTTAACCAGGGGTCCTGTATGCTGGAGGAGGGCCAGACACTGACAGCACAAAACTTAAGGATGTCAGTCAAGCTGCAGTATGCTGGGTTGGAGGGCTTTCCCAGAAAAAGCAGCACAGCCCTGAACTCGCTGTGCATGCCAGGCTGGCCTTAGTCTCACAGTACCACCTGTCTCAGCAGGGACAAAAGGCCTGCACCACCATGCCTGGCTAACTTCCTCTTAACAGCTCCTTTAGTTTGTGAACTGTATAAAAGCTGCTCTAGTCCCTCCCACCTTCTTAGCACCGGCAGGCAGGTATCTCTCAGTCACTCCTCTAGCAAGGCTGTCCCCCACACTGGAACCACAGCTACAGTCATCTCCAGCAAGCTTCCCACAACACCCACTTTACATACATGAGTCCTCCAGGTTTTTTTCTGGAATAATGCGGGTTTCCTAACAAGTGAGGCAAGAGTACTCTTTCATTTTTAGTGCTAATGAGGGGCCTGGTGCAGGCTAGGAAGACTCTCTTCCACTAAGCTTCCACACCCTCAGACCTTGGAAGGACGGTGACTTGTAGATTCATTGAAGGAGCATGAATGGTTCATAGGTATGACCAGAAACAAATCAGTTATACACATTGAATGACAATACCCTCAAAAACTTTTCTTTCGTTCCTCCCCCTAAGAGGCCAGAGTGAAATATTTATGAAGCACTGGCAACACAGTAGAGCAAGATGCTGAACTCTACATAGACATTCTGTTCTCCTTCTGCATTCATGCCAGTACAGGACCTACTATCGTCCCTGCCCTTCTAGAGATGAGAAGGGAGAGCCACAGAATTCTGTCCAATAAAAGACTCAGACAGACCAAAGAAATATGAGATGTGGTTCTTAGATAAATACAATTAGTTTAACAGATTTATCCCATTTTCTTTGTAGACTGGTCATTGGTTGACAAGTAGGCCTTATAATCCCCAAATTATTAAAATATGAATCTTTGAGGCCTGCTTTAGACTAAGAAATGGGTAATTAGTGACAATTTCTATTTGATTCAGATGGACCTGCAAAAACAGTTATTATGGTTGGTATAGACTTTACACAAATACAGCCTTAGCTCAAGTTTGGGACAATAACATCCCACCTCTCTATAGACGGCACTTTACACCTTTATACAACAGCTTTGGCTGTTGCAATTCTTGTCTGACTCCCGTCATCATCACAAATGCACCTTTACATCCTGTGGCCCGAGAGCAACCAGGATGGAAACGGGCCGTGGAAGCTGCAACTATGCCAGCATGAAGTCCCCACACCAAGCTCCTCAAATGAATATGGCTCTCTCCACACAAAGCATCATCATTTCCAAAATGCTCTAATTTTTCACATGATATGATTCCTCGGGGCTCAAAGTAAAATTATAGTTTTTTTCTTCTAATATCCCCTCTCAGTAAAATGGGCTAGATGGATACTCTGCAAAAGAACCTGAAATGTGGCTTCTCTCACAGCTTCGTTTGGTCAATGCCTAGATGTTTTTATAAGCTTGCTATCTTTGCTTCCTTACAACTTTGTAACCCCGATTCCTCTTCTCATGTTAGAAAAAGACTGGCTTCGCCGTTGATGCCTCTGAATGCACAGGGTATATTATGGTTGGGGTTGAGGGTAGAGTTAGCTCTTTAATAACAACAGAATTCCAAGAAATGTTTAGAAAGGAAACATAATCCTTATGTATCTTCCTTTTTCTCTAAACATCCAAAGAACAGTGACCTTCAATAAACCTCATTAAACTGACAGTATTCTTCAGGTAAATAAAATGGGTACAAATAGGTCTGCTCGTTATAACACGAACAGGCTCATTGTTACAACTGCAGAAAGTATCAGCCATCTAAATATATTACACCTTCAGGGGCTCCTCCTCTTCCTACTTCTCCATAATTAGTTTCTTCCATTTGTCTGAATACAACAAGCCTTTTGGTAAAGTAGCCTTAACTAAATGAAACAATATTCCCAACCACTCACTGTTAGGACATGGGGGAATCCTGTCAAAGGTAACCATGAAGGTTAAAAACAGTCTCTAGAGCTGGAGAGATGGCTCAGTGGTTAAGAGCACTGTCTGCTCTTCCAGAGGTCATGGGTTCAATTCCCAGCGGCCACATGGTGACTCACAACCATCTATAATGTTGATTCCCTCTTCTGGCTAATGTAAAGGCAGATACAACACTCACATACATAAAATAAATTAAAAAAAAAAAAGCCTCTAGTCAACAACTGGGAGAACACTAGCAGCCATTCTTTACAATTAACGCTACCAGTCTGGTGTCCACAGAAACATGGCACTGTATTTTAATACAGCATAATTTCCGCTATGTTTTAAACTAAAAGCATTAAATATATCCATAATTTAATCACCTCCCTTTAATTTGAACTCACCTGGTAGATACTTACAGCTACTTAAAAAATTAAGTGGCGAATGTATATGAAGAATATGTATCTTGATATTTTAATTATGCTCAATTGAATGCACTTAGATTTCAAGCGCTTTTCACAAATGACATGTGCTAAGAATATCTAATTGCACACTGACATTCTAAAAATATGTGCTCACATGTGTCAAAAATAGATTACTATAAAGTTATTGGGTGACTTTTTTCACTAAACCCAAATACCTTATTTTGATTATTTAGATACAACAAAATTGTACATACAAATAAGCTCTACACTAGTAAATGCCTAACGATTTGTCACATTAAAATGAACATATACAATTGTGACAGCATTTGAGATTTGAGTACGTTATAAAATAGGCTTCTTAAGAATTCTTAGATTCAATGTATTTTTCCATTTACTCATTCTGACTTGATGTCAATGAAATATCAAAATAATTAGAAAGTAGGACAAGCATTTTTATTCTTCATAGAGATCACAGGTAGAAAACAGATATCCATCAATAGTAGATGGATTAAATTTATTAACACTGCTCAGAAACAGCCAGGTATTGAAGACAATCAGCAGCCTCTCGGGCAATCTAGCACTTGTGACCAGTTGCAGGAGCTGCCCAAGGTCATTCACTCCCTGATGGGACAGACCCCTTAAGAAGAAGTATCCTCCCGTCATCAAAACAAAGCGACCACCTACAGATTGGGAAAGAATCTTCACCAACCCTTTATCTGACAGAGGACTCATATCCAGTATATATAAAGAACTAAAGAAGCTGAAAAGCAGCAAACCAAGTAATCCACTTAAAAAATGGGGAACAGAGCTAAACAGAGAATTCTCTGTAGGGGAATACCGAATGGCAGAGAAGCACTTAAAGAAATGCTCAACCTCATTAGCCATTAGGGAAATGCAAATCAAAACAACCCTGAGATTTCACCTTACACCCATGAGAATGGCCAAGATCAAAAACTCAAGTGACAACACATGCTGGAGAGGTTGTGGAGAAAGGGGAACCCTTCTCCACTGCTGGTGGGAATGTAAACTTGTACAACCACTCTGGAAATCAATCTGGCGCTCTCTCAGACAACTAGGAATAGCGCTTCCTCAAGATCCAGCCATACCACTACTGGGCATATATCCAAAAGAGGCTCAAGTACACAAAAAGGACATTTGCTCAACCATGTTTGTAGCAGCTTTATTTGTAATAGCCAGAAACTGGAAACAACCCAGATGCCCCTCAACTGAAGAATGGATGCAGAAATTGTGGTACATCTACACAATGGAATATTACTCAGCAATGAAAAATAAGGAAATCATGAAATTTGCAGGTAAATGGTGGGATCTGGAAAGGATCATCCTGAGTGAGTTGTCTCAGAAGCAAAAAGACACACATGGTATATACTCACTCATATAGACATACAACATAGGACAAACCCACTAAAACCTGTGCATCTAAAGAAACTAAGCAAGAGAAAGGACCCTAACTAAAACGTCCAAACCCCATCCAGAAAGGCAAAGAGGATGGACATCAGAAGAAGAAGAAAACAGGAAACAACCTAGGAACCTACCACAGAGGGCCTCTGAAAGCCTCTGCCCTTCAGACTATCAAAGCAGATGCTGAGCCTGATGGGCAACTGTTGGGCAGAGTGATCGGAATTTTAGGTAAGAACTGGGAAATAGTAAGAGCTGGAGAGGACAGGGTCTCCACAAGGAGAGCAACAGAACAAGAAAATTTGAACATAGGGAACTTCCCAGAGACTCATACTCCAACCAAGGTCTATTCTTGGAGATAACCCAGAACCCCTGCACAGATGTAGCCCAGGGCAGTTCAGAGTCCAATTGGGTTCCATAGTAATGTGAAGAGGGACTGCCTCTGACATAATCTGATTGGCCTGCTCTTTGATCACCTCCCCTTGGGGGGGAGCAGCCTTACCAGGCCATAGTAGAGGACAATACAGCCACTTTTGATGTGAACTGACAGACTAAGATCAGAAAGGAGAGGAGAACCTCCCCTATTAGTGGACTTGGGGAGTGGCATGCAAGCAGAGGGAGGAGGGAGGGTGGGATTGGGATGGGAGGAGGGAGGGGCTTATGGGGGGATGCAGAATGAATAAAGTGTAATTGATGAAAAATTTAAGAAAAAAGGGAAAAAAGTAATTTAAGAACCTTAAATGACTTTCAAAATTGGAGGAAAACATGGAGTTAGTCAATTGGCATGGAGCACGTCTCGCCCCTGGGGGCAATGGTCTCCTGAACCTACTCAGACCTCGGACACCACCACTGCTAGTTCTAGAACTGACGCAGGATGTTCCAACGAGGGGTTAAGGCTTCTCATAATATTTCCTATAAGCCCACACCTGCTTGTCTATATCCCCCATTTTTATTCATTATTAGCCAGATAGAGCCAAGTAATTGTGGTAATGATACTTGCTTTTTTGCCCAATGCTGGAATGCTAGTAAAGTTAGGTATGCCCTGGTTACTCGCATGCCTCACTGGGTGCCTATGCCCATTGATGCCCCTCACGCTATGACTCTCTTCAGACAGAAAAGGGATCTTGGAACTCCAGCCACCATTGTTACTACCATCTCATTGACGGCTGTTGGAGCTACCACCAGGGCATTAGCCATGAGTCATACTGGGCAGACTGCTCGGACCCTGAATAATCATTTAGCCAATGTAGCTCATGCCTTAGTTGTACATAAAGGAATTAATGCTCAACTAAAAGGAAGCTTGATGGTGTTCAATCAGAGGATTGACCTCTTGCAGGAGCAAATTGATACCCTATGGCAAATCGCTCAACCTGGCTGTCAATGAAAGTATGCTGGACTTTGTGTCACTAGCATACAACATGAGAATTTTTCCTGCGCTGCAAATCTGTCTAAACAATTGTCGAGCTATATTTTAGGTAATTGGACTGGAGAATTCGATACTACGATGGAGCAGCTGAGAGTGGCCATTGTCACAGTAAATTCTACCGGAGTGGACGCAGGACTAGCCACAGGATTATCAACATGGATTGCTGCAGCCATGAATCATCTGAAGGAATGGGCGGGCATGGGAGTGTTAGCAGGCCTTCTGGTGTTGGTCTCCTTGGTTTGCCTGTGGTATATATGCAAGATTAGAGTCTCACAACAGTGTGATGCAGCCATGATCATTCAGGCCTTTACAGCCATTGAAGCAGGACAGTCTCCCCAAGCATGGTTGGATACCATAAAAAGCTAAAATGATACGCTCAGGATGCGAGGCTAAGCACTGCACTCAGGGTCAGCCGCTTTGGACCCAGAGAAGAGCATGTCTGATTGCATGCGGGTTGATGCCCCAGGTCCCGCCTCTGAGAAAAAGGTATCGGACTGGTCTGATGCTCTTTGGGTGGATGACACCTAAATGAACATCAGTACAAAGTCCCAATTTATTTCTAATATCAGAGATCAGACCTCTACTCTTGCCTGATGCGTCTAAAACAAAAAGGGGGAACTGTAGAGAGCTGCGGAATGCTATGCCTTAAAGATGGAGCTGGTTTCTGCCTTCCACCTTCCCGATGGTGAGTGCTCTCTGTCACGAACAACTCCACATTTGGCTAAGGCCGAAGATCTGGCTTGCTTCCATGTATGTGGACCTATCTGCATTGCCCCCGTGGCACGCCTGGGTTGGCTACCCAGAGGCTATTTAAGCTGTGGGCTGGCTTTCCCCGGGGTCCGAGGATTGTTCAATGTTCCTGAATAAACTGCATTGAAAAAAAAAAAAGAAGAAGAAGTATCCTCAACCTACCCAAATCAGGAAGTCCTTATTCTAAGTTCAAACAAAAACAAAAACTTTGTTTACCTTTTGACATTAGATCGTGAGGTTAGGTTCACCCTCAAGAACCACATAATCCAGTTAAAAAAAGGAAGAGTCACAAATCTCATTACACTTTAAGTGACCATTTAGTAATGGGCCGAATTAGTAGCTATCTTCACCAATGAGTGTTGGACATGTCTAGGATCCCAGTTGTTATGACATGAATCATACAATCCAAAATTTGTATGCAGGAAACCTAACTCCACTTACCTCAGAATGAGGTACATTTTGAGGTATGTCTTTTTTAAAGAGTTAATTCAAATACAATGAGGCTATAGGGTTGGCCCTATGTTATGATGGGCATCCTAAGACATTTAGACACACATAGTACACTGTGGGTGATTCTATGAGGATGAAGAAAGGATGTGGTCATTCCAGAGAGAATGTGCCTGGGCCTTCCAGCATCCCAAACTGTGGAGAAAATAAATAACCACTGATTATACCACCTGACCTGTGGTATTGTTCTGGCAGACCCTGCCTACTGAATACTGAACCTACAGAGCTGCACATGCTAAAACACAAAATTATATAGGATTTTCCTCCTTTAGTCGGGTATACAGATGTAGCATCTCTGAATAGAGGCCCAAGCAGATTCATAATCATTTAATTGTTTCTAAAATACCAAACTGGAATGTTCTAGTCTTAATGTTTTTAACCACAGGCAAGGTCAAAAAAAAAAAAAAAAAAAAAAAAGGCTATTATGTTTACAAATTTTATAAACACCAAATTTCTTATTTTCAGCTTCATGGGGTTTTAATAGGTCCTTAGCAGCCTGGCCAGGAAACCAAAGTGGAATCTATTTGACATTAAAAAGCAATTAAGTTATAGACCTGTCAAACATGTTGACATTCAGAGTCTGCTTGTTACAGTATCTACTGTGACTGCTGCCACCAGAATCAGCTAACACTTAGCAGCACTTAACGTCCAAACTACCTTAAATCTAGGAAAATTGTGGTCCAGTCTTTCCTCAAATTTTCGTATCACAACAAATCCCTCCTCTGTTTGTTAGAATACCCAGAATATGGCCCCAATGTTTAAAGTGTCCTGAATCAAATATTCTAACTGCTGAAACCAGCAGCAAGTTATTTGATTGGCTGAGCGTCCGTAATGAGAGCTGGACTTTCCTCCATTAAGATGTATCTTCCTAGCAACCAAAGACAGCTCTCATCCAACACACTGATGTCTTAACGTGTCTTAAACTGGTGTGCCGAAATATCATAGAATGGACCCCTGTGCTGGTTAAACTCTGTCATCCTGATATAAGCAGGAGTCTGTAGGCAGGGCTGTGTGGCATTTTCTTGGTTGATGTGGCTCAGTTTGACCCCTGGGCAGAGGGTCCAGGGTTGTGTACGCAAACAAGCAGTGGGGAGCAAGTCCGTACGCAACATTCCCCCACGATTTCTGCTTCAGTTCCTGCTTGAGGCTTCCTGCCTTGCGTTCTTGTTCTGACTTCTCTTAATGATAAACAACAAACCAGAAGCTGAAATAAAGCCTTCCCTCTTCAAGTTGCTTTTGCTCGTGGTCTTTTTCATAGCAATAGAAAGTAAACAAACAATACAAATTGATTTCTCTAGGCTCCAATGTCAGGTGCTAGCACAGCACAAGGCACCTTCCTAGTTCACAGGCATCATCTTCCCCCCCGACCCCCGTGTCCCTCGAATGTCAATGCTATGAAGAGGCTGTGTGCTCAGGACCTACTCAGAATGGGACATGGAATACATAACTCCCCTCCTCACCAACCCTTCCCAGCTTCATATCTAGTCACCTGGTGCAGCTTTTAGGCTATGCAAAAAATTTTCTCCTGGAATATTTCAAATGATAACAATAACAAAAAATTAAGATAAAGAAAACACTCTGAGTTAATATCATCTCATACTTAGACGTAGGATATGTGTAAACTTGTACTGTGAAATAAAAACTCAGCCTTAACGGGGAGGAGGGTCACTACGATGAGGCCACATCACTACAGAAATTCTTG
Source organism: Meriones unguiculatus (assembly GCF_030254825.1). Taxonomy (NCBI): domain Eukaryota; kingdom Metazoa; phylum Chordata; class Mammalia; order Rodentia; family Muridae; genus Meriones; species Meriones unguiculatus. The sequence continues at coordinate 36,490,898 of NC_083368.1, forward strand.
AGAAAAGAAAGAACATAAAAATAGGACTTAAATCTACTTCAGGCTATCTCCTCACTAGCTCTGACTGCCAGAACATGAGTGTTCATTTTTTGAGGAAATTTCCTCCTTGGTTCGAAACAATTGGGTTTGAAATCTCAAGAGATTTCAAGGTCAATGATAAGGCACCTGGTTTTGGGTATATTCACCAGGCACATTCACCACCGCTCAGGGACTACTTACTTTCAAAATTCAGAGCCAAAAACAGTGCAAGAAGAGTTTGTTGGTGTTCTTAGATGCACAGTCTCATAATTTTTGGGTGGAGTTACAACTCAAAAGTGTCCTTCCATAATCAGACCTAGCCACCAAATTTCTTCTTTCAATGAGTAACTGAGTAGGAGAGCATAGCTGAGCAACTTGAGTTAATTATCTGGGTCTAAGACCAGAGCAGAAGAGGTTGAAAGGTCAACCGGGGAGGCCAGGTGCCTATCAAGAGTATGAAGTGGATTCTTGAATCGATGAATACCATGAAGAGGAGAAACTGACAGCAGACTGATAAAGTGTGGAGAGATGTCAAATCACTGTAGGAGGGACCAAATGGCCAAGCGGAGAAAACGAAGGAAGCACCAGTTTCCAGAAGTGCCCAAATTTCAAGAACCTTGTGAGTTATTCTTGATTCTCTCAAGCAAACCCCTATTGGTTATTGCTGCTGTAGTGAGTTTCTGTCCCCTGTGGACAGCAGCAACTTGGAATAGATTATGGAGACCCTGACTGAGAACCTCCCAGCCGAGCTCAGACAACAGAGAACCTAGATTCATGATATTAAGAAGTCACTGTATGAAACTAACCACTAAGACTTCAGAAGTCAAGCCTGGAACTAGGGGGTGGCAATGCAAGTTAGGCTAGGATAAACTAAAAGGTATACTGAAAGGAGAGTCAACTGGGTTTTATTAAGGACACATAACCAGACTTAGAAAGATGATCAGGGTTCAGGGTGCATCTCAGTTATGGAGCACCTGGCTAGTATGTGTGAGAAGATGGGTTTGATAGCCAGTATTATGGTTTGAATCTGAAATGATCCCTGAAGACTCATGTTTCTAAGGCTTAGTTGCAAATACTGGACTTCTGGGACATGTCCAGACCCTGATTAATTCAATGACAGATTCTTCGTTCGATAGTGTTACTGGAAGGTAGTTGAAATTAACAGGTTGAGCCTAGTTGGGAAGGTTACTGTCCTGTGTTTCTGAAGGTATAATCTGACTCCAGCATTTTGTTTACTATCTACTTTCTGTCTACCGGAACGTGACCAGCATCACTTGACCATGCCTTCCTGACAACTTTCTGCTTTGTTATAAACCCAAAATGGGAATCAAGTGAGCCTGGACTGAAGCCTTTCAGACTGTGGGGCAGTGAGCCAATAATATTACCCATGGGTGGGTATACTGTCACTGTGACCAGGTATTGCAGAAAGGACCAGGAAGGTCAAGAATGCTCAAGGTGGCACAGGGCCGCAGCCTCCTACACAGTCAGACTCCAGGACATTCCCCTCTCTCCTGAGGAACCTGAGCAAAATTACATTTGTTTCTCTCCAAAAGGCCTAAGGGAAATGTTTCCTTTCATAAAACCTAAAATAAATATCCCAGAAGTTCAAAAGAGAAGGAATTTTTTAATTATTTCTGATAATTCTTAAGGTCTGCCAAGTTTTAAAAGAGCACTCCTAGTATGTGAAAGGCTGACCCAAGCATGTGCTTTCATCTTGACTTGGAAATCCTGGAAAACATGTCTCTGCAATAAAGGTTTGTTGCGGACAGGAAATCATGTGACAAGATAAATGAAAAGACACACATGTGACCAAACCTGCCACTGAAAAACTTCACATTTAACAAGATCGCTTTTTATTTCTGGTACTGAAAACTAAACCCATGAGTGTGCTCGGTGAGTCCTCTACTACACAGCTATATCCGTGCATTCTTTTTACTTTTTAATTTCGAGACAAAGGCTCACCAAGTTATCCATCCTGGCCTTGAACTCACTCTGCAGGCCAGGTAAGCCTGAGCCCAGCAATTACTCTTCATTCCTCAACCTAGAAGCTGCAACTACAGGCCTATGCAATCCAGTCTGACAATGGAAATCACTCTCAAGAGCTGTCTTGACTTTGAAACTCTTTCATTTAGCAGATATTTAATAAGGATCTGATGGCTAGTTTCCATGTATTATCTGAGATCATTGGAAGATGTTAATAAAACGTACTTTCCTTACATAGTAAGAAGGACACAGAAAGTACATAGAAATCATGAGAAATGCAAGCATCATATAGAACTCTTGAACGTAACAAGAGTGACAGCAGGGGAGAGGAAGGAGGGAAAGAAATAGAAACAGTAAGAGAGGAACCACCTGTGCAGTAAGGCAAAAGAGAGGATGCCTTAGTGAGAGGCACTGATTTTCAGCTTATTCAGGATTGGATCTAAGTCAACATTATAAGCCTATGAAGAAAATATCGTACCCCTAGTTAGAAGCCCTCTGTTGGTTAAGAGACGCACTGCCCTAACTACAGGAACATCTATGTAACAGCTCTGCAAACACGAACATCTGTAACAGACCCACGTATGATAGGCAGCATCACAGCGTGAGAAAGTAATAATGGTACCTGCTACTTTTTGCTGACAAGCAGCGCACAGGAGTGGCATGTGAGAAAGACGAAGGCTTAGCTCTGCCAAGCACGGGGCACTCCTACACCACCAGGCGCAAGCTGAGCACTCAAAAGCAAACATTTACCTGGCTTACGGATACGCTCAGATACAGCACAGAGTAGAAAAAATTTGCAGTTGGCAATTTTAAAAATAACCAAGAGGCATACGTAGGTATGTAGCTTTGTGTTTTCTACAGTTTTCCAAAATGAACATTAATTTCAACTGAACGTGACATTAAAATGATGAGTAACAAAAGTTTGCCTGAAAAAGAGTACCTGAGGCCCTGAGGCCCTGAGGCCCAGAGAGATAGCTCAGCAGTTAAGATCACCAGCTATTCTTCCCAAGGATTCAAGTTCAATTCCCACATGGTGGTTTATTACTCCCAGGGGATTCAACACTTTCTTCTGGCTGTCTTGGGCACCAAGCACACAGTGGGCGTACAGACATACATGCAAGTAAAATACCCATACACATAAAATAAAATAGTAACAAACAATTTTAAATAGTTTCTCAGGGACGACTGAAATGGCTAAGTGGTTAAGGCGCCAGACACCCAAAGCTGGAAGGTTAGTTTCTGGCATCTCAAGCAAAGTATCTGGGCTGCGATAACATGTCCTTTCCACTACCAAATTTACCAACAGCCTGTCACAACCAAGTTCTCAGCCACATGTTTTTACTGAAGGAACTGTGACCAAGAAGTGGAAGGGTGGAAAGAGAAGGAGCCTGCATCTTTTGTGCAAGGAGAGCCTGAGGGCCCAAGTGTCTTTCAGAATTCCTTCATCAGTAAGTTTAATTTAAAGATCAGAAAATCCATTTAGAGAAAAATACCAACCACAAAGATTTCTTTCAGAGGTAAGAGTTTATAAACTTCTACTACTAGCATCTACTTGAGCCATGAATTATGGAGAAAATATCAGTATCATTAAGAGTAGATCTATTTTAAAAATGCTCAGAAAACTCAAGTAAAAAATTTAGGCAGAGCTGGGCCTGGTAGAACATGCCTGTAATTCCAGGACTCAGGGAGACAAAGGCAGGCAGATTTCTAGGAGTTTGAGGCTAACCTGGTCTACAAAGCGAGCCCAGGATGGCCAAGGCTACACAGAGAAATCCTGTCTTGAAAAACAAAAACAAAACAAAGAAAAATAATTCAACTTCATTTTTTATGTGTATCAGGGAAAGAAAGGAAAATGTTGTTTATGAAAACAACAGGAAATAGGATAAGTTTTATCCCTTTGAAGTGCCAACGGCCGTTTCCCTCCAGATGTACTACCACTTCATTCTTCGAAAATGAGTCAACACATGAGACTGGTCAAGCTCTGTGGAGATGCAGGTTACAGGCCAATGATCTCTGTGGATTTCCCCTGCCGTTGTCAAAAACACTATAAAACAGACATGGCTTTGTTCAGAGAAATAAACAGCTTTGGTTGACGTGAGAGAAAAGTCAGCCATGTGTGCGAACACTCAGCAATATTGAAGCAAGGTGAGCTCCCAGGGACTTGAAAGTCAACGCCCAGTGACGCTTGGCTGAGCTAAAGCACAGAGCTGCTCATGTGACACAAGGTCACAGGACCCTTTGTGTTCTCAGTTTCACAGACCAGGCCTTAGAACTTATGACTTCCTACGCTATACACTGGCTCTGAAAGGCAGAGACTTTGCATGAATACAGACACAGACAGATAGACTGACACACACACACACACACACGAGAAAACATCCATTCTTCTCTGCCCCGGATTCTTTGCTTCCTACAAGACTCCTTAGCTGAACTTAAACTCTTCTTAGAGTGGCGGCAGCGTAGGGAGGGTGCAAAACCAGAGATCTGAACTTCAGAGACCTGCCTGTGAGGTAAAGGGTGGCAAACCTCATTTCACAGATATTTTAAGTAGCTGTAAAGCCCAAGTGGCTTCAATTTTAAGCCTGTGTTTAGATCAGGCTTGAAAGGGGCTGTGTCTCTTTACAATAAATAGCTAGGCACCACTTTTGATGCCAGTCTGTGTGCTGTGCTTGAAATGGGCCACCATACTTGAAAACAAGACCACCTACAGAGGGTACCTTGACAATGCATGCCAGAACCAATCTCCTGATACCCCTTTGCATGCTCAGGCATTAAGGAAAAAATACATCTCCAGGCTCCATAATGGCTGGCGTGACTGTAGTCATAAAATAAAATTTACATTTTAAATTCCAACACAGTTCTACTCTCATGTGTCTACGAAGTTTTAAAATATAGCTTACAAAATACAAAATAAAACTTGCACCTTTACCTGACCAAAATACCCCGCTGTCTCAAGGCTCTTTACAACAGATTGAAGAACTGGGCTAGCCTCAGCCGGTGGAGGCAGACAATAATCAGTACCTCGGGCCCACTGAAACATCCAGAAGGATGAGCTAGAGGCAACCTGTGGAAGCACCTACTGAAATATTAGAGAACAAGCTGAGAGATGGCTCTGCAGGTCAAAGCACAGACCGCTCTTCCAGGGGACCTAGCTCAGTTCCCAGCAAACACCTCAGGCAGCTCACAGCTGTTCGTAACTCCAGCTCCAGAAGGCCCAACTCTCCCCTCTGGCACACTCTTGAGAGCTTGAGCACACACACGCGCACACACACACAGAGAAAGAGAAACACACACACACACACACACACACACCACACACACACATATATATATGCGCTTGCTTGCACACACATGCACACTAATTAATTAACTAATTAAAAAGCAGAAAGCCCCAATACCCAAATGGCAAAGGCAGGGTTGTTTCAGATGAGGAGCACTTAAGAAGAAGCACTTCTGAGCTCTCTCATTATTAGCACGTGCCCTTTGCATTGAGGACATAAAGGCTCCCCTTTTCCACTCTCAATGCTCCTCAAGTTACAGAACAAGGGACCCTACCTGACCGCTTCTGACAGGTCAGTGATCAAACAAGGTGTCAGGCAGCAGTCAAATTCCATCCCCTCTTAAGGTTACCAGGAGCAAGGACTCCTGGCAGCTTCTGCATTCAACATGAGACAGGACAGAGAGCCTTTTCCACACAAGCATGTCTTATCTTCAGGTGTCTGGCCAACTTCTACACTCAATGATTTTCAAGGAGAAAAAGAAAAAGAAAAGAAATTGTGTCTATTCCCTGCCTGAACAGGTCGATTTAAAAAAAGGAAAGAAAAATGTGACCTCATCTTTCCCTATATGAAAAGTTAACATGAGGTTAGTGGGAGAATATACCAAAATCGTATTGCCTGGGTGATCAAAGTCTGTTTACTTAGTGAACCTTATCTTTAAATGGCTCCAGCCTTTGTATAAGAGTTAATTTTCTTGAAGTATTTGCATTCACATGGTCAAACTGGCCCAGAGGACAGAGGCAGGCAGTGTTCTGCTGAGCTGTAGAACAAGCTGTGGGTTGTTCACCCGTATCTCAAAGCAATCAGTCCACACATTTCTGACAAGGCAGAACACCCTCAGCCAGCTGCTCCCCAGTCTTTCTCCCAGAAGCATTGGAAGCTGGAAGGTCCGTTGCCACTTGTGAGACAAAGGCAAAGCAGAGAGCCCAAGCAGCTGACTTGAAGCTACAAGCTTTAGTGCTCAACCCAGCCACGGGAAACAAGATACTACGAGGAAACTTCAGCAAGGATCTTCCAAAGGCCAAACAAATGAGCATGACTAGGCAAATGGGATGACTGCAGAACCGATTTCCGAGCAACGAGAACTGTTAACAGGCATGAAGAACAGGCAGAAAGATTAGCACATTACCCTTCACCTCAGGAGCTGCAGCCTGTCTAGGAAACTCTGCCCTTGTACAGAATCTGTGGTCAAACAGAAGTCTTACTGTACAGTTGCTATTCACGGCAGGGATGCATATGTGAAGAATGGCTTTCCAGCGTAGGAACCTGGAAAAGATACTTACACAGCCGCCAGCAAAAATCTCTGCCAAAAGTGGAACGGAGCCATCTTTGTGCATAAATTTATCTCTCACAAAATCATTCACCTTAAAGAGAAATATTTATAGAAACTGATGAAAAAAACATAAAGTCATTAAACACATATAAATATACATCTGTCCATATACATTTTTTTCAGTTGATTGCATAAATTAATGGATCTTCAAGTAGCCTAAGAGATACTCTTCATAACAACGGGTAGATTTTTTACTTATATTTTTACAGGCAGGTAAAATATGTATATAGGTACATCTGATACTATAAATAAAAAGACTCAAAGAAAAATGGCTTAAACAACCAAAAATGTACAAATGTCCTGTAATTATAGTAGCATGAAAAGGGAGACATATTGATAGTTGCAGATGAAAACATACATTTTATAAATTAAGAACTGTCCTATAAGTTCTAAGTAAAGTCATGTTAAATTAAATTTAAAACAGCACTCCTCACTGAAACAAATTTAGGCTGCTTAATTTTTGTGGTTTTTGTTGTTGTTTTTAGGTTTTTGTTTTCCCCCAGCTTAGTGGATATTTGGTATCTAAAGTTTCCTCAGGAGGTTGAAGAGCTGGCCTTATGTGTCTTATGCTCTTTTAGAGGATACGAGTTCAACGCCCAGCACCGAGGTCAAGTGGCTTCTAACTGCCTGGAATTCCAGCCCCGGGGTGAGCCAATGTCCTCTTCTGGCTTCCAAGGTGACTCGGACACACATGTCATACACGCACAGCCATACACATGAAACACTGAGTACAATATTCTCTGGATGAAAAGCACTCTAAGCCATTTTAAGAAACAACAATTACATAGTTTGAGCAGATCTGGGCCAGAGTTGAGCTATCTATCTGGAAGTCATGTCATAAAATGATAAACGAAGCATTACAGGGAACAAGGCTATACAGCTCCAGTCTAAAGCCGGAGTTTAAATTCCTAGGGCTCTGAGGCCTTAGGGATGTGTATGTAGAACACACCCACTCCACAGACACTAAAAGTGAGTACCAGCTACCTGCATACTTCAGCCAGAACACAGAGCTCTAAGTATTTGGCTTAGAATGTTCCTAGAACACACCCTACACATGCAATCCACAAGCGTCGGGAGAAAGCGCAAGAGGACATTCTCAGAAGTTCACACCCGACTCAGCATCCTGGTTCTCTGATGCATGAACTAAGCGACCACAGGCAGGCTACTTGAACGCTATCAGCTTCACTCGACGTACATACTCAGTGAATCACACTCTAACCGAAAGGATAAGATGACAGGTGTCAAGTGCCTGTGATGGTAGGTATTGTGGGAATGTCACCACTGCTGCTGCTAAGATGAAGAGCAACAGACAGCAGCGGCCACCTGAAATCATCTCCAAATTCCTTTACAACAGTTTTGGATGTTGGATGTTACATGGAGAACAAGGAGAAGCTATGTGTGCTGACTGCTCTGACCGTCAAATTCGTCAGCATGGCTGAAGGACCACAAACCTGCTGAATCACAGAAGGATACCTGCTAGGCTGTTGAGTCTGTGTAAATTCCCTTAATAAGAAGCCCCAATTCAAAGACTTACTGTAAGTTTTATGGCCTTCTCCGGGGCGACTCCCAGTAACTGTGGCAGCAAACCTAAAAAAATCAACAAGAAACAGAAGTGTATTAAATAAATTAGCATTAACTACACAAATCAACAGCTCTGCAGAGGGGATCACCACTTGAAAACTGGGGCAATCTTTGCTGCAATTTTCTGCTATTACCTTTAATGAGAACACTTGTGATGGAATTTAAGAACCGAGTTCTAATAGCCACATCAGCCCCGAGTAAATTCCCTTCCATATTCTGGACCATTTGCACATTGGGTAAGTCAACAGTGTTAGCAGTACAGGAAAGCTCATTATCTCAGGAAATTTGCTTCTTTCCCTCTGCCTCCTCCTGACGCCTTTCCCATGCCCCCTAAATGCCCACAGTACACTAAACAACTATGACTTGGTGATGAGCACCAACAGGCCTTTCTCAAACTTGACAACTAGAGAAAAAATGAGTTTCTAAGCCGAGAACAGAAGGGACGCAGAAAACGAAGGAAGAGTAAGTCCTGTGTGGTCTAGAATGAGGCAGAATGTGGATCTGGCCCACAAGGAGCAGATGGGGCAGGTAGTACAGGTGGGCGCCACGTGCTGCAGACACATCAGAGGCCAGAAGACTCAACCTCACTTATTCTGCTAGAGGAGAAACAGGTGGTGCGTTCGAAGCATGAGTGATATACGGACTAGATATGTATATGAATAAAATATATATATGAATATTCACTCATATATATATGAATGAAAACATGTCTTTTATTTTATTTTATTTTTCTTGTTTGGCTTTCACTCTGTAGCTCTGGATGCCTTGGACCTCACTAGGTAGACCAAGCTGACCTTGAATTCATGGAGATCTGCTTGCCACTGCCTCATGAGTGCTGGAACTAAAGGTGTAAGCTAATCTAGCCACTTTGTGGAGACAGGGTAACTATACCACGTGTGTGTGTGTGTGTGTGTGTGTGTGTGTGTGTGTGTGTGTATGGCGTGTGAACACGTAGGTGTGTCTCAGGAAGGGAGACTAAAGATAAGAAGAATGGCAGCTGCTTCAGTTTTTAATAGTATGAATAACTGGGTAGAACTGAGAGAGGCAAAATAAGGGGACTGAGGAAAAATGTTAAGAATTCTGTTAGGGCCACAAGCAGAAGTCCTATCTTGAGACAGCATGGCCTATGACATGATAGTCAAGTAAAACAGAGTAGCCCTGTATTTCTGAACCAAAAAATGATGCTATTTTCACTTGTTCCTTCTAAGAAAAGAAATAAGTAAAAACAGACTAGTCTTTCCTTGGCTTCATGGTGTTCACCTAAGTCCACAAGTACAACTTCAACACCTACACAAATTCCACTTGCACCCCTCTTCTGAGGGGACAAGTGCAATCACACACGTTCTTGTAGGTGCAGCCTGAGGCCAGAGCTTGCAGTATGTGGAATGTGTGTCTCCAAATCCATACAAGTGCTTGACTGAGTAGCACAAGTTTTCAAACATAATCCATCCAGGCTGTTTGCTAAGACAGAATGATAGATATGACAGCGTTGGGCCTCTTTTTGGTGTCTCTTTAAGACAGGTGACACTCTTATCTTTAGGCAGAATCTATGCATTCAATTTGCCATGGTCCCCTGTGGTAGTTTTAATAGGTATGGATCCATGGAGTCATAAGTTTTGAATGCTCAGCACTATTAGGAAGTGTGGCCCTGTTGGAAGAAGTGTGTCACTGTGGAGGTGGGCTTTGAGGTTATATATGTTCAAGCCACACTCAGTGTGAGACACAGTCCTCTTCTTCTCCCTGCCAAACTCCCAGCTGCATCTCCAGCACCAGGTCTCTCTGCCATACTCCCTACCATGACGATAATGGTCTAAACTTCTGAAACTGTAAGCCAGCCCCAATTAGATGGTTTCCTTTGTAAGAGTTGCTGTGGTCATTGTGTATCTTCACAGCAATGAAACCCCAACTAAGACACTACCCTAAGGCAGATATCAACAGACCAGTGTCCAGTGTTGGCTTTCATTCTTATAGTCCTGTTGGTATCCTCACAATAAAGAAAAGTTTCTTGGTTTTGCTGTTGTTGTTGTTGTTTTGCTCATGGTAATATAAATAGGACAAATAGGGCTAAACAAACCCTAACAGCTTCACACAAAGCATTAAAGGTGAGAAAGTCCATTTCACTGTGGAACTAAACAATAACGAGGACGCCAACATTAATGAAATTTAGGACACACCCATATAATTTTTATTATGGCCAGTCACCATCTGAGGTCTCTATTAAGCCATTTAATCCTCACAACCACTCCTAGGGAAAGAATACGATGGTTTGCAGAGGTTAGATAATGGATTTGGTAAATGGTGAGGCAATGACAAACCCAAGTCCTTTCTAGTCAAGAGTTTATATCAGGAGGCCATACTCGATTGTCATGTGGTTCTTAAGCTGCAGCTGTGCTCTGAAATAACATACCGAGGTCTTACAACCTTCGAATTTGTGACACGTTCTCTACATGGCTGTATTTTTCAGCTCTTGCTCCATTCCTGGGGCTTCTGCTAACTGGGTAATATGAAGACTGGTCCAAGCTAAGCAGCTGGTGACTTAGCAACCTGAATGAACACTATAACCAGAGCTGGCCAATCAGGGAGTCCTCTCCAGAAGCAGGACTGAGTGTTCTTTGAGGCAATGCACCCCAATTTATACAGGGGCAGAAAATGCAAAGATGCCTCAAATGGTGCAGGGAAAGTGTCTGGTTGGATGCTAGGCAGGTACTAGGGTCACAAAGAGGCAGAAAGCACAGATAAACACAGGAACTGGATCAGTGGAATGAAGAGAACTTGGGGCACAGAGTATGGGAATGCCAAGAGAAGACACAGTTCAAAGCCAGGCAGAGCTCCTAGGTTGTCTAGAGATGGCTGGGCCTCCTTCTGAACCACAGAGCCAGGCAGGCTCCAAGGTAACTGTTGCTTCTGGATCAAGGAGATGTTTGCCTTCCCTAGCTCTCCTGTGCACTCTTAGTAAAAGCCTCCCTCTCCCCACACTTGCTAGCCTGGGGATGCTGCGCTCTCTACACTCTAGAGAGGGAAGAGACTTAGGGTGCCTCTCACCCTTGCCAAGCACTGGGTCTACGTACAGAGCACTTGCTTATTAACTCTGAAGAAGCAACTTCCAGTTCGAAGACAGGCTCTGTTATCACCCACTGAAGTATTAATTTCTCCTACGAAAACATGGGCATGTGCCATTTAAACTAATTCTTACTATGCAAAATCTTGATTTCTTTCTGCTTTCAGGCACCCCCCCCCAAATGCTGAAGTATTTATTTGCTACATTATTTTTCTCATCATTACGGCGTAGAGCAACCCTAAACACTGTGATTAAAGTGACGATCTCTTGTCTCCATGCCTACCCTGTGAGTCTTTTAAATGGCTAATAAAAACCAGCCTGGCTCTTTGATCACCTCCCTTTGAGGAGGGTGCAGCCTTGCCAGGCCACAGAGGAAGACAATGCAGCCAGTCCTGATGAGACCTGATAGACTAAGGTCAGATGGAAGGGGAGGAGGACCTCACCTATCAGTGGACTGGGGGAGGGACACAGGAGGAGAAGAGGGAGGGAGAGTTGGGTTGGGAGGGGATGAGGGGGCTACATTTGGTATGCAAAATAAATAAATTATAATTAATAAAAAATTAATTAAAAAAAACCTGCCTGGAACCCAATAACTGCATTGTTACATACCATCATGTCAGCCAGCCTTGAAGCAGACTGGAATTGGTCCTTCTGACTCGAAATTTAGTGAACATCAAGAAACAAAACAGAAAAGCTTTCATTTAAGACCAAAAATAGAGCAACAAATATTTACTCATGGAGCAACGTCTACGCAATACTTTCTGCGTGTGCCTGGTAGGCTGAACTGGGATGAACAGAAATGAGACAGATGGGTGACTTCTGGGGAAAATGCCTCAGTTTACAGAAAGGCCCACTTGCCTACCATCCCATCCTATTTGTCTACCGGTACCAGAAAGAAGACAGACTACCTGAAAACAGTTTGCAAACTATCTGAGCAGGGAGAGAACAAGATGCCTGCGGGAGGCTTAGTTACTTGTCTTGGATTCTGTAAGTCCAGGTCTCTGGAGACGAGATCAAAGCAGAACGGAAGGCAAGAACGATGTGTGGAAGGGTACCATAATATCAAGATCATGGTCCTTCTAGAGTCAGCAAAGTGACTGGAGACTGTGGGTCACAGTCCTAATAACAAAGGCTTCGTTTGGGGCATTCACTGTACACCAAGTATTACATGTAATATTTTGTGCTAATTAATACATTTAATTTACATGATGATTCTATTTTATGGATCACCACCACCACCACCACCACCACCACAGTCCTCCCCCTTCCTCTTCCCATCTCGCAAACCATGAAGAAAATGAGGCTGACTTCCAAGGCACTGTAGATCACCTAACTGTTGGGAGGCAGCACAGTTCACCTAGGCAGTTTTTCCCCAGTGTATCTGTTTACCTGATTATTACACTGCTTCTCACATTTGAGCCAGGCTAAGGGGCATGCACCAAATTCTGTGGACACATGGAGCTAGGTTTAAGAAGTAAGAAGTCCCAGAGGTACTTGGAGGGCATTGGTCAAGGCTAGAGGTATTTAAGAAGAGAAAAGGAGAGAGGAGAAAGGAAAAGAAAAAAACCTAAAGTAATATAATCAGAGACCACAAGTTTCCTGTTAAATGAAGACCTCCAGAATGGAGCAAAACCAAACTATACATCCAGCCCTAAGACCTGGGCCAGGTTCTGGCACTCAGCGAGGGAAAGAACCATTCTTGTTCTTACTTTCCTACGGCTCTACTGTAAAACACGGCTAAGCCTGGGTTATAATATGAGGAACAGATGGACCTTGACACTATCAGCCCTGAGCAAAGGTCTCCTGAAGGCATCATAAACTGCCAGACAGTGGAAAGCACAAAGGTGGGAATTCCAATAATTCTTCTTGTGCATGGTTCTCCGAGAAGAAGGGTAAAGATGGCTTTGGTAAGCCTCCAGCAAGCATTCCAGTTACAGCACCTCATCAGAGCCACGCTTTCAGCTCAAGAACATATGTGTTTGACATCTGGGTAACTCAGCAGAAAAACCGGGTTGCTAATATAAGATGTCTCTGGTGGTCCCCAGAAATTAATTTTAAGCCACTCCGAACAGAAACGGGATGTGTGCGTGTTGTTTCTAACTTGTCAAAACAGCAGTCCATTTTCCAGCTGCCTCAGATGAAATTTATTAGTGTGGTTACTTCTCTAATCTTCTCTTTTTAGTTTCGCTCCATCAGCACACATGGCAAGTCTTCCTTGGCACATGTTACCAGAAGGCTGCTAATGCGAGAAAAGATTTACAGGGCACAGAATTAATGCAGTATTTTCTCTTCAAATTTCACGGGTTGAAAATATAAATTACACTGTTTCTTCTCCCTTTGAGCAGCCTATGAGAATTGAACTAGAGGCGAGGGTACTGAGCCCACACCAGGAGCCGGAGCGTCACACGGCATCCCAAAAGAGGCTTCCCATGAGCAACATGCTCTAAACGAGAGGCCTACCACACTGTTAGGTACCAAAGAGTCTTTAATAACTACTTCAAAAATATTACGTCATTGTAGAATTTCAGAGTTGGCAAAGACCGAGAAAACGCTCATTAGCAATCCAAGCCCAATTAAAGCTTATTTATTCCCCCAAAGTTGGTAGCAGCTGAATGGCAAGGCATAAGCTTTGGAGTTAGACGGATCCGGGTTGCAATTCTGGGACTGTACCACTCTCTAGTTGAGAGATCTTTCTACCTAGCGCTTATGTTGATAATTCAGAGAACGAATGTATGTAAGGCAGAAGGCGCTCATCCTCTGTTTTACACAGTCAAAGCTGTATGTCCTTCTTTCCATCTTTCCAAGCCAGAGCCTTGCATTGCTTCTTATTTCTAAGAGGTAGTTCAGGCTAGAGAATGCCTTGGACACAGAAGACGGTAAGGAATGCAATGCTATCCACTTGCCATCAGGCCTATCCTTGAAGAGCCCCCGTTAATCAGCGACACCTGGACTGAGGGTCTAGGTGCCCACCTAAAAAAAAAACAGTAACACCAAAATAAAACAAATTTTCAATTGTTAGTTATTTAAGTTAAAATAAAATCTTTTAGCTAAACATTGAAACACTTCTGGACTTCTCTGTTCGTAAGCAACTGCTTACAACGTAATTTCTCCTGGGTGGCACGAGTCCTGTGACTAAGGGCATGGGTCTGAGGGCCTACCACATGGTTTAACTTCCAACTGTTCTTTTATTGGCTGTGAAGTTGACTGTAAGTCAACTGGTCTTTTTGTACCTTAGTTTTCACCCCTTCCCCAATGGGAAAAATCACATCTTCCCCTTCTTAGGCTACTTATGAAGAGAAAAACGAGTTAATATAAATCTTGAGAACAGCCCCAAGCACACAGAAAATACTTCCTTGGTGGACTTTGTCATTGTCAATGTCATCATCATCATCATCATCATCATCATCATCATCATCATCATCATCATCATCATGAGCAGCAGCAGTACACGCATCATAACAACACTGAACGTTTGTTCCCTGTCTTCTTTCTTCATGGGAGCCAGACTTTATGCAGAGGCTAAGCAGCTTGGTCCACAGCACCCAAACTATTCACTGCCTGCAGCAGAGCTGGTTACGTTCCTACTTAGTACCAGCTCTCACACGGGGCTCTAGGCTTTTCCTGTTTGGCTTTTCCGTCTAGTGAACATACTTCCTCCTAGAGGGTGCCTTTCATATAACAAAACCAGCTGGGTGGCATCACACCTCTCATTCTGCCAATGGGTCATGAATAGGAGGTTCTCTGGAGAAGGTGGTGATCAGAAGTTACGTTCTCATCCTTAGAAACTGTGGCCAGCACAACTACTGGTCTAACCACGTAAGACAAGCAGGTCCATAAAGGCAGCAGGGCCTCTAACTAGAAAGAAACTCAAAACCTAAGGGAGTAAAGCTGTGTTAGTTCAAACAAAAGCAAACCCAGGTTGCAGGCAGCCCTGAGAACAGCGGTGTAGCCTACACGCTGAGAGGTAGAAGGCATGCGAGGCGGAATTTGGTAGGAAAATGAATACACATGACACCATGACTCCATGAAGCCACAGCCAGCACACTTTGAACCAAGTGGCAATCCTCTCGAGCTGTCTTACCCTCCTGACCATACCGTGGAGGTCACTACACTTGTTCCCATGTCCCCAGAGAGCCCCCTCTTGCTTTGAAAATCACATTAACCCTCACTCTGGGGCTCTCAGCACTCCAATAAGCCTGCCTTACAACCTTTATTCTCATTCCTTTCTCTCCACACTAGTTCAAGCATTCCTTCCTGCCTCCCCCTCACTTCATTGTCTATCTGCCTCTGACTCCCACTGCCCCAGGCAGGAGGCTTCTGCACCTTCCCAAACACACTCTCCAGTTTCAAAGCCTCACTACAGTCCCATTCTCCACAGGCTCTCAGGGTAGCTGCTTCACAGTGGCTGATTATGAGGCCAGGAAAGAGGAGGGGGAGGTGATCGAGATTTCAACACCTGTTGACAGGGACCCATGCTTTACTAGAATTTTCCACCAGAGTCTACACATGGTTCAGGGTTCCTCTGGGAGCCTCAGTATTAAAACATAAAAACGAACGACACCAATAAAGGTCTAGAAGAAAAGGGAGTCTTTTGATGCTTCTATTTGGGAGCTTCTTAGAAGACCGTGAAGACGTGTCACTCAGTCTCCTTTGGGTCTGTGCGCTAATAATGTTCCAGACGCCGGTCATCTACTACCTAAACTAAGATGTTTAATCTGCCTCCATCTGAACGAGGGCAGCAGCTGCCCAAACACCACTGTTCTCATGAGAAGTCGGAAACAAATCTGTCATTAATCTCTCCTTTAGGATTACATAAAATTCTGAGACCTGTCACCCCAAATCCCAAATTTGTTGGGCTCAACACTGCTCCTGTCTGGCTTTCTCAAGCCTCTGCCCACTTCTCACCTGTGTCAGTCCAAGTGTGTGTCCCCGCAGTGTCTGCCACAAGGTTCCCTTTCTCCCTAAACTGGGAAGCAGCCGAGTTTCCTGCTCACTCTTGGTTTCCAACAATCAGATACCTGTCCTTTGATTTCTGTAAGTCAGCATCATACATTAAAACATTAAAGAAAGTGGGCATGAAAATTAGAGTCAAAGTAGCCTATTCTGCACAAAATGAACATCCTGCTGGACAGGAGTGGACCCACAACTCAAGGCAGCTCACAGAGAAACTTTGGTTTCTTCAACGGTGTACAAGTAGGACCTAAGGAAACTTCCATAGCTTTACTTTAGCATTAAGATTTCTGGGCCTATTTTTCTCCACAACAGTTAAGAATGAAGAATGAAGGCGTCTCTCCTGAGAATCCCCCTGAACCTAGATTCTCTCAGCTACACTGCCATCAGCTATAACAAGAGACTTGGCTTAGACCAGCTGCCTGCCAACTTTCTTCTAGAACACACACAGATCAATGGCTTCCTGAAATATCACCAGAACATCCTCTAGATGTCACCTTGAGAACATGCCAGCATGGAGGATGACTGCTATGAACCACAAAAACAATTGGAAATAGTTCAATGGGCTGACTGAATGATTTTTTTTTTAAATTTTTGTGGGGGTTAATTTTCATTTTATTATTTATTTGCCAATAAATACTTATCCAAATTAAGCTGTAGTTCATAAAATGATCTAATTTGCTTTTCCAGAAATTTTTCTTTTTTCTTATTCCAAACACGAATTTTAGGGCTCTCCCATCAATAAAAACAGAAATGGTTTAAGAAATGATGCTTCTGATGTACTCTGATTTCTCTTGACTTTAACACCTGTCCCCAGAGTCCTCCCCAACCATCTTCCAATGTCTGAGATTCCTCAGCTGACCACCTGGGCACTGCGGGGGGAGGGGGGGAGGATGGGGGAGGAGAGTGCTGTAAGTTCAGAAGCAGCAATTACTTATTTCAGGCATGTTAAGAACATTTGATTATGGATGACTACCCAGCAATTGTTTCTCTTAGACCAGCTCAGGCTACGGCAGGCCAATGAGTGAGCGGATCTGCTCAAGCAATTCACCCAACCCAAAGGAACTGTCAGGGAACTCATTCAGCTTTCAAACACCTTTGAGTGAGTTAAATCGGTGTGGAAACCTGGAAGGAGACAAAGATTTTTAGAGTAACTCTGGGGAATCCTGGATTATCTACTTACAGCCTAAGGGTTGAATGCTCAAAATTTAGAAAAATACCTGACAAGAGGTGTCATCTTCTTGTTTATTAAAAAAAAAAAAAAAAAAAAAAAAAAAAGTCATCTGCACTGCAGAGGTGTTTGAAGCCTGAATCCTAAGAGGAACTTGCCCAGCAAGCAAGAGTTGTATAAAAAAAACAAAACAAAACAAGGTGGTCCGGGGGATGGAGCAACAGGGCCCTATACTGGGCACCAGGAGTGAGTGTTCCCCATCTCACAACCCTCAAAGGTTGTAAACCCCACTGCTGGCGCTCAGCCTTCCTGCTGCCCACGGGCAGCGACTTGGATGCGTGTTCTGCCTGGGCCCTGTGCAGATGCTGCCTGTTGATGAAGAAAAAAAGGCCAAACAAGCCCTAAAGCACAGGCAGACAGCTAGGGTTCCATGGGGAATGACTTCTAAATACAAAAACAGCTTCCTGAGTTCCTGATGTTAGAAAAGACTGTGGTGGGGAGCTATTAACCTTGGAATAAAAACACTTGATACACAACTGCCTTCTTTGACAGTGTTGTCAGCCCAGCGTCCCTGCAAGCATGCCTAGAGGTGGTTTCAAATAGGTGAGCGACCTCCTTTGTACCAAATTCTCAAATTATCCTATTTAGGAAACATGATCATCTACACATGTTACGTAGATGTTATCTCATGCAAATTCTGAAATGTGAGAAAATGCCCCATAGTTTATAGCTCACTTATAAATTAGAGATATACAACAATATTTCAACCACTGCTAGTACAGAGTATTAACAGTAGCAAGTTTATACTGTCCAAGTTTAAATTTGACCATTTTCCTATATAATTATAAAATTTCAAAAAACAATTACATTTAATTATCCAGAGTTGCCTGAGGACGTTTTGCCTAACAACTTGGTATATAAAGGCTGAGTCTCAGAAATACTTGCCTTTTTGTCTCTATTATTTTCATTTTAACAGTGACCATTTTCCCTTGGGTTAACTACAGTTTCACTGGTCTCTCTCTGGCCCAATGACACACATTTACAAACACACAATGACTGGGTACAATGAGCTCAAGAGCACTGGTTCCTCAGCAGTCCAGAGTAGTAAAACACCATTTTCAGGGCATGTTATCTTTAACTGTCTATCATCTCATTAATTGCTTAATCCAAAACAAGAGTTTTACAGTCAACTTTTTGTTTTAAAATCCACCCTCTAGCAAAGAGAAGCAACAGGAACAAGAAAACATAGATGAGTTCCCAGGGCTAACCTTCTTATATTCACATTCTACTCATCAGCCTGGCAGACAGCTCCGGTCCCTGCCCTAAGGGTTCATGCACCCTGAGCCGGATAGATAAATGGCTATTTATGAACCTGGAAGCAGGTGAGGACTGTCTCTTGGTGCCCAGAATGAACGGACTCTCTCTGTGCCAGCTCACTCTCCTGCCTGGAGGTTAAAAGCAGTTGTGTCTCTTCTCTAAACATCCACAGCTCAGTCCTCAAGAGAAATGTACTGGTTTGCACAGCCCACGGTCAGTCATTCAACACAAGCACCCTAGGAGCTCTTCTGCTCACGGGGTCAAAAGGTGAGGTCACACAGAGAAAGACTTAGCTATAGCTAAGAATCAGGATCTGCCAGATCACGGGAGGGAAAAGGGGACTGGAAGTTAAAAGCAAGTCAACACAGGCAAACTGAAGGGCTAACACATTGTTAGGCAGGGTTCCCCAATCTGAAAGGCACCGTTGCCATTAATTTCCATACCATAAAAGCCCGTAACAGTAGTGAGCAAAGCGTGGACATCTCTGCGCAACAGAATTCAGAGTTTAAAAGCCAGCAAGCAAAGCAACAAAAACCATGAAAGCAGGTAATGTGGCCATTTTGCCTGAGACACTGTAAAGCATCAACGGTGACATTAACCTTGTACTACCTAGAAGCCATTTTATTTGAAAGGTTGTTGTCACCAAAGAGGAAAAGCATTTCAAATGAAAGGTGGTGACCCTACAGGGGTCATCATTAATCACCTGGGGTCAAAGACCTTCCAAATTGTAATAGGAGGCAGGGGGCAAGGGAAAGAAGGGAGAGGAAAGATCAAAAGGCCTTTGATGGGGGTTATCTACCTACACAATAGCACCTGCAGAATAGACCTCTGCAGGAGGAAGCCTCCCAGCTTCTAAAGTAACAGGGGTTTTGCTCATTAACTCAGTTTACTTCGGAGACTAAAGTCAGCAGAGGGCAGAAGAGTCCTAGAGGTATTCTCATGGCTGTCACTTTTATCATGCCTCAGTGGAACACAAGGCACTGTGTTCTTTTACAGGACCAAGCCCTACGGTTGAGAAGAAGGAAGAGCTACAGTTGGACAAACGGCAGTGGCCTGACTTGAAGCACCTTGCAATTCTGCATTTGAGTTTATGGGAATGTACTTATCTACTCTTTGCAAAAGGCAAGCAAAGATAGGAGGTGGGGAAGAGAGTGTGTTTCCTCAGGGGAGGCCAACAGAAGAGAAGGTCTGCGGGGCCCTTGGTTAAAATGACACAGGCACTCCTTGCTCCTGCTAGCACCGTTTCATGAACCTTCCATGTTAAAGAAGCAGGTGGGCAAAGAGGGTGGTGCATGTGTGAATCAAATCCACTCGCATGCAGGGAAGAGGACCTAAGTCACGAGGAGGTAAGCAAGCAAGGTTCCAGTGGACACTTGGTTATCTGCCTGACGGGTTTCCCTTGCTGCACTCTTGGAGCATGTATGGCTTTAGCGGGTCCTTGACCTTAGATAGTCCAAGCCATGTATTCTCAATTCTTTCCTATATGTATATACCTAGGGTAGAATGAAATTTAAAAATAGGACACAGCAAGAGATGAACAACAGTCACATTAACAAAACAACCATAAATGTGTACAGTAATTAAAGGCATATGGATGTGGTCTCTCTCAGAGTAGCTTATTGTATTGCCCTCACTCTTCCTGACGCAATATAAGCTGGTACAAAGCCTTAGTGAGGTGAGGAAAAGAGGCGAGTGGCCGTGAGATGTAGCATTAAGATGCTACCGACCTGAAAATATGTTAGACGATGTAATGGCTGGATTCTGGAGCAGAAACTGGAGGAAGGTCACATGTTCCTCAGACTAGTGCACTATTTACAATTTGTGAGTTGCTTATTTCTGGAATTTTCTAGTCTGTATTTTTAGAACATGGTTGACCATGAATAACTGAATCCATGGAAAGTGACACTATAGGATGGGGATCACTAGACATTCCAGGAGACTCAAAAATCTGAAGCAGGCCGTGTCTTGTCCCTAGGATATGTTTCCCCAGTAGATGGTAAGTGGAATAACTCAAGAACACAAACAACGAGCTTTTCAAAAACCCACTAAAAATAAATATAAAAATAATTTATTATTTTAAGAAATAAAACACACAACAGAGCAATATAAATGGCTTTCAGACTTGGGGCTGTTTTGATTAGCCATACCCTAGACGCCTACAGCCTGCACCCATTAGCATGGATAATTGAGAATCCGCTGGATTTCCATTTTAACAGTCTCTCTAATTCATTTCAGGCGCTGAGATGGGAAAGCAAAACCTCGGCCATGATTCCACTTACATGGACGGGGCACTGCACCACTCTACGCCGTACTAACCTCTGTACAGTCCAAAGAAGCCTTCGTAGCGGAGCACTTTCTTAAAACAGTCGAAGCTGTTTTTATACATGAGCTCTCCCACAAAAGAGCCAGTTGATCGCTGGTTCTGCATTCGAGTCTTTACAAGATCGATAGGGTACACAGCAGTGGCTCCAACAGCTGAAATTAAGAAATGCCGTTATCTCAGCCAGAATTACGGTGATGTGGGTGAAAGAAATACAACACTCAAAGAAAGGATTGAGAAATGGGAATATTTGTATGCACGAAACTACTGAGCTGCCTCTGTAAATTTTTTTTTTTTTTTCTTCAAATGTGCCCTGACAAAAGGATGTCACTGGGGTTTAAATTAAAAGCATATTGGGGAAAGTCCAACCTCACAGAAGGGAGAGAAAATTATCGCTTGTGGGATGCTGCTCGCGTGCAGGTGGGAAAAGGCCGCTCGGCTCTGCTCCCACCTAATGGGTATGGGCTGGTTACTGACTTGGGGGTGACCACTGAAAGCGGCAAGGTGAAAAAGCAGAGAGAAGACCAGACGAACAACGAAAGTGACAAGGTGACACTCATCCATGACTAACCTCCAGCAACAGAACCCAGACCAAACCTGTAGGCTGACTCTGCGACCTGGAGAAGGACTGGCCGAGCTGCGTCACCTGAGGCCTTCTGCTTCACACACACAGCGTGCAGGAAGCAGGCAGGCCAAGGACAGAGCAGAGACGTGCAGTCATTAAAAATGTCACTCACCGGACTCTAAACACAATACAACTAAAATGTAAGAAGGAAAACGAGACTCGAGTCCACCAAGTGCTCATTAATAAAAAGGGTTCCCTACTAAGCATGACTGAAATCATATTGGGACCTAAGATCATGAAAATTAATGCTTTGAGCCAATGTTCCAATGCACAGTTCTCACTAGTGATCCTACAAATGTCAATGCAAACAAATAAACAAACACCAAGGAGATAACATTCTTGATTCATCAAACTGGCTGGGCTTTCTATTTGAATTTTTTTTTGTTTGTTTTAAATAATACTCAGACTGGTAACAACTGATAAAATGTTATCCTCAAACTCACCGTTAACCAACTATGAGCTTTTGAGAATTTAATAACATATATCTAAATACTTAAAATGAATATAATCTCTGATGCTGCTGTTCTCACAGTTAGGTGAGAACAGCAATGAAAGATGGGGGGAAATGGAATAGGCTCTTTAAAGAGCAGAACTCCATGAGCAGAAATTCTAAAAATAAACTAAATGACCAATAATGGAGGTTTAAAATACTATGCTGGTGGGCATGGAGGCACAAAGCTTTAATCCCAGTGCTTAGGGAGCAAAGGCTGGTCTTTGTGAGAGCTGCGCCAGCCTGATCTACCCAGCTAAGTCCAAGCAAACCAGGACTACATAATGAGACCCTGTCTCAAAATTAAATAGTAAATTAAAAAATACTATCACCTTTAAAACTAAAGCACACTATTTAAAACAGTATCTTCAAAGATCAGATGTTGGTTTAAAGAAATGTTCACAAAACTCCTATTTTATAAAGAAAACATGAGGGGCAAGAGAGATGGTTCAGTGGTTAAGAGCACAGGCTGCTCTTCCAGAGAACTCAGGTTCAATTCCCAGCTCAGATGGCAGCTCAGAACCTTCTGCAACTCCAGTCTTAGGGATCTGATGGTGACAGGCACCCCTGTGGAATACTGATGTAATGAAGGCAAAGCGCATAAAAATAAAATTAATAAATTTTAAAAATGAAAGAAAAGAAGCTAAAAAGAGCATGGTTGAGTATTTGGGTGTTTGGTATTTATATTCCTTTTACCTTTATTAAATGACTGAACTATTTCATGGCATTCTCACATATATGTGTGTTGAGTGTTTTGTCTTTTTTGTGTATGTACACCACATGGATACCTGGTGCCTTGAGGGTGTAGGATCCCCCAGAGCAGGAGTTAAGGATGGCTGTGAGCTACCGTGTGGGTGCTGGGAGCTAAAACCAGGCTTTCCACAAGAGCAACAGTGTTCTTTGCAGTTGAGCCATTTCTCCAATCCTTCATGGTATTAAAAATAAATAAATAAATTAAGAGAATAGAATATGAAATCTTTCGTTGTTAAAATTATAGATATATACATATATACTGTGAATATATAGAAATATATAATATGATATAATATAATATATAAAATTAGTACTAATATTTTGGCATCTCTATCACCTAGCAACACTCAAAATGTTTATGATGGCCATAACTAAATGAGTTATGGGTGAGTTATAGTGACTCTATTTTTTCCCCTCTCATTTTTGGTCATCTTCCTAAAACTAATATTTCAAATCAATTAGCTGTTTTGTCATTGCTCTTCTGACCTGTTATCATTAGCATTACTGAGGCCAATCCATTTTAGAATGTTGTACCACCCCATCTGTGTAAATAAAATATTAACTCTGTCCCACAGAGTTGTCAAGTGAGAGTGACATATAGTCAGTGCCTAATAATACATTCAATAAAATTTGTTTTCGAAAGGCAGGATAATTAACATCAGGGAACAATGAAAACGATCACCAACCTCAGCTACCAACCCACTGAATTTTAACTGCTGTCAATGCAACACAACTCCAATACAATGAGATCATTTGAAATCTTCAGTCATTTAACAGAAAACAGCTCTACATAGAAATATGCGTGTCTAAGGAGGTAAAACATTTCCTCCACAAATTCCATGGATTGTCTCCAATTCTACCACTCTGCTCTACCTTCATTGTGACAGATGTAGTCAAAGGGAGAACATTGTTTTATTTACATGCAGGAAAACATGTGATACTAAAAATGTTCTAGTATCAAAATAATGAGAGCACTTTGAAGACACTAAAGGAACCTGCCATTACTGCTAATTCTTCCTCTGAAAGATGAACTAAATTCCAGGTTCTTATTTAACTTTTTGGAAGCTACAAGATGCCATATGTTCTTAAAATGACAGAAGGAAAGAGTCCGGCTTCACTGTTCCCCTGTCTAGGACAAACACTGAACGGGTGTAGGGTGTAAGGAAAACGCAAAGTAGCCCACGGGTAGGTGGCCTGCCTTGCTTGAATTTGAGAGGCGCAGTGGGGTTTGTGGAGCAAAAGCAAAACCACCCTACATTTCAGGTAGGGTTGCTCTGGATTGCTTTAAACCTCTAAGCAATGGCCAATCTCTTCCTACTGGAAATCTCAACAAACTCCTCTAACCCTTTCTTGGCCAGTACCAACAAGCACCCGTTATAAACCCTCCAAAGCTGCAAAGGGCACAGAGGGGGGAAATGGGGAGGTGTTGCTGCCAAGGGGGAAGCAGGGGAGATCTGAAACAGCCCCTCTGCTTTCCTAAATCCCCAAATCTCTACAATAGCTGGTGGCATGCAGACGAAGAGATAATTATCTCAGACACAGCGTCTGAAATCAAAGGGAGGGGAGCGCAGGGCTGCTTCCACCTCTGCCCGGGATTACACAGTTCTTTCTCCTGCACCAGGAGAAATCGGCTTCCTCTTTTAACCACAGCCAGCTGCTTTCCCAGAGGTGCCTAGTTGGGATTTACTGGGCACACACACCCATTCCTTCCACTTCCATGCGGCACACAAAACTCTCTGCCGCCTTTGGGTGGGAAGGAGCTAAAGGGAGGGGGAGATCCTGGCTCCAGGCCTGACAGTCCTAAAAATGCAGCCCTCGTCAACCATTGTGGTCAAAGTGGCGTCGCTGTTCAGACCCAGAGCTCCAAGCCAAAAACAGTTAAGTCTCACAAGATTCGAAGATGGCTTTGCCTTAAAGGAGGTCGATTTTTCTTAAAAAAAAAAAAAAAAAAGCTCTGTCTGTTCATGGATTTATTTTACAAGCGCCATGCAGGCACAGCACATCCAATGAAGGCCCCTGCTCAGCCCCGGCTACAGCACTGAGCAAGAGTTAAGTGAGGAGGTCCCATGTCTTAGGTTTCTGACTCCCACAACTTCACGACATGGGCTTCTGTTAACCATAAAATAAAACTGAGCATTCCTAGCATTGTTTCCACATAACTTATGAATCCTTTCACAGAGAAAATAGGTCTAAATGCCTCTGAACTATGACTCCAGACTAAACAAAATTATCTCATTTTGATACTCAGAAAAACGGAAGGCACGGCTGTTAGAATGCTCTGACAGTGCCCCGCTGAGGAGCTAAGATAGCCTTCATTTAGCAAGGCCAGCAGCGGCTGGGGACAGTTGCAAGAATCAGTGCTCCACACCCACATCCCTCAGTACTAGATGCGAAGAAGAAAAGAGCTACTTGTTTCTGGAGCGTTGGGGTTTCTAGTGCTGGGGGAACTGCCCTGTCTTTCTAAGAAACACATGCCCGTATCTGTTCACCAGAAGGCTGCTAAACAATTTTCTCTTTCAGCCTCCTCAAAATGCCTGCATTTGGGGAGCAAAACTGGAAAATGGTTAAGCCAGAAACCAATGCTGGGAACTCAAAGAAAGGTTGAGGGGCCTGGGTATCTCTGTAGAAAACTCCAGAAGAGGACTCAGTTTGATCACTCACCTGCCTCTGGGCCTCAGCCAAGTTGAAGGGCAGCATTCCTTCTTCTAGGGGAGCGATGCGCTCAATGTCTGCCAAGGTCATGCGTCTGGACAGAAAGCAAACGCAACAGTGATGAAGTACCAGATTTCTTAAACTCACATTATGGAACTCCAGATCGCTCCTTTTATCACCTCCCGTATTTCAGTGCTACCTTCATTATTTGGTTTCTTTCTCTCCTGCTGAATTCTCCCTTCACCTAGTTCCTAACCTTTTTTTATTAAACTAACTTTTAAAAAAAGCCGACTTACCCCCTCGGCTCATATAAATCTGCTAACTGAAACAAGATGTCAACTTCCATGGGTGTAACCTGACCAAACTTCTGGGCGGCCAGAGCAAACTCCTCTGCGTGGAAAAGAAGAGAAAGAGAGATTCAGAAAGACCAACACGAAAGTCAGCACTGGCTCAAAGCGCTGGAAGAGTGGACATCGCACGTTCCCTGAAGTCATTCCCCATTCCTCCAGTTTTTTCACACCCTTAGAAAAAGAATGCAGAACTTCATCCCAACACTTAAGAGTAAAAGCTTGGTGCCATCTGAAGGCTGTAAACACATGGCACTGGGTGGTATTCAGATTACAGAGTGAGGAAAACAGGAAGAGTGGACGGAGCTTCAACCTGCTCTCTCCAGTGTCGACACTACTACAAATCCAAGTGAATTTTCTATTTTTTTTAAAATCCTATTGAAATGCTGATATCTTTGAGCTCAGGGGTCACATGATGCTATCATCAAGACAGGTTTGTGGAACTCCCACATATTTTTGATGGCCACTCGTGAGGCCGCCTATGTAACTCAAGTTTTTACAAGAATTGAAAAGATTCAACAAATCTTTTATCTTGTCTTCAATCAAAGGCTATCTTCAGTTTATCAGAAACTCAGTAAAGATTTTGTTTGCTTAAGTTTGTTTGATCACAGATTGGAGGACACACATCACCAACTAATCAACGGTATGAAGGGGACAGAGCGTTCTAATATAAAAACTCCAGGCTGCCTTCCTCAGCCTCCTTCCCTAACACACTTGAAACAAAAATTCTGATACTATCACTCACCCTTAGTCACCTC
This sequence comes from Meriones unguiculatus, assembly GCF_030254825.1. Classification (NCBI taxonomy): domain Eukaryota; kingdom Metazoa; phylum Chordata; class Mammalia; order Rodentia; family Muridae; genus Meriones; species Meriones unguiculatus. The sequence goes on from NC_083368.1 coordinate 36,517,532, forward strand.
CACGTCTTTCCTGCTGCCAGCCAGAGTGCTGTAGATCTTTCTAATGAGTTCCATGTTGTTAAGGAGCGAGTTAAATCCATTAAAATAGGAGAAACTAACTTGATGGGATGTAGTGCCTCCAGCAGCCTTGGTAAGTTGAAAACGAGAGAGAGAGAGCGAAGAAAAAAAAGATACATAGGTGAAGTGGTTCCAAAAGTACCTATATTCACATTCAATGCTGTTTTGGAAGTAACCAGAAATGAATACACACACACAAACTACCACAAGCATTTTTCTTTCACATGAGAAAAGAAGGTAGAAGTGGTTTTTAAAAGCAACTGCAAGTAATCATAACCAGGACTTGTACTTCCATACACAAGCCCCGGAAAACTAAATAAATACACGTGTAGGATTATAACAGTACCGGTAGTCATTTGCACAGTTCAAGTTTCGGTTGGAAATGTTTTATAAGTTGGTTTATTTCATCTAATGAGCGAATGTTAAGGCCTTAAACTTAATACAAACTATATCATGTGTTCATACATGTGAAACGGAATCGTATCAGTGCAGGCATACTATGAGAAGTGGATAATGCAGCCTTAATTCATATGAAGACTTGTCAGGACACTTAAGCCGGAAAGAATCACTTGCGTCGGAGACTTTATATTGGTGGGACAGGTAAAGAGTAAGTGTGTTCGGTAAAACTTGAAGCTGATCAGAATTCTGATAATTTGATTTTTTTTTTAAGGAAGCATTTTTCTCCTCAGGGGACAGGGGAAACAGACAATATGTCCCCTGTGAATGGAACCTCCGTTTGGGGTTTCAAATTCTATCCTTCCCTAACAAGGCAAAATATTTTTTATTAGAAAAGCACTTCTTTAAAATAGCCACATAAATATTCACTTAGTAATCATTTAAAATGGCTGACATTTGCATTTACCTGGGCTGCGGGGGAGGAGGGTGCAACAAGAGTGAGATTAATATCATGCCATAATGGGAATGAAGTACCAGGAAACAAAACAAAGACTTGACAGGTTCATGGTCAGCATTGTGGGAAACCCAGACGGCTGTGAGCACACTCACGGTCTAGCCAAGGGAGAGTTTCCAGAGAAGTGGTTCCCGAACTGTAAGAATCAGCTAGAAGCTTTAACATTTAGACACTGTGATATAGCCACCCATCAGCGGTGAGAAGATCATCTATAATGATCTTCCCTGGTAATCTAGAAAGTCCATGGCCAAGACCTGGAACCACGATCCAGCAAGCTGCACGGCCTCTCAGAGTTCTAGGTAGTGAGGACGTCAGTTGGACATCCTCTGGGATGGGACAATCACGACACATAATGCCAGGGCTCTACCTGTCACAAACAGCACTGCAACCCCAACAAACACCAAGAGCCAACGAGAAATCTAAGCTTTAGACTCTTTCTGTGACTCCAACAAGACATCAAAGCACGCACGCTTGAAAGGGCGCCTGTATGCATGCATGTTTCTTTTTCCTTCAAGAAGAAACATGAAAATCAGCATTCGACATATCTTAAAATATAAGGCAAAATTATCATGAAATGACAAATTATTTACTTTCTTCTTTTTTCTAATCCGGTATGAACAGATAGATCCTTGGTATTCATGAGTTCCACATATCAGATGCAACCAAGCACAGAATTTTGCAAAGATTTAGGGGGAGAAATTACATCTGCACTGAATATATACAGATGTCTTTTCTTGACATTATTCCCTGAACAACACAGCAAAGACTTAAAAATACTTTGATTATGCTAGAAGTTACAAGTAATCTAGATATGATTTCAAATACAAAGAAAATACATGTAAGTTATATGCAAAGATGATGTCATTTTGTATAAATTATCTGAGTATCCGTAGAGTTTAATATATGAAAGCACCCTGGTACAGGCCCCCGGGGACACTGAGACACAATTGTATACACCCGCAAAACATAAAATATAGACAATCAATTAACCTACCCACTAAAATGTACCAACACATGTTTCGGTTTGCAAGGGTGGTCATATAGGTGATCAGATTAAGAAAATATTAGTGTTTTAAACAGGAGAGGAAAAAAAAAAACTAGACAATTCATAAGAACTGTTCTTTTACTATCCCAGTTTACTTAGCACAAAATAGGGAGAATAAACTACTTCATTAGGACAATTCACAACTTACAGCTACTAGACATTCTTCCACGAAAGGAGTCAGGACATGTGGGCGGATGGTGACCATGATGTCCCGGAAGTCAATGGCTGTGACTTTTCCAGTCTTGGCGCTATCTCGCTGGACAAAGGCTTGCTTCGCATGCTCCAACTGTACTTCCTACAGTTAGAAAACGTAAAACGTCTCTTTCTTATTGGGAATGACTGATCATTTTTAAATCACACAAAAGAAGTAAGCCTACATGATTTAACAGGACGCACCTGCCTGTTTTAAAATACTAAAGTACTTTTCCCTTTGAAAGAAAGAACATTTTTCAAATCAGTGAGCCATAAACTTGAAAACATGTACTCTGCTTAAAACCCTACACACAGTGGAATTGGAGCCAGACATGGTGGTACATATTTGTGATCTCTATCAGCACTTGGGAAGCAGAGGAAGGAAGATCAAGAGCTGAGAGATGGTCCTGGGCACGTTATGGCTCTGATGTCCACCGGGGCTGCATGAGAAAACCCTGTGTCATAATTACTGTTCTAGTGTTTTAAAAAAGCACCAGGACCATGGCAACTCTTATTTTAAAAAAGGATTTAACTGGGGACTTGCTTACAGCCTTACAGGGTTAGCTGAAAACAGACAGGCATGGCACCTGGGTGGAAGCTGAGAGCTTTACATCCTCATCTCAGACCTAGCAGGCATTTTTGAAACCTCAAAGCCCACCCCCAGGAACACAGCTCCTAACCCTTCTGGGACAGTTTCAGGAGCTGTTGAACAGACATTCAAACCCATGAGCCTACGGGGCCATTCTCATTCAAACCACCATATCCTGTTTCAAAAGAAAGAACAGAAGGTAGGAAAGGAATCAGATGAAGAGGAAGGAGAGGAGAAGAAAAAAGAAAAAAAAAAGAAAAAAACAAGTCAAGGGAACCAAATCATTTTCCTTTCTTCCAGAATTTGAGATATGAAGAAAATGAAAATAAGGATGAAGTTCTGTGACTTCAAAGACCTGGTTGGCTCCAGCAAGCAATCTTGGCCACATGCTAACAGGCAAGTGCTTGACTTAGCAACAGTGAGGAAGTCATTCTCGGCAGGAAGACGCTAATCCTCAGCACTGGTACTACTGATAACTGGGGCAGGTTAAGTCACCGGCACAAGAGGCTGGCTGCCCTGTGCCAGCTGATCCTCCCGGTAGCTGCCGGTAACTCCTCCACCCAAGGCTATGAGGGTCAAAAAGGACACCACAGAGAGCCCTCTGTTCTAGAATAAGAAGCTGGACAGTTTGTAGGTCAGAGGAGGCAACATTTGGATACATAATTCAGTGTGGCTAAATTCGAGCAAGAATCCCAGCTCTCTATTGTTATTCCCAGGAGATGAGTGCAGACACAGAAACCAAACGTGGCTTCCCACTGAGGCTCACTTCTCACAAGGCTGAATAAAGCATCCCTCCTATATATTAAGCACGTTATCATCTTCCGCAGGACACTGCCTACCTTCCAAATGGACCTCAGAAAGCTAATCTGAACGAAACTAAAAAGGATCACCAAAGGAACATCGAGGACCTCAAACGACTTAGGTGAGATGAGGTTTCACTGGTAAGGAAGCCACATCTTAGCTTTGGTAACATAATGACGCAGTTGCGCAGACACAGATTGTCCTGTGAGTTACTGCAATTCGAGGAGTCTGGTGATACTGTGAAGGAGACTCTGTCTTTTCCCTGCCACGCTCAGGTGAGAGGATGCAACTCAACGGACGTAACATTAATAATGACTGGATCTGGCTCATTAATATCGTCATGGTTTACGCTGTCCTGTCTCATTTGCTGTACTTTAAAAACATAAACACTGGCATTTTAAAGATTAATTAATAACAGGAGAATGTCATTAACTTATTGAACCTTAGCTATGGCATTGGCGACTTTGAGTGCAGTACAGCCCTGATGAAACCCTTCAGGGGCCCAAATGCTTCTGGAGCCCCACAGTTGATCTTTACAAGATGCGTTGGCTCGAACCCTCAGGTGCTGCTCACTCTACTTCTCAGGAAAAGTGCTGCCACAAAAATGTCGAAGGTTTCTCATGAGCTGAGGATTACTGTCTCCCTCCAAACTTCCCACTCCTACCTGCTGGACCAGAATAACTAAGAATATACCCAGTCTGTATCTTGTAAAGGCCATAAAATTACACATCACTGACCTCATCATTAATGTCTTCACCCAGTACTCAACTCTGGTCCCTTTGCCAGGTTCAAAGCTTAATTACTGGCATGCTGGTTTCCCAGTGGCATCACCTGAAAAGCTGTCATTTTCAATTCTGTAAGTGGACTTTCCCCCAAGCGCAAGCCAGTTACCAAATTATATTCCCCAGACCTTTAAAATTTCATTTAAGAGGCTAAAGAAATGGCTCATTGGTTAAGAGTACTGGCTGGTCTTCCAGAGGTCCTGAGTTCAATTCCCAGCAACCACATGGTGGCTCACAACCATCTACAATAGCATTCAATGCTCTTTTCTGCACGTAGACTCTAAATGCAGACAGAACACTCATATACTTAAAAATAAATAAACATTAAAGGGGGGGGCTGGAGAGATGACTCAGCAGTTAACAGCACTGTCTGCCAGAAGAGGACCTGGATTCAATTCCCAGCACCCCACATGGCTGCTTCAAACTGTCTGTGACTCCAGTTACCTGGGATCCGACATCCTCACATAGACATACATTCAGGCCAAATGCACATGAAATAAAAATGAATTATTATTTTTTTAAAATTCACTCAAATGCATCTTTTTCTTTTCTCTCGACAGCAGTTGGTCAGTGCCTCCCCATTCCTGGCTTAAATATCCCGGTGGTCTTCACCGTCAGTCTCTGACCACGGCAGTCCACTGGGCATGCATCACGTCAGCTCCAAGCTTCCTTCCTCAGGAGAAAGATCCAGTGTCCTGTATCACTGAGACCCATCTCCCAGGACTCTACAACTCTGCCATGCAGACCCTCTATGCAACTGAAAACTCAACATGTGGTTCAGACATGAACAGGTTATGAGATAATATGCCATCTTACATCAGAAATAGAGCTGACATTATCGGCTTTCCTGGATGAGGCACCAGGTTCTGCTTATGTTTTCCCCTACCTATGCTGTTATCGTCCTAGGTACAGTGGGCGCTCAAGTGAAAGACATGATCAGTGACAGGCTGTCGACAAAGTCAACTGAATGAACAAATCAGGATCTAGTCAACAAGAATTGAGTTGTCTATCCGAGAGCCTCCAATTCAAGAAGAAAAACCTGCTCAGTGCCTGGAGTGAACAAGGACCACAGTAGGCAATCCACTGAAAGCAAAGACCATAGTAGGTATCATCTGAAAGGAAGTAAAATGACTCAGGCCTCAGAAGCACTGCAAACGCTATAGAAAGCCAAGGTTACCCTCAGCAACAGCAGAGGTACCACTGGGTGTTTTCAGGTCTTTTAGGACCCAAAGACTTCCATACCAAAAGCAGCCACAGCCAGCCCAACCTCTCACAGAACACCCAGGACACGAAGACTAGCTTGTCCAGAATGGCAAAACAAACAACAGATGCCAAAAGTCGGGGAGGGCCCACGACTGTTCACACCACAGAAGAGAGGATGTGTTTCTGATGGAAACATACGTGGAGGAACAGTCCTCCTTTGCTGCCGACAGTTTCAACTGAAGAGCTGACGCCAGGGACCCTACAAACACGGGAAAACAACAACAACAAAAACCAACCAAACCAAAACAACCCACCAGCTCCTCTTAACATACCGATGAGCAAATTAAGAGCTCATTTTTAACAACTAAAAACGGGAGACATTAAAATTTCATACGCAGAACTTGAAGCTGTAACAGTGAAGAAGGTTTAGGCTGCTCCTTCCATGTAAACCACCTTACTACAGACAGGGCTCGCCCTCACCTTCACACAGGGAGCTGGGTCCTGATGATACGTAACCTAGGCTTGCTTACCTTATAGTTACTACACAGTCCAGAAAAACCTGCAATCCTCAGAACCCTCTTGCCTTAGCTCCCTGAGTCCTAGGATCTCAGCTGCAACTCAAGCCTGGACACTCTGTCCCTTCCCCCTGCAAACCTCCCCCCCCCGCCACACACACACACACACACACACACACAAATGCCTGCTTGCTACCTGACCATGGTGAAAGAGAAACCCTGAAAATCCTATACTGCAGGGAACTTGACTAAAAATACTTATGGCCATTAGGAATCTAAAGAGCTACAAGAATCTTCTTTTATGTTACTCCATCTTATGTATCTATTTAAGACAGGTTCTCATGAAGCCCCGGCTGGGCTCAAACTTTCTACACAGCCAAAGAAGACTTTCACCCTCCCTTCCAATTCCTCTGCCTGCTGAGTGCTGAAATTATGGGCATGTGCCATAACACCCACTTTACACGGTGCTGAAGACTGAACCTACGGGGCTTCATGCCTGAGGGTCAGGCTCTCTGCTGAGCGAGCCACGTCCCTGGGCCCACATTCAAGTTCCTCTTCCTGCTCTAGATTTTGCCTCTGCCTGGTTTTGTGGGGAAAACCATAAAATCCCCAAATTTCCACAAAGGCGAAAGGCAATGTGTGGAAAATGCCTGGCTCTCCTCACTGACAGTCACAGGGAGTGTGAGGCAAAAAAACACCTGGAGAGGTGTTCCCTCCCTCATGCTCTGCTCTCCTTTCATCCCTAAGGGCTCTGACGTGGGATGGAGGGGTCCTGTAGGACCAGACATACAAGCAACTCTGTGAATGTTAAATTCAAGACTGCACTAGCTTTGAAATAGATACATTTCCAAAGAGACAGAAGACCCCACCCATTTAAGATTAAAAATACTTAAAGGAGAAAGAGACACAATGGTTGACCATAATGAGAAACAGGGAGCAGAGATTTTATGCTGAAAACAAAAGTTAAGCTCTGTAGAAAAAGAACACTAAAAGTAGCAGTAGACGTGTAAATCCGGTCTGGATGCCAGGAGAAACAAGGGGGCAAACTTTGCGCTGGGTGCTCTGCCTCCTTTAACTCGCACACCTGATGCTGTGGGCGCCACGACTTTTCATTCTACAGATGGAAAATGAGTTAGAGTGCTTGAGGCTGTTTGGCCCTGGAGCTTGCCACACTGAGTGTGTCCTTGTGTGCATCTGTATGCGCGCACGCCGTGTGTGTGTGTGTGTGTGTGTGTGTGTGTGTGTCTTAGAATCCTGTTGTGTGTACTAGAGTGACAGATGTGTGCTACCACAGCCTGACTGGAAGCCACAATCTAAACAAGCACTGGCTGTTTATTTTGAAAAACATGGGTATTAAAAAAAAAAAAAGTTGTAGAAAGAGATGTATCTCTCAATACACAGAGGAGGCAACAAACATCAGATTGATACGTAAACGGAGTACAGAAAATTAAACTAAAGTGAAAAATATGAAACAACAAAACCAAGGAGCTGGGAAGAAGACATGCCTCTGAGACGGGCATACCTCAAGGTGCCAAGCAAGAGATACTAGCTAAAGGTAAGACACTGCGTGTCAGAAACAGGGGTGGAGACGGGGCTCAGGGCACACATGGGCCAGGACTTCTGTCACCTAAGGCCAGCAAGGAGCTGCACGGCCATCTTAGACCCTTCTGTTCAAACACCAGTGAATGTTTTCCGTTCCCTCTACTCTGCTTCGTGATGATTAATGGACCAAGCTTTCACTGTAGCAGGTTCTAAAGACTTCAACACGCCTATTCAGACTGCTGTAGGGAAAAAGCCAAACTCTAAAATTGCTACCTGTACAGAAATAAACATATATGGGGGGTCACGCTCCTGCAGGTCTAAATTCATGCTTCTAATAGGCCCGGGACTGTCATTTCCTTAATAATCTCCCGTTTTCAAGAAGGCCTATTTTGAAGGTAAAAATTCTTTTCACCTCTATTCAGACATGCAAGTAAGTTTGTGCTTTGGTCTGTGAACAATTTCTCAGGTAAAACAACAACAAAAGGTCTACGAAAAAACAAAACAAAACAGCACATTCACTTGAGCCATAAAGCAAAGACCATTGAAAGATAAAGCAAACCAAAGCCCGTTTTGTTTTTACTTTTGTGTTTTCAAAACTGAAAAATATATATACAATTTTAATTAAAAAAAAAAAAAGTCAAAAAAATTTAAAAAACTGTGGTGGTAGAAAATGAAGGTGACTCTGAAAACAAAGAATAAACTGTATAAGGAATGTTTGCTCAGATCTCTACACTATTTCATATATAAGTAGCCCCCGATTTTCATAATTCTAAGCTAATTTGAGAATAATATGCATGAAGTTGAGGATATACGTTTGTATGTGCAGGTGTGTGTGTGTGTGAGTGGTGTCTGTGCGCATGCGTGTGAATATGTACACACAGAGGCCCTGCTCTTCCATTCCCTGACTTCTTCTGTGACAAGGTCTGTCTCTCACTGCGCCTGTGCCCCGGCCAGCAGTCAGCAAGCCCTCTTGATCTTGCTGTCTCCCACCTCTCCTCCCACACTGGAATTGGAGGCATATGTGCAGCTACTGATGGATTTCTGCATGTGTGCTGGGATCGGAACTCAGGCTGTCATCCCTGCAAAGCAAGCACTCTCATCTAGAGCCACCACTCCAACTCTGACATCTACACACATTGTAAAATGAGGTAAGGATGGAATTGAGGAATGAATACGTAGACAGCGAAAGCATTTCCATTCGTCACACTTTCCCGTAACCCACACATTCTGCCATGCAATCAGATTCCAAGTGTCAGGGTGAAATTCTGCCCCTGGTTCCTTGGGCTGAACCACCCATAGGAGTCTCAAAAATAATGCCACCTCATCCTCCACACCTACGGCAACACCACGATGGAAAACAAGTCCAGGGTGTCTCTATGTTGCTCTGCTCTTCCGAGTCCCTGCTACATTTCTCAGTGGGTAACAGCCAGGGAGATGTTAGGAAAAAAGCGTCCACTCTCAGCAGGGTGTTACTGTAAAAGCCGGCTCAAGCTGTTCAACAGGAGGGCAGGCTGATCACCTTGGACATAACTGCATAGTGAATCTTGATTTCCTTTGTCCCAAATGTAGAAAGTGCGTAAGAAAATGGAATCTCACTTGGAATCTACCCAAGTGAGCTGGATTCCACCTGGACGCCAAACGATGTACCTTCTATAGAGCTGGGGTAAACAATGTCAGCTCTCAGCAGACCTTTTTTGTCTCTGGAACGCGAGGGTTATTGCAATTATAAGCCAGGACCAAGAGGCATTACATGTTCTGTTGGTGCCAGCTCACAATCAACAGCAACAGATTCACAGGCTGCAAATGTAGATGTGGTCTCCGGCTGTGAAGGCTTGCGGTCTCGACACTTACGTTAACCAATTTCAAACAGTAAATGTTCTAGATCAAGGCTTGCAGTTTCATGACACTGTAATGTTCATGCACACAGCAATAATCCCCACATCATCTCTGTGCCTGTCAGCTCTTTACCCAAGGCCTCTTGACAAACCTTGCTTGTTCAACAAAATGTGCTAGTGTAAAACACGATTTCTCCAGAATGTTTTTCTTCTTTGTTTTTGGTGTTTTTTTTTTTTTTTTTTTTTTTAAGACAGGGTTTCTCCGTGTAGCCCTGGATGGAATAAACTCTGTAGACCAGAATGGCCTCAAACTCAGAGATTTGCCTTCCCGAGTGCTGAGATTAAAGGTGTGTACCACTGCCTGGCTTCCAGAGTATTTCTCTGGCAATCTCAGTAAATGTTAGAATCTATTTGTAAATTCATAAAATTCATAAAATCAAAGCTTTGCTCTAGGACATGAGAATAGTGGTATATGAAGAGTCTTCCAGAAATGCACATATCCGCCTTTAATTCTTAAAACTTGATAGAGACAGGCAGGTGGTTCTCGAGTTCAAGGGCAACCTGGTACATACAGCAAGCTCTAAGCCTACCGGGTCTACCCTGTCACAAAAAGGAAAATTAAAAATAAGGACTTAGAAAATGGTTCACCTTATAACAGTTACAAACACATAACAATATTCATGAAGCGGAGATGAAAGAATTGAGCACAAAAAAAAAAAAAAAAGAGCAGCCATCCCTGGTGTAGAGTTAGGTTACATGGTGTCTTCTGAAATCCTTCCCCAGAAATGAGGAAGAATCCAAAATATAGGTTTTGACCCTGCTGCTCAGTCCTGCACTTGTGAAATCTGTAAACAAAGTACAGACAACAGCATACGAACTCACCACATAAGCACTGTTGTTTAGCCAGGACCTTGGTAAATGTGAACCTGTGGCATGAGGTGCTCCAGCCACACACCGGTTTACACCAAATCCATACTTGCTTAAATAGAGCACAACATTTACTAAATAGAGGGAAACAACTAGAGCCTGTGGGGAGTGGCATAGCCAACCGATATGCACAGAAGCATGGCTACCACGCCTGCTGGCCTGAGCCAGCTGAGCTCCTTTTAGGAACATTGGTATTGTCACTATAGAACAGAGGCTCTGAGAAACCACAAGGACTTTGTCCCTCTGTCCCTGCAGCTGCTCCTTTTCCTCATCAGAGATAGGCAAGAGGATGTGTGGTGACAGCTTTTACATCTCAGATAGCCAAGCATATGTCTGCTTGTGTAACAGTGACCACAGCCAGGGAGCAGGGCCTACCTTTCTGAGCTCTGCCTTAGAGCTGGAAAGTGGGTATGAGCTGACAAAGCAGAATCCTGAAACATAGGAGACAGAGCTCACTGTGTTAGGCTCTCTATTGCTATGATGCAACAGCATGACCAAAAAGCAAGCTGGGGAAGAAAGGTTTTATTTGGTTTATACTTCCACATCACTGAAGGCATTTCCTCAATTGGAATTCCCTCCTCTCAGATGACTAGAGCTTGTATCAAGCTGGCATAACACTAGCCAGCACACTCACTTCTGTATTTCAGAAGCTACCAGTATCTGGGAAGTAAACAAGGGGCCTGAAGTAGGGGCTTGATGTTCATCCTGCCTGGAGACAAAAGTTTAAAGGAAGTAGATAAAATATCTGAGCCAGAGAGGAGTGATCCAAAGTACTCTTCAAATCCAGCACTGATGGAAAGCCTCCATCAACCCATCTACTCATTCTTTCTTCTGAGTCTGGAGTTGGGTTTAAAGCAAAGTCCTTGTCAATATCACTGGGTGCTACAGTCACTTTACAGTAGTAAAAGTTCAAGGCATCCATCCTGGCTCTAAAGGCAAAATCGTCCTGTGCATGACACTGTGGGATGTTCCATTAATTTTTCACAGCTTGGAGTCAAGGTTAGGCAAACACCTACAAGCTGAAGCTGGAAACAAACAAGTAATCCCTGAATCATCTAACCCTGGACTCAAGCTCCTCACCTCTTGAGCCAAGAAGCTGCCGTGAGCAGTTCACAGTTGGCTGGATACGGCATAATGGACACTTGCTCAAAGGGGGCAATGCGACCATCCTTCCTATTGGCCACATCCCATTGAAACTAAAAGTTAGTCTGTGTTCCACGAAGTCAATTTGGGGCATCTGTCTCAAAAGCATTATTGCTATTACTCTTCATCAAATAAACACCAGCTCCTACCCCATGTCAAAATCCTGTGTAAACAACAGCAAAAATTAACCTCATTCCACTCCCCACCTGAGTATATAGAAGTGGAAATGGAGATTCACAGACATTAACATGTTCAACAAAGAAAATGCAAAGCTTTTCTTGAGGGGTAAGAGGGAGGAGGATCACTCTGTATCCCAGCCTGTCCTTGAACCTTCAGCAAGCAATCTTTCCGTCTCAGCCTCCTGGGTGCTAAGATTACAGGTATGACCTACCTACCAGGCCTGGTTCACAGCATTTTTGTTTTGTTTTGCTTTCCTTTTTCAAGGCAGGGTTCCTCTGTATAGCCTTAGCTGTCCTGGACTCACTTTGTAGACGAGGCTGGCCTTGAACTCACAGAGATCTGCCTGCCTCTGCCTTCCCGAGTGCTGGGATTATAGGTGTGGCATGAGCCACTACACCTGGCTGGTTCAAGGCATTTATGAAGCTTTGTCAGGATATAACAGCAAACTTAAAAGCGTGACAAATTCTGTGTATTTTAAGATTAAGTCTAATGGAGAGTCAGGAAGATGACTCAGTCAACACAGTAAATCTGATTTTAATCTCTAGAAACTACATCTAAAATAAGTAATAAAGTAGAGCACAGTGAGGCATACTTATGTGACAGGTCCCCAGACCTTAGCACAACTGACGCCATCTTAGAGGCACCATTCTAACTCTGCCTAAACAGGAACAAAGACCTGATTCATTACAGGCCTGGTAGATAGTTTCAGGATCCAGGGAAGTTCCTTAACCTTGTTTTTTGGCTTCTCTAGTTCTGCTTCTTGGCCACTGAAGTATGGCAACAGGATATGTTTTTTTTGCGTGAAAGACAAAGAACTGTGAGGATCTGACCCAATTGATTTGGTTAAGTTTCCCATGCAGCCACTGGCCAACAATGAAGACTTCCTACTCAGCTTTAAGACTGTCCATGTATGTGGACCGGTGGGCAGCATCTGCAATTTCAGTGCTAAAGAAGGAGAATCAGGTGGATTCCTCGGCTTGGTGGCCAGCCATCCTAGTCTTCTTTAAGTTCCAGATCAAGGAAAGGCCATGTCTCAAAATAACAAATGGGTATTACCTGGGGAACTATAGCCAAGGGTGTCCTCTGGCATCTACTCACATATGTGCACACATGCGAACACACACACACACACACAGCGAGAAGTCGAAGAGTAGCACCTCTGGACACTAACTGGCTACTTACACTAGTCAGTGCCTAAGAATGGATGCCACAGAGTACATCTAAAGGAATAAACTGCTGGGGATTTGGCTGTTTTTATCCCACCGCTCTTCCCTAGTTGTGTCTCCATCTCCCACCTCTGGCAAGATCAGGGCAAGAAAAAGGACCAGAAAAGCCAAGACACTAACAACCCTGCTGCTAACAAAGAGCTGAAGGTGATTCCCTGTCAGCTTTCCTCCAGGCTCAGACAGGAGAGACCCTGAAGGAATAACACTCAACACTGGGCTGTTTGGTTGGTTGGTTTTGCTTTTCTGTGTAGCCTTGGCTGTCCTGAAACTTACTCTGTAGACCAGGCAGGCCTGGAACTCACAGAGATCCTCCTGCCTCTGCCTCCCAAGTGTTGGGATTAAGGGCATGCACCACCACCACCCAGCTTCTGTTGTTTTAATGTTTTATTTATTTTTCTTTTATGGATATTGGTGTTCTGCCTGCTTGTGTGTGTGTGTGTGTGTGTGTGTGTGTGTGTGTGTGTGTGTGTGTGTAAGATCTGCTGGACTGGAGTTACAGATGGGTGTGAGCTGCCATGTGCGAGCTGAACATTGAACCCAGGTCTTCTGGAAGAGCAGCCAGTGCTCTTAACTGCTGAGTCAACTCTCTAGTCCCCCAACATTGGTTTTTAAGTAAAAGTCTTTGTAAAAGAAATATGACTGCTGAAATGAAATGATTTAATTAAAAAAAACCTAAAGAAATGAACTCTTTACAGAGATTTGTAGGCCAATAAATATTGATCCCTTGTGACTAAAAACATTAGCATATAAATTAAAACATTTTTAAAAGATACTTGAAGAGCAAAACCAAGCCATAACCATAATTTTATTTTTTTAATTCATTCTTAGTTGGCCTAGAAGAGATGAGATTCATTATAGCATTATCATAGAATAAGAACTGTATAATCATATTTAAAAATACTGTTGGGCTGATCTCCTCAATGGTCCAATGACCCAATCACAATAGAGAGGAAGAAGAGGCTGGGAGGGACTGAGCTAGCTCTGGAGTGGTGCTGGAAAGCCAATGCCCTCACAGCAAAGGTAGCCTAATGTGGCCATACAAATGGTCTAAGAACCAGTTTTCAAAGCTGCCTGGATTATTTCAATACGTAACAATTGGAAATTCAGCAGCTTAATCTATAAAAGACCTCAGGAGACAATTTTACAGTTACAGACAGGCGGCTGCATCTGCTCCTTTTCACTGGGAAACACACAATATTGGTACACAGTGGAATAACCAGGCAATAATCCCAATTGCAATTCTGAATGCTGCCAGAAACAAATGCTCTGAACCACTGAGCCATCTCTCTAGCCCTAAGATTTTGACTCCTTTGACCTTGCAACCCTGAGGGGATCATTTTCTCACTCTTAAACAGTCAGAGGTTCTACAAAATCTTTTAAGAGCCCATGTAATTCTACAATTACTACAATTCTACAAAACTGAAAAAGTAATACTTTATATTTCCAGCCTTACAAACCTGTGGTGGATCAGGCTTCGGGGCAAAAGCGAGAATCCCAGCTTATACTTATCCCTTTTTCCTTTTTGTCTTTTTCACTTTTTACAAATGTAAGAGTCCAGGATCAAGAGAGATGGCTGTTCTTCTGGAGGACCCAGTTTCGATTCCTAGCACCTATATGACCACTAGCTCACAACCATCCATATATCACTCCAGTCTCGGAGGATCTAATGCCCTCTTCTGGCCTCCTCAAACCCTGCATGTGGTTGCACAGGCATGTAGACAAAACACCCACACACAAATTAAAATCATTAAAACACGTACATATATTAGCAGAACAAAAATACAAATAAGACCTTTGATATAAAAATATTCCAGGACTATTAGAAAAATAATTCAGGGTGAAATACCAGATAATTAAAAAAAAAAAAAAAAAAAGAATTACACCCACCAGCAAAAACTGAGTGAACTCCGCATACGTAAGGTGTCTTTTTCTTTCTTTTCCAAAATGCAGTTGAACAAATTCCGAATCCCAGTTAAATGGAATATGTTGATGAATTGTGGTCTGTCCAAAAACTTGTTTAACATCCTCTGAAAAAGAATAAATGGTGATTAAGATAAAGGAAGTCGGGTTCTTTCTTAGATGAATTCAAGTAGGCCTTTCTCCTGCTCGTTAAAAAGTAACTCAACCTGAATGCCTATAGTACAAAACTGGAAGAAACAAGAGCCAGAATATTCCCGGGAACAGCGGAAATATTAAAGTTAATGACCTCAGAAGTCGAGTAAAAAGCTAAACGTTATCGCATTTGTTTTGTCTCAACGTTTGGTGACTGTTTTCTATACAGAAGACAGGATTTAATCTTTCGTGGCCATGGTGGTTTGAGTGGGGAATGTCCCTCACAGGCTCACCTGGTCCCCCACTGGTGACACGGTGTGGGGAGCTTTTTAGAGGCAGAGCCTTGTGTAGAGAAGTGTGTCAGTGGAGGTGGCTGTGAGGGTTTCTATCTTATCCTTATTTCCTCTCCCCCTTTCTGCTGCCCCTGTTTGAAAACAAATGTGGCCAGGCAGCTTCTGGCTCTTGCTGGTCTGCAGTCATGCCTTTCCCCAGGACTATCCCTATGAGATCATCAGCCAAAACAAACTTTCTTCTGAGACTGCTTCTAGCCATGCTATTTTATCACAGCAACTGGAAAGTATCCAATACAGTAGCAGAAACCCATACGTGCATAACAAACTTTTAATGTAAACAAGACTAATAAAAGTCAAGTTTTTGGAAGATCTGGACCCTGGTAAAACAGCTGAAGCACATTCTCAAAACCTGAGACTCCATCTGAGCTGGAGTTGGTGATGAATCCCTCAAGCTGCTCTTGTGGTAAAAGCCGGCAAGCAGTCTGAGCTTTTAACATTAATTCTTCCACGAACTCCAAGACAGGGTTTCGCTGTGCAGCCCTGGCTGTCATGCAATTCACTCTAGGCTGGTCTTGAACTCAGAGATCCTCGTGCCTCTACCTCCTGAGTGCTGAGATTAAAGGCGAGTGCTGCTCATTGCCCAGCGTTAGTTAGTTAGTTAGCTAGCCAGTTAGTTTTTGAGATGGGGTGCTTGACAGAAGTTCTTAAAATGTTCAAATAATTCCATTTCAAGTTGTACTACTCAATGTCCTGGTCTCTACTTGTCTCTGCTCATCTTTAGAAAAGGGGGCTGGGAGGTCACTAATTTGTAGAGTCTTTGCTTAGCATTGTGGGGGAGAAGCAGATGGTTCTTGTGCACACATACACACTCACACACGCATACACGCACACACACACACAGACACACACACACGCACATAAGCACGCACACACACACCCCAGTATAAAAAGACTGACACAAAATAATATGAAAATTATTTTTCTAAATAAAGTATTATTTTATTTACTTGTCTCTGTCAATAAGGAAAATGTGTCTTTAAAGGGTGAAGGGAAAACAAATAAGTATACTAGTGAGTTTTATCCTTATTTTTTACCTGTTTTCATATACCTGTCAAAGGTGCTCATTTTTATAAACAAAATAAGCCTGGTTCCTTCTCTTCCTCCTTTATGAAGGAAGCAAAAGAAAAAGAGAAAAGTGCTTGAGTTCTCTCAGGGGTGCCAAAATCCCTTGTGCTTGTTTCTACTGCTTCCCCCAAATTTCCTAATTCCTCCTCATTATGCCCACAAAATTTTCATTTCATGTTTTTAAAGGTTCCAGAAAAATTTTACTTGTCACGAAAATAGTAAGGCCACCATCAGCATACGGTTGTGTGTGTTTGCACAGAGAGGGTAATAAAAATCAAAATTATGCTGAACATAAATTTTATAAATGGTGAGGGAAAAAAATAAAACCTCAGGATGACCATGGTAGGGACAATAAAATAAAAATTTCAACCCTCAAGTCTTCTTAGAGAGAGAGAGAGACTTACAAGGAAAATAACATAAACCAAGGATTGAGATTTAAAAAGAAATATTGGGGAGTGGGGAAGGAAGAGAGACTCCCAGAACCTCTAGCCCAGGGTCAATAAGATGAATTAGATGATAAACTCCCTCATGAAGAGTTTCTGACCTGAAATTAAAATGTCTGGGGCTCCAATACTACTAGCAACAAGGGCTACCATGTCCTGGTTGCTCACCAAGTGACAGGATTACTCTAAGAGTTCCAAGTCCCTCAGCCTGAAGCCAGACTTTCTTCAGCAGCAAAAGCCTCCTAAGGTAGCCCGTAGCTCCTGTCCAGTTCTGTGTTCACCCCTCAGCATAGATCAGGCCCAACAGACTCAGCAGAGGCACCACAGTCTGCTAATCACAGCAATTCCTTACCAAACAAGCAGCCACACTCAGACCATAAAGACAGCCCCCAAGACACACAGGAACTGCTTCCACACCCTAAAAACAATCTGACTCTGCAGTGAGTTCTTAGTAACAGGCAAGCAAAAGGCGGCTGCCTAGGGCTCTCAGGTAAGCTGAGGACTCCTTTCTGCCACATAGTAGATGGAGATCATTTTATCACACTAATTACAGGACAACTTCAATAACATGCTTTCTTGGCCCTTCCTTCAGGCTTCCTGGAAAGTAAGAGAAAATATTAAACAGACAGAATACATAGCCAAGGTACCCAGGCATGTTAGTGTCACATAGCCTGTAGAAGAAAATCTGGAGAAACTGGAGAATTGTGTGCTAAAGGTTTCGACACCTTTTGAAGGACTAAAACCCCCTACATAAACATTTATACACACGGTTACACTTATATGAGCTTAAATAAATTAGTGAATACATTTAGAACAAGTTTCATTCTAACTAATAACTTCTCCCCCCTGCAAATAACTATTGTCTCCTACTTCGTTAAGGTCAGACTTGAACACAGCACTGTAAGCCTTTAACTCTAGAGGCAGAGCTTGATTTTCGAAGTCGTTTGCCAAGCACTGTCCTTTAGTAGCTGTGATATCACTGAGCTACCCCTCATCCCTGAAATCTGCCAATCCTAGTTATTAAAGAAAACTAGTTACGTGGTCTACATATACACCGTACAGCTTTAGTTCCGAGTAGCATATTAATCCCTTGATGGCATAGGCCTCACTGTCCAAAACTGATTCCTTTCCGTGGCTAGCATAGTACTGGGCAGAAAGAACAACTTCTCCCTAAGTTGCTTTTTAATTGAAATCAGTCAGTGAATGTTTACAATAGTTAACACATCAAAGACGGCAGCTTTCTGAAGCACTACGGTTTTCCTTATGGGGAAGTAATTTCTGTAACCACTGGCAGCCGTGCTCATCCTGAGTCCCTCATCCCAGTGACCTTTAGGTCTACAAAGGAGAAAAGAGTCTGTGTGTAACTAACAACATCCCTAAGTTTTCCCGATACAAGAGTACAAGGACCGAATTTTGAAAAAATTAGCTTAGTAAGCCATGGAAGAGATTCATTTGCCATTAATTCTTAACTCCCCACTGAAACAGCCAACAAATATGTAGGGAGAGCAAGGATTGTTTCCAGATCACCCGGTGCAAGTCAGTCAAGTGCAACAGCAGTCATGAGCAGACCCTGGAGGACACAGGGTGACTGCGTTGCCAAACATTCCTTCCATGCTCTGTTTAAGTGTTAACTCCTTAGAACTGCACAGCATAAACACTGGCGGGCCAAATGTGGCCCAATTACCTGCTTCTTAGCTGTTTAACACAATGGCCACTGGAAGATGGGCACCATGGAGAGCCCATGGAAAGCCAGCCGCAACTCTGAACCAGCACGTATGCGCACTGTACCCACTTCTGTGGGAGAAACGTGTAGCAGAAGAGGTGAGGGGCTGAATCCAAGTCTAACCGCACCAAATAAATCAGGATCAGGCCCACACAGCATCAGCACTGTGAGTGTGTGTGTGTGTGGGGGGGGGGGGGTGTCTCCACAACAAGGAAGTCAAATTGAAGAAGGAAAGCACAGAAATGGGAGGGAAAGGCTTCTTAAATTTTTATATTGGCCCTTCAGGCTGACTGTCAAAAGTTTTGCATTTTTTTTTCTTTTTTGTCTGTTTTTATTTTTGTTTTTTTGGGGGGGTACTTTCCCAGGAGTTCTGAAGCAGAAAGCAAAGTTCATTTCTTTTGAGGCAAATCAAAGGTTTGGCCACACTATCTGAACCCAAAGCCACCCTAAGACGTGACAGATCCTGCTCCAGATACCCAAGGCATTTCCATAACCTGGCAGCAGCAAATACTTTTAGTCTGACATTCCTAAGAACTGACGGCATTTACAGGCGGAAGCAAAGACGGTTCTGGGAAGAGGTTAGGGCCTCCTCGGTGTGCAGAGGGTGGCAGAAAGCAACGACTAGACCATTATCTGCCAGTTGGCACAGACCCTACGACATCTCACAATCACCCTCCTGACCTACATACCAGGGTTATCACCCACACCGAGAAATGGCCACGCCAGTAGAGAGGCCAGTGATGTGCAAAGCACAGGCGGTCCGCTCTATTCCTTTTCCCATCTAAAGTCTTTGCCTTCGGGTTTACAATCAGAAGTGCTATCTGTAAGCGAGATAATCACCCTAGGTTAGTGCTATTCCTCCCTCACATTAGGAAACGTAAAAATGCTGCCTCACACAGAATCCTCTCTTTAGGGGAACAGACAATTTTTCATTTAACCATTGGCTATTTAAAAAGTCCCTGAGTCTTCTAAGGCAATGAGAAGAGCATACTCACAGCTAGAAAATGAGAAATTAAGAATCAAAGAGACGTGTATGCCCAACAAAACGCCATACACTCCCCACACACTCCACCTTCCGTAGGCAAATGAGCATAAAAGACTCCAGGAGTTGAAACTTAGGACTATCCTATGACTAAGCTCATACCTTTTCCATATTTTCTTTTTGTTTTTTAGTATTTTTTAGTGACTTATTGATTTTTACCTTACGTGCATTTTTTTTCTTTTTCTTTTTTCGCCTGTATGAATGTCAGTGTGAGGGTATCAGTTTCCCTGGAACTGGAGTTACAGACAGTTGTGAGCTGCCATGTGGGTGCCTAGGTCTTCTGGAAGAGCAGCGAGTGGTCTTAACCACTGAGACATCACGACAGCCCCCAGAAGTTTTTAGCATGAAGCTGAAGGTGTTTTTGTTTGTTTGTTTAGATTTATAGCATGTGTATGGGGATACAGGTATTTTCCCTGCATGTCTGTGTACCGTGTGCATGCAGTGCCCATGAAGGCCAGGAGAGGGCGTTGGATCCTGTGAAACTGGAAGTACAGACCTACCAGGTGGGTGCTGAGAATCAAACCCAGGTCCTTTGGAAGAGCAGTAACCAGTATCCTTAATCACAGAGCCTTCTCTCAAGCCCCTAACCTGAAATCTTAGAGAAGAAGAGAAAGTCCAAAAGTTTTCTGCCATTTGTTGCTTAGTTGGTTGTAACTCAAACGCTGAGAACTTTCTGGCATATTATTATCCCTATCACTTACTTAGAAGGAGTGAGAAGGAGGTGGAGGCTTCTTCAGCACATAAGATCTTAAAATCGGATACATGAAATAAGGCCAGTCAGGCAAAGATAAGCTGGATCCGTACATGCAAAAGAATCAAGTCCAGCCCTGACCACCTAACAAATAACTCAAGACAGATCAAAAACTGAAATGTAAGAGCTAAAGCTACAAAGACATTAAGATGTAAAGATATGAATATAAAAAGAGGCACAAGCCTTGTATATTATATATATATATTTATATACATATATACTGTTACATATATACAGTACTTGATGTGTTAAGCAACACATGCCAAATCCATATAATAGAATATTACTCAAAAATTTAAAAAAGGACTAATTGTATGTTAATATATGGACTAGTGTGCTAATATTGTGGGAGAACCTTGTAAACTTGGTGCTAAAATGTCTGTACTAACAGACCACATAGTCTATGAGTTAATTTATATAAACTCCCAGCAAGATGGCTGAGCAGGTAAAGGTGCCTGCCTCCAAGCCTCGTATGGAGAGAAGTAATTCCTGCAAATTGTCCTCTGGCCTACACCCTTACACACACACACACACACACACACACACACACTGACATACACACAATAAATACACACATTAAAAGTAACGCTGAGAACAGACAAACTGAGATAAACAGGAAGATGAAGGGTTGCCTTGGCCCACATTGAACCAAAGAACCATGGGGGGTTGAGGGAAAATGGATGACTGACTGCTAATGAACACAGGTTGCCCTGTTGAAGAGAAAAAGTGCTCTGAATTTCAGAGTGCTCAGGGTCATGCAAATCTGTGGCAGTTCTTAAAACCAAAGAATTATGCAGCTGGGAAGAGTAGATGGGGGCATATCAGATCTCAAGAAAGCATTCTGTAAAAAATAAGTGATGGCTACAGATTCACTTCTGACTAACTGCTCCCACAGGGCGAACTGCTTGACTCAATACTCAATCATTAAAATGCCTGCCTCGAGGTGTTTGAGGAGAGGGCCCACTGCAATGTTCTGCAGTGAGGTGGCCACTGAGATGGTAAACTCCAAAAGGAAAAGTCTCAATTATACTGAAATTATTTGGGCACCAAGTATTTACAGATTATTTTTTAAAAAATTAAGCAGAATGTGATTTGGAAAGCTCAGGCAGAGCTCATACATCTCTCAAAAGGCACCATTTTTCCTGCAATGCTTAAAATCCATCCTTCCTTGAGTTCACATGCTGAAATTCTGAATGAAAAGTGATCAAAATCTACGTAATTTTCTATTATGTTTCTTACAGTATAAAATTAAGAAAGATTAAGAACCTCCACTCTTTACTTTGAAGATCTTTCAAATACTAGAAATATTTAATTGGCAAATTACTTGCACATGCCATTAAGTGGTTAGACTGAATTTGTTTTTACAAATTCTATGGGCTCTTACTCCTTAACCTCCACCACACTATAATCTGAAATCATCAAGGTCTTCACTTATGCAAATTTTAACTTTCTACATCTTTGTTTCTATACAGAATAACTAAATTAATGCTCTTTAATTTCTAGAAGATTCACTTTTTGAAGCTTCAAATCAGTGAAAATGAGTTTCCCATTAAAATAAAAAAGATTCATCAAGCTATTCCAAACACTAAACCATAATATCTCTCCTATTGATCCTAAAAAGTCTGTTAATACAATAACTACGAGGAGAATGTTTCTGTTAAACACCAAACTCAGCCCTTTTAAGAGACCCAAGAATTATAGAATTCCCTCACCTTCTTTCTGAAGGGTTCCTCGCTTTCTCTAAGTCTTAATCCTCAAAGAAAATTTGTGGTTTTTCTATGAGAAGTAATATTTCACCTGCTGATAAAGCTAACAACAGTTTATCCAAGGATCGCATAAAAGATGAACTTGAACAGACAAGTTAAATAACAATGGATGAAGGGGATGCAGCCTGTCTGTCATTTGTCCCAGTGTCAAGGTTGCCCATTTCAAACCCTTCTGACAAGTACCCTTTTGTGTTAATCACAGTGACGGGTCTTAAGAGGAAAAAAGTATGCTGGCTACAATTGAGGCTCACTCAAGAAAAGTCTGGGAAGAAAACGGATGTCATTAAAACAGTAAGCCCAGAGTACTTCAACATTAAAGATGAGTTTTCTGTAAGATTCTTATAAAGTTTTTTTTTTAAATTGTTGTTTAACACAGAGACAGTGGTAATGAGAATCTTAAAAAAAAAAGAAAAGAAAAAAAAAAGCACACTGGTAGTTAAGCTGAGCTCTACTGAAGCCATATATGATGTCAGTGTATTTAACAGTCAGGTGTAATTTAAAACTCTTCCAGTTTTACACTTTGAAAGGAATAGGGCTGCCCTAACTGAAGGTCACATGACCTTCTGGATGAAGACTCCTGTAACGCCAGAAGAGAAGCTGTGGTTCTATGAAGCCAGTCACCTCTCCCCCTCTGAGCCCTCTCATGCATGCAAGACAAAATAACACCAACTATTGCTCACCTGAAGTACTAACTATGTTCCCTAGGGGAGCTTGCTGGAAACGCATCCCCAAGCCTCACGCCCAGACACTGCAAATGAGCGGCCACAGTTTTAACAAACAGCACATGCAAAGACAGTAAAAACCCAGCCTCGGCCTCAGAGAGAAGAAGCCTACTCTAAGATCTGAGATCTACAAAGGCTCAAGCATAGCACCACAAATCAGCCCAGTGAGTGATGCTGCACAATGAGGCCGGACGGCGAAAGGCCAGCAGAGATTTAGCATAAGACAAAAATGGTCTCTGAAATGTTCTAACTCAATCAACATCGGAGAAGCCAACTGGGAGGCTTTCCGGGTTTATCGGCTAGAAAAAGCCTTTTTCATCCGTGGAATAACAAGGTCAGCAGCCTTTCACACGTAAAGAAGGTCAATTAAAATGGCGTTTGGAGGCAAACAGCAGACTGTGGTCAACCTTCAGATGTGCCTGCTTTTAGTCATCTGCTGGGTCGATTATCATTATCTTTTACCACCAAGAAGGAACACAACCAAGCAACTCCAAAGCTCAGAAATTTTTAAACAGTGTAAGAATCCAAATTCATTCCATAAGTGCAAGCGTAACATCTATATTGTTTAAAAAAAAAATAATTCCTCAGCTAGTTTCTTTAGACGGATGTTATCAAAAATAATTTTCTCACAAAAGCATTAACATACATTTAACCCTACTTAGCGGCTTCAAGAGCAGATGTGCTGCAAAAGCACACCCACAGCGAGCCCATATTAGTATGAAACTGTTTTATTTCAATTAAAATGTCTAACTATCCACCCCCAACATATACCTAAACTGTAATTTTCTCTAAGAACTTCCAATATGCTCTTGATTTTGTTTCCTTTATCAACCTATCAGAGCAAATCTGCCTTGCAACTGTTGGAAGAAATCAGTCATTAGCAGCAAGATTACAGCAAATTTTCCAATTTAGAAAAACTGTATTTTTATCTCTCTCTCATACTGAAAGAATAATGGTATAATTTTACTATTTTTAAATGAGCGGTACAGTTTAAAATAGTCAAATTTCCCCACAGCTCCAGGCTTCAGGATTTAATGTTAGCATCTTAGCTTTCCGTTCTCTGCACCTTTCTTCGTGTGAACAAACTTTCTTCAGCTCTCATCTTGCACAAACACAGGCACGTGCGTGCACATGCACAGAAACAGACAAACACACACATAGATGGACGAATGGACAGACGGATGGAAGGTCGGTAGGGGCTCCCAGTCTAATCTCTCTGTATCCTTGTGGAGAATGCTTAACCTCCAGGCCAGTGGTTAACTTCACATGGCTGTTGTGATTTACTCTTCAATTGACATTCTGCCACCTTCTCAACAAGCCTGCCCTTTTTTTTTTTTTTTAAAGTCCCTATTTTTAAAATGGTGTGATGAAGAAGCAAAAAGTACAATATTTTAGCCATTTGAGCATGGACGATTCTCAAATTATGCCACCAACTGGAAGTGCTCTCTGATACTACTATCTTTCAAAATTGAAGCCATTATGGTCAATCGTGCAAATCCGTATTTAGCGTCTCGTAAATAGCGGATTTTTGACCCAATGAACTGGAACAGTGTCTGAACAGTGCCTGCGCTCTGACACGGTGCTCCAGCTCATGCGCTACAGACCTGGAGGAGCCTGTTTTCAAAGCTCCTGCTGTTCCTACCTGGGCTCTTAGCCCTGCTGCAATGCGCTGTGAGCGGATACCTTCACCTCAAACTAAAATCTACCTTGTGCCGGCACTGGGTTTCTTCCAACAAAGAAACATTACCTTTGTAAAATGCCAAATCTAAAATCGGTATTAACAAAGGCAGTTGCAAAGACTTTCTTTTTTCCACCGAGCCCAAAAGAAACCTAATGCCTCCCTCGAGTCTCCCATCTAGCCGGATACTGAGGATGTCCCAGCCTTTCACAAATTTTCCTTTACCTGAAACGGGGGTGCTTTAATCGACAGTTCATGTTTACACACTGTTCACTCGCATCCCTTCCTCAGTTCCTCTGCAGGCTGTTGCAACACATTCCCTATGCCATCTAGGCTGCCTGTGGTCCCAGTGTACACCAGTTTTCACATTTGTTACCACAGAGACTCAGACAGACTCTAACCATGAATCCAGTGAGCGTCCCTGTCCATGTATGTCACTCACGACAGACAATCAGTTAGCTGGAAAGAAACAGTTTGGAATTAAGAGTGAACCTAAAGTTGGAATCACCTCAGTTTTATGGCTTTTGCATACGGTGACACACACACAGGACATACAGATCATGTTCACACTTGTTTCCCCATATGCTAGTTTAAACAGAGTCAAACAGATTTCCTTTCCCGCGAGACTTGTCAGTGCCTTCATAAACTTGAGCTTTTATGCTTTCCGACTGCCTAATGAGTCTTTCCCACACAACCCTTGTTAGCATGCACAGGAAACACTACATTAAATTAACCATCTTTTGATGTAAAAATTAAAGGACACCATACTTTCTAATAACAGGGCAAGACTGCACCGGTTTCTGGGGCTTGTTCAGTTCTGGTGTTAAGGCCAGGAGCTTACAATGTAGGCTGCCTGTTCTTCTCACACAAGGAGATGCCTCATCGCCCTGCCTCACAGATACAAAGGGCACTGACAGATGTGTTTGGGGTCTTGCCCTGCTCGAAACTCCCCGGCTCCAAGTATCGTCACAGTTCTCCTCCAGTGCTAAAGGACCTGCTCTAGCTCCCAACTGCCTTTCAGAGAAACTCTTGCCGGGATTCCGTAGTTGATGCTACTGGTTTCTCCTCCAAAGACAGGACCATTCTCATCCTGTGCCCACAACCGTTCCCCATCCTCAGGCAGCCCCTTGAATGGCCTCTGTCCTTTTCACCTACTAGCAGGCAGTAACCTATCAGAGTGTGCTTTTTCCATGTCATTCGAATGCCAAGTTCTATGAGGAGGAAGTGTTTTGTCCACTGCTCCATCACCAGCCCCACACGGTAAGAATTCAGGAATTACCTCCGTTCTCTTCATACACAGCATTTGGTTCAGTG
The DNA here is from genome assembly GCF_030254825.1 of Meriones unguiculatus. NCBI lineage: Eukaryota > Metazoa > Chordata > Mammalia > Rodentia > Muridae > Meriones > Meriones unguiculatus. The sequence continues at coordinate 36,543,388 of NC_083368.1, forward strand.
GCTAAACCCCTGTAACCACCCGCAAATTCCATCTCTCCATGTCCACAGTCTGGGGCTAAGTGTCGAGCACTTGCTTAGTAAACTATAAGCATGAACTACTGTATGTGAAAAACAAACCCCCTGCTCCTCCCACCTAGCCCTCCCCACCCCCATCTTCCCACTCTCGGTTGAAAATTCTACCCTTCCACTGAGTCTGACTAGACTGCAGTCTTTTCTCTCAGCCATCTTCTTGTTTTCACATTGCTCTCTCAAACACATCACATCTCTCCTATCAAAGGACCACATACATTCTCTTTTAAAAATATACCCAGAATCTGGGTCAGCAAGATGGCTCAGCAAGTAAAAGGCTCCTGACAATGTGAGTTTCGTCTCTGGGACTCATACAGTAGAAGGAGAGAAACAACTCCTCAAAGTCTCCTGTGGTGTGGGCATGTGTGTGTGTGTGCACACTCAAGTAACAAAACGCTCAGGATCTAACCAGTCTTGCTATCCCCACCACTACCTCTAGACCGCTGTCCCAGGCAACACGAGGTCTCTTTTTCCTTCTCAGGTCACTCTCCTCTCATAGCAAGAGTCAGAATTAACCACCAGCCAAATCTGTCAGTCTTCTACTAGAAAATCCTTCAACAGTTTCCCCCATTCAGCAGCAGACGCCATGCCTATCCTTCCCTGCAGTGCTTGGCCTGACAAGACCTATTAATTCTCTCACGGAGCTCCTCCCACCTCCCCAGGTTCCCATGGGTGCTCCTCTCTGCTTCTCAACCATGCCACACACACACATCCTTAGCACCTGGCCCAACACCATCCATTCTTCCTGGGAAACTCTCCTCCACCATCACAAATCCATTTAACCAATTTCTTTATATCTTTCCAAATCATTCTAATTGGAGTAAGGGCCCCCTGGTGGTTTGAATAAAAACATGTCTGCCACAGGCTCACATGGTTGAACACCTGGTCCCCAGGTGGTAGGGCCATTTGGGGAGGTTGTGGAATATTTACAGGTAGAGCCTTGGATCATATACCAGACCTCTGCGACTTACTTATCATGCCCCTAATAAAAACGTTATGCCTTTTGATTTGGAATTCTACATCTTCTCCAGTCTCCACTCTTTAGTCCACTCTTTAGACTTTAAGTCTGTGGGATTTATCTGCCCAAGACTGGCCATTTTCTCTTGGCATGTTCTCTGGGTTCATCACGTTGCATATGACAGGGTTCCTCTTTAAATGGAATTAACAGTCCATTGTATAAATAGCTCTCATTTCATTAATCACAATTTCCTGGTTATTCAGGTCCTTCCATATTTTGGCTATGTGAATATTATCACAATGAACATGAATGCTAATATCACTTCCCAATCCTGATTTCAATTCTTTTGACTAAATAGCCAGAAATGACTGCTAGGAAATCCTGGCAGTTCTGCTGCAAAGGGCTCTATCCTAGAAGAGAAAAGTCAGAAGGGTACCAGCACATCCTCCTCCTGGCCCATGCTGGTCTTCATTTTACAGGAAGTGCCTGGCAGCTACGCCCTAAAAAAGTACAGGCCTTACTCTTAAGAAAGCTAAAACACACCTCCAATGGGTTTACACCCACTGACTCCAGTGACTAGCTGCAAAAACTTCAACTTTCATTAGTCTTAATTCTTCCCATAATGACGGGGGGGGGAGGGGAATATATACTTAATATATATATATATATGCATATTTTTTAAAATTTTAACCTCTTAAGTCTGCAGTTGCTGCATTAGGTGCATTCCCATTGCTGTGCAGCCACCACCCACCCTGAAAGCCTTTCATCTTGCAGAATGGAAGCTCTATCTCCCCTAATACTAAGCCCACATTCCCGTCTTCCCCAGCCCCTGCCAGCCAATCACTCAACTTTCTTCATGCACACCTAACTAGGAATTTTGTGTAAATGGAATTATACCACCAATAACTTTTGGTGACTAGCTGGTTTCTTACTTAGTATAATGTCTTCCCAGGCTCATGTGTTAGAGCTTGCTTGCTCACAGTGGGTTAAGAGTCTCTCATAAAGAAAGACTTTCCCTTAGCCGAGGACATATGAGCATCTGTCTTCCCCATCTACAGTCTCCAAACAGGATGCTACAATCTCCAAACAGAACAAGATCTATTTTGTTTGCGTACGTGTGTGTGTGCATGTATGTATGTTCATGTGTTCACATACACACTTGCTAAATACCTGGAGAAGCCAGAAGAGGCCATCAGATCCTCTGGAGTTGGACTTGAACCACAGGTGTGGGTACTAAGAACTGAACTCGTGTCTTCTGAAAGGGATCTTAATCGCCATCAACCCAGCCGAGACAAATAAGGTCTTAAAGGAGTATTATTTGGTATTGTCCCACTTTAACTTTTAAAAACCAGCAAGATCAACTCATAGTGACAAATGGCAGCTGTGACTCCCAGAACTGCGGGAAAGTCCTCCCCACCATGGCTCTGTTCTCTTCTGATCTGGACCTAACCTCACCCCACACGGGTGACAGCCTGGGTCTGTTGATTTGATGTGAAATGTAGATTTGACTCCAGTTGGTAGTGGTGTTCTGGAAGTTTGTAGAACGTTTAGGACACTCACTGGAGGAAGTAAGTCACTCAGGGTAGGTCTTGGGAGTTTATAGCCCAGTTTCACTTCTTCCGGTCAGCTCTCTGCCTTTTGACCGTGGCCACAATTTATCCAACCACAACCCTGCCACGTGTGTTCCCTGCTGTGGGCTATAGCCCCTGTACAGGGCAGAAAGCCAGTACACTAAATCAATTAACCTAGCTTACCTATGGAACTGTAACGCAGGGTGACTCTCCCCTCCCTTAACATTCTTTCAGTCAAACATGTGGTCACGGCAACAAGTAAAGTAACTAACACTGGGTGCTTCTCCAACAGGGGTCCTAGCATGGCTGGTGCCACCAACATCCCTTGCCGATTTGTCCCTATGAAGAGCCTTATGTACTAAGGGCCTCACTCCTTAGCTCTTTTCACCCCCACCCAGCTTCCTCCCACGTCTGCTCGGTAGAAAAGCCATCACTCTGTGGAACCCACGAGATAACACTGCCTGAGCACCGTCACCAGACGGGATTCCACTGGCCTCCCTGAGCGAGAGGCTCGCTAGCTGCTTGAAGACCATTCAAGCCATTTCGGCGCTGTTCCACCGGAAGTTGTGTTGATCGTGCTGCTGGGAGAACTGGGCACTGACTCTGTCACGACAACGGAACACGGAGGAATGGATACCGGGCAGAAAAGCCAATGCCACAAATCAATTCACCTATCTTACCTACAGAGTTCTGATCTTCATTTGGGCTAAGCAAATGCGGCCAACTGGGAACAGGACGATAAACAGCAGAGCTAATGGTAGCTGGGTATGTTTGGTTGAGAATCTGTGCCGTGTGACACCATCTCTATTCGTGCCTCGTCTAAGTACCTCCCACAACACACCAAAACAAGGCACACCTAGGAAGTCTGAACAAATCAGAAACAGAATCGAGACATTTCAAATGGGCACCGTTAAGTCTAATCTTCCTAACAACCTGAGTGCCTTTGGAATCGCCATGGAAACACAGGTCTACCTGTACCTTGAGTGTGTTTGCAGAAAAGTTTAGCTGAAAGGGGGCTGATCCACCTTGAGTGTGGGTGGCACTACCCTGTTGGCTGGAGTCTCAGACTGAACAAAAAGTAATTGGTGGAGTTCCAACATTCTGCTCCCTGCTTTGTGACTGCGGACACAAGGTGCCGAGCCCCCCACCCCCACCCCCGTGTTCCTGTTTCCTGCTCCCCTCTTGACACCTCCCTCATATTTCAAACTGTGAGCAAAAATAAGTGCTTTCTCTCTTAAGCTGCCGTTTGTCACAGCACAAGAAAATTAACACACACACACACACACACACACACACACACACACACAATGGCCATTTCCCCTGAAGTACAACCCAGGCTCCAGGCTTCTTTCTAGGCAAGGATACAGCAGGTTCGCAGGAACCGCCACAGAACTTTCCAGAACTTCCTTAACCAGCTTCTTTAAAAAGGACATTTCTCCATCCTCAACACCTCTGGGTCTTCTTCTTCTACACTTCAAATTTTTCAGGGTTTTCTGGAACTTTGCAGCAAACTTCGGTAAAGACTCACCAGCCTTTTAAAATTAAAAGAGGTTTGACGCTGGGCAAGCACCCTGTGTGTAACTGCCACGGAGGACCAGTTCAAAGCTCGTGTCATGGAACCATCCAAAACCAGAAAACTGTTCTTGAGGTACAGGACGAAGGGCAGGGTACATGGGTACTGCCGGCTGCCTACAATCAGCACTGCCCCGGGCAGTGGAAAGCATGGCTCACAGAGAAGAAAGGGACACAAGTCTTTTTAGCTGTCACCCTCTGTGGGTATGCAAGGCATCCTGCCACACCGATGCCCACCTAGAAACTAATGCAGCCTATTGAGGCTAGGCTGGAGCAGTGTCCTTCTACGTGTGAGCCCTGGCCCCCAGTGGAGTGTTGCTTAGGGGAACATGCTAACTTCTCAAAAGGGTATGTGTGGGCCAACCCAGCCACAAACCTTTTGATCTACAACCGTGTCCGCCTGCAAGGTACGGAGGGCAATGGTGGCACGGACCTTGTGGGAGGAACCAACCAGTATCTGATTTGACTTAAGGCCCACTCCACCCAACACTGCTTTGGAGACTAAAGATGTGATACAATATAACCCAGAGAGAGACCTAGGGTAAAACCAAACTACTGTTCTAAAAAAAAAAGTAATGACATGACAAAATGACTCCTAATGACATCCTGCTCTAATGACAGATCAATGCCTTGGCTCAGCCACCAAGAGAGAAACTTCCTCCTGCAGCAGACAGAAACAAATAGGAGGAAGCACAGAGACCTTGGAACACTTCACCCTGAGTAGTATATTTCCATTGAATCCCTTCCTCGGGGCTCAGGAAACAATAAGAAAGAGGAGGCAGAAAGAATGTTAGGAGCCAGAGGGGATGGAGGACACCAAGAAAACAAAGCTCTCTAAATGAACATGAGCAAAGCTCATATGAAATCGGAGACTGAAGCAGCATGCAAAGGGCCTGCACAGGTCTGTAACAGGTCCTTTCCCTTTATATCGAGGCTTCCAGCTTGGTGTTTTTATGGGATTCCTGCACATGTGAACAAGCAGGTCTCTGTTTCCTGTGTCTTCTTTGGGCTCTTTGTTTTGTCCAACTTGAGGTGTTAGTTTTTTGTATTATTTTATTATTATTCCTTAGAAATCTGTTTGTTTTACAATGAGACATAAAGGGAGTGGGAGGTGGGGGAAACTGGAAGGAGCAGAGGGAAGGGAAACCATAATCAGGAATAATCAAGTGAAGAAAAAAATCTATAATCAATTTAAAAAAAGAGAGTGTGTATGGGAGTAGCTTTCATTCTTAAAATAAAGAAATGCTCCCATGATCACGATCCTTACCAAAAGTTACCTCTCCTTTGCCAGTTTTGTCAAACAGCTGGAAGGCCACCATAAACAGGGCATCTGGAGCACACAGGACAGATTCAAAGGCTACAAATTCTTGGAAGGATATTAACCTGTAACATAAAATAAGCAAAGACACAAAGTCAGTCTCCTGTAGAAAACAGAACTGTATAACCATACACTAAAGTAACTAAATAAGGTGCCACTGTAGGATCCAAATTATCACAGCTAGCAGCCCTCGGCATTTGCTTGAGCACCCAGTGTGAGGCAGTCATGCTGAGAAACCTGAAGAAGGGCGGGGTAGGATCACATGGACAAACGCCGACTGCCCTACGGTTTCTAATCCAACTGTCTCTTCCATGTTTCGGGAATCAATCTTCCCTTGGCATGTTGTTGGGTTCTGTGATTAAAGCCTGGATACTTTCAAGTGATAGCAAAACAGAAAAGCAACCCCGTTCCTTATCAGCAGCCTTATACACCACATACGACTGAGTCGTAAGGACCCATTCATCGCTGGCCATCCCTGACCACACGTGAAGTAGAGAAGCTACCGAGGGATCTTCAGCTAGATCAGGCACGTAATGTGACACAAGCAGCCACTGGTTCTGGGAAAGCAGATACCACTAGTCTGCGGACACTACACAGGGGACAACAAAGCTAGTGCCATTCAAGGAAATGGTAGTTTAATTGATTTTTGCAAGGACAATGAGGTATACAAAAGATAATAGTGTGCTAGAGGACCAGAGATCACCTTAAAGGTAAGAAAAAGACCACAGCATTCTTCTTCACAGAAAAGGAATGAGTGAGAGTTTCTGAGGACTGTCACAACATGATAAAATCTATGTATGCTCCAGGAAGAGCATGACAGGCCAGGATGCCATGACCCGCAAAGAGGAAAAGAGTCCAAGAGAGACTGCCTAAGAACAAACAAACACTACCATGTTGTATTATAAAGGTCCAAATATTTCAATAATACACTGGGGAAGCCCAAGTCTCTGGAGGTTATAAGGGATGAGAATAGGAGTATTTCTATATGTTTCACAGAACACCGAATTCCTCTAAAACTTCTTACAGAGAGAACACATTTGTCTACATGCTACAGAGTTAACTTAACTGTTACCTAGCATGTCACTTGACCAAAATAATGCTACAAAGAAAGGAAAACTCAAGACTGAGTTCCATAGAGCGTCTCCCTACCGTTTCCCTTCCAAAGCACAACTTTCAGAATGCATGGAACATTCAGGAACAACAAACATTTTAAGAATACACCTGCCCATAACATGGCACTCTCTGCTCCAGGTCTCACTGGGACAGACCAGGGGAAGGGGGTGGGGGGAAGGAGCGGACAGAACTCAACTCTTGGCTAAAGTGCTAAAGTCAGGAGGTCATCACAAGCATAAATAACTCATGGAGTACAGGAGTCACGTGTGAAAATCAACAACAACAAAAAATGGTAAGGGGTACAAGAAAAAGGTACTTTCTTCTTTTCCCACGAAGAACTGGGAAGGGCTCCACAAAAAGGCATGGTGTTTAAAACATCCATTTTAAAAGCAACTAGGCTTTAGAGATTGCTTGCCTTGAACTTATTCTTCCCCTGCAGAAACTGACACTAAAGGAACTGGCCTATGGCATTCCAAGTTACAAAGTGGGCGGACTAGATGTCTATCTGGACAAAGCTGGAGAGGAAAGGACACTAGGACACAGTACATGAAGAGAGCAGCGGGTGAAACAGAACATACTGTGCTTGCAGAGGACATCATGAGGAGCCAGAGACCATCCGAGCATCTGTGCCAGAAATCCAAGTCAGGAGACAGACCTCCGTGTGTCGCCAAGAGAGAGCAATCACTCCACATTTTTAGATTAAAGCTGGGGTCAAGTGACCACTTAAGAAGGACCGATGAGAAAAATGCATTTAAAGGAGAAAAGAAAAGATAGGCTTGACTAACATCTAGAGGAGAAAAGGTGCGAGCCACAGATGGGGACTTGGACAGAACTGATGGAGGATACCAGGTGAGGCCACAGTGACCACCCTGGTCGGGAGTAGACATCAGAGGATAAGCACAAGGACACGGACCAGGAAGCCACCAAGCCTCCCTGTAGACCGATGATGAAGGGAGGACACGGAAGCACTGCCAAAGGAAGATGACAGCAGGAAGTTTGGAAGAGGCCCCGTAGTTCTGTGTTGGGACTGCCTGAGTGCGGGCAGTTCAGACACTGGTGGTGTGGAATGAATGGTGTCTCTCCAAAATCCCAATCCTAAGGACCTTAGCACATGAGCCTACCTGGACAGGGCTCTTGCCGTTATGATTAGCAGGAACGAGGACCTACCAGAACAGGATGATGGGAGGACCCAATGGTTAGAAACTTGGACACGCATGCATAAGGGGTGCGGTATACTGCGTGAAGGTGGAGACAAAGTTCATGGCCATGTGTCTATGAGTCAAAGAGCACCAGAGATTGCCAGCACACCAACAGGAGCTGGGAGAGAGACATAGAACAGATTCTCTCTCATGGCCCCCACGAAGGAACAGTCTTGCCAGCAACCTTCATGATTTCCACCACCCAGAATGTGAAAAAAATAAAATTTTAAAAATAACTATGACTTACTGTTTTTGGCACTTTGTTATAGCACCTGAGAATGCTAATATAGAAGCAAAGATTCAAAAGAAATACCTGGGTGGGAAGGGGTTAAAGAAGAGCTACTGAAGGGTGGGACAATAGGCATATCTGGTCATCTTCCTAAGAATGTTCTAATAGAGGATACCTATGAGGAACTCACCAATTGGCCCATCCCTCCCAAAGGATTACAGGGAATGGGGTAACTGTTTCTGTCTGCTTCCTCCTCGCCATCAGTCCTTGGCCCACCCTCCACCTTGTTGAGCAGGAACCGGAAGCCCTGCAGCCACCCGGTCCTGCTCACCGGGAGAAGGCCGGTGGGCGGCAGAAAGTGGGCTGTTAGTGTGCGAGACAGCAAGGGAGCCCAGGGTGGAACCAACCTGCAAAGACTAGGCAAAGGAACCACACCGTGTGAGCTATAGAAAAGCAGCTCTTCTTTTGTGGACTGACTCAACCCGAAAGTCAGTAAAAAGAGCATCTTGCCTTTCTAAGAATGATGAAAAGCCTGAAGGCTCTCCATGGGCGTTAACAGGTTCTCCTCCGGCATCTCAATGTCATTTCAAAACCATAACTAGCCAGTGAAGACTGGTATTTTAGGTACGTTACTGATACCGAAAAGGTATGTAATTTGGTAATCCTATTAGATTCAAGCGTTATACCTCTATGTAGGAGGTATTCAGGGGAACCATGAAATCATAATGTACTATTGTTCATCAAGATCACTCTGGATTTTCAAGGTAATCTGACTAGAAGGCCATGGGAATAATTACATAGCTCTATATTCACTTACAGCACCATTTCCACAAACATCTATATTTTCATATAAACACTGCTTCAACCTCACTTTACAGGTTTAATGGGTATTAACACAAGTTACAAGGAAGAATACAAGCTTCATCACGTTCAGACCTGGCTACTGAGCTCACCTGCTTCCTTTTCCACCACCCCCAACTGCCAAAACTTCCTTCACTGTGTTAGACGCCCTTTAAACATAAATCAGACCCCTCTGTTTAAACTCACGGCAAGTATGCAAGGAGAGGTGTTCTGTGTCAACACTCACTCACAGCAGCTAACAGGAGGAGGCAGCCAATGAGCACAGAAGCAAACACACAAGTCACACTTGATGACATGGCTCACAGTTTAGGGGAGAATATGTGTCTAGATAACCAGGACCTTTTTCCTGGCTAATTTCAGAGCATCAGAGCCACTTGTTCTCCTGGACCATTTTTAAGAGTGACAACTCTACAGCACCTTGAAGTCCAGAGGGAACAGCCCAGACACTGTGTACCACTATAACACACTCCACTAAAGAAGACCTGGGATAGAAATGGATTGCATAGGGCAAGGGAGTTCGCTCAGCAATTAAGACAGCTTGTTGCTCTTATAGCAGACAAGGGTTTGATTCTCAGCACTCACGTAGCAGCTGACAACCATGTCACTTCAGTCCCAGGTGATCTGATACCCTCTTCTGACCTCCTGCACACCAGGCACTCACATGGTGAACACACATGCAGGTAAAACATTAATATACATACAATCAGTAAATCTACAAAAAAAAAAATATCAATGGACTGCATATGAACAGGTCAGAATGAAACCCTATTTATGTTTAATTAGTATATGCTAAAAGACAGAAAGTTGAATACATTGTTACAGTTTATGACAAAGTACACAGGATCACATAAACAGGTACTAGATGGATACCTACCAAAATGCAACTACCTTTGTTATCACAGTACAAACTTTTTTTTTTGAGTTCTGACAATCCCAACTTTGCAAGAGATAGCTCTTGGTCTCAAGCACAGGCCTTGAGTGAGAGAAACAAGGAGAAAACAGAACTGAAAAAAAGGAAACAAATGCTTGGAAAGCATCACAGGAACTCCAGCTGTACAAGGTAGGTGACGTTGGTGCTCCTCTTCCTCCCTGCAGAGGCTGAGAACCCATGTGGTCCTTTCATCTTCCCTAGCTCCCATCTCCAAGCCAGTTCTGCAGCTATGAAAATTTACACAGCTGCACAGAAGGTCCTGATCTGCTCATACTTTAGGAAGTTTGAGTGTAGACAATGCACCATATCAAAATCCAATTACCACTTTACTCCAATTCCTAACCACAAGAGCGCTTCCCAAAAATAACTTTTCCTTATTACCCCCTTCTGTGTGCGGCAACAGAAGCCAGGCAATTGTCCAGGATTAGTGGCAGAGATAAAAGTAAACCGGTAAAATCTAACTCCAGAAACCAGAGTTCCAAGACCACCCATGTTCAAGTACTGTGGTTCTGGAGGGGAAGGGGGAGAGGAGGAAGAGAGGGAGAGGAGAAGGAGAAGAAGTTACAATCTGACTCTTTTCATTCCCAGTAAAGAGTATGGGCTATATAATGTTAGCATCCTTAGCTTTTAGGCTTTTCCAGCTCTGTTCTTTCCTCTTGAATGCCTTGCAAATAATACACTATATAGGTATCTAGGTTATATATGCCCTAGATGTCAATGACTACAATCAAAAGAACGCGGGTCCTCAAGGAACCACTCTTTAGTGGAGGAGTAAAACAATGAGCACAAACACACTTAAAGATCATCCCAGAGTAAGTAACAACAAGAACCATGCAAGGAGCCTAAGAAAACCCAAGGCTAGCTAGTCTCCCTGGGGTAAGAAGACAGCTGGTGGCTAAAGGAAAGAGTGGCAGGGCCATTCAAAGAGCTTTATCTCCCTGTATATGGAAATATCATTGCTGGAAAGTGTACGCAGGGGAGTGACGTGTCTTAGAAAGACCCCTTGAGCCAGTTCAGCATAGGCCACATACCAAGCTGTTCTAATCAGCAGCACCAGAGAGAACATGGCTACATTGAGGACATATGTCCCAAGGCAGTCTGGAGGAGCTTTTACTAGAAGTCCAGGTAGGGGCCTGTCTTCCCTGGATGACACCTGGAGGCCTGTGGCTGTAGGGACAGCAGCAGTCAGAAGTCTAATAAGGTCCTAAGGTCAGTAAGGATATAAAAACTGTTCTTGAGGTAAAGAGCAAGGGAGATCACACGCAAACATTCTGCTTTAACAGGCTGGTTGATGGTCCGAGAGCATACCCAGGCCTCCCAGACCTAACTATGCAAATTCATAATAACTGTTTAAAACACGCTCTAAGAAGAGGATATGCCCTATCACATTTCAGGTTCTAAAGCCAGCGGGAATAAGGTGGGACCTAGCTTTACCTCTGCCTAGCTGCCTCCTTTCCTAGACCATGAAGGGTTTGTCTGTATTGTCTGCCTCTCCACTGAAATCTTCTCTCCCATGTGGGATCTCAGGCCTCAGGGAATCTTTTCACATCCACCCTGGCTCAGGCAAGGGCTTGGCCTCATCCGGCTGACTGGCACACAGCTCAACTATACTCTGGTTCAAACCTCACTGGAGTGTTTGCCAAGGGCCTATTTAAATTCATTGGCTGCAATGAAACCTGGCAGATCCCATACCATTCAAACAGGCAGGCTACTGCCTGGCTTTAAAATGCTATTAAAGATTTTTTATTAGTGATTTTACTGTGTTGTTATCATGAACTTGGTCTACAAATGCCACCTCTGCATATATCACTGCCTCCATATTGGCAAAAGGAGATAAATACACAAGCTTTCATAACTGTGAGCTTCACCCAGTGAGCAACTCAGCCACATTGCCAACCCTAGCTATCTGTCCACAGCCTTATAGGTCACTCCAAGTAACACTTAAGCAACTCAGAATGGCGGTGTCAACCAGGGAGACTGCATTCCTGTGCCTCTGACATTCTCTTCCCCACCAGAGGTGTCAAGCACTTCCACCAATATGACTCATCTCTCTTCTGGTTCTCCTTTGCCAATAGCCGGTCAGCACTAAATGATGTCTCCTACCAACACAAGTTTTATAACCCATTCTTTTTCTTTCCTTAGCAGGTGACTACTACTTAGCCCAGTGATCTTGGGGGACTCTGTCTCCATGTCTAAGCCATATCCCCAACATCCTACCTTTCAAACTTTGAGGTATAAAACAAGTTCTCATTGTGGCCAATTTCATCCTAGAAAAGAATATTAAAAGCCTTCTAAAAAGACAGAATCTGTCTCCACAGTCGCTAGATAAATGGATATTAATGGTAGAAAACATCACTTCCAAAACCTGAAAAATTGGGACCAGAGAGATGGCTCAGCACCTCCCTCTGGCCTTCATAGGCACCAGGCACGCACACCGCACACATACATACATGCAGGCAAACATTCATACACATAATAGGAAATTTTTAAAGTGTTTTTGAAACACTGTGTAAACTTACCTTATCATATATTACATTATTCTAATCACATACATTTACAAATACTGAGAACAGAGTGATCAATGTATACACACATTTTCTATATATATCCCATTATTAATATTTTAAGATTACGCAAAGACTTTTTTAAGAAGAAACATGCTACGCTTAAACAGGGATAGAAAAAGAAAAGCTACAAACCACTTATGTTAATTTCAATATTGTCTTTAAAAAGACACTAAGGAAGGGAGAGTGACTGTACAGCCTGTTGGAATAATGATTCAAAAAGACACTAAGGAAGGGAGAGTGACTGTACAGCCTGTTGGAATAATGATTTGTGCTAACAGCAGATCTTTTTTTGAAGCACTGATTTCTACATCTTTCCTTCTGCTTTAGTTAAGGCTGGATGAGAAGGCTTCAACTTTATTAAAATGGCAAATGAGGGATAATGGGGAGATTAAGCCAAAGAAAAGCAATCACTCACTGAAAAGCCAGCAGGTGAACCATCTGTCAGCCAGCTCTAAGTGGCCACAAAGATTGTTGATTCTCCAATCTCGGGTTCTTGTCTTGCCTTCCCTCCAAAAATGGAGTGGGCAGGCAGTGATGGGCGAACAAACGAGGAGGACTTTTACTAGCCATGAGGGGAAAACAATATAATAACTAGGGAAGGGGAAACTCGAGGGGGAAGACTCATCAAGCTTTCCATGACCACTGTATACTGGCTGAATGTCCCACCTAAAGTGGCTGGTTACTCTACCCAGATTAACCCTGAATAACCGGTTATTTTAAATGCCCAGAGACCAACCAGCACGCAGAGCACACGCTGCAAATCCTTTGCTCACCAAACTGCAGCTTCCTAGGCTTAAGAGCGGAAAAGCTCACAGCGCACCCTGAGACTAAGTCAGGTGCAGCTGAGGGATGATTGTCTTCATGCAGAATTCCGTAGACGATGGCTACTGGAGTCTCTGCTCCAACAGCAATTACAGAGTATCGAAAGCGAGCACAATGATTTCCATTGCTATTCTCAGCGGGTTTTGCTGAATCTCTGAACCCAAGTAATAATAATTAAAACAGTACTATAAAACATATAAAAGGCCCCCAGGCACTGGCACACACACGGAGTCACAAGGACAAACAGGCTTTTTCTATTTTTTTTTTTTTTTATTTTTTGCATCTGCCAATGGTGAATCCCTATTTAGTCACACTCTGCTTTAGAAAGTATAAGTAATAAGCATCAACCGAAATAATGTTTAAACATAGTAAATGAAGTTAGGATTTCCATGAGAAGCATTTTTTAATTACTTGTAAATATTTTAGCATTTTCTTTCATTCAAATGCAATTCCTATGTTTGGAATAGAAGCACACCAAAATCTTTCTTGGTGTGAACGTAATATAAACCCAAAGGCGAAGCGAAACGTAAATGACAGGAAAAGCCCCTAACATTTTAAAAACATAAAGTGATTCATGGTGTGGACAAAAATAAATAAAAGTACATGGTCTTGAGCCAGAAAAACCACCCCAAATCCCACATTAATATCTACTGTGCCAGCTGAATTCAAATTAACCCAATTTTTACATGTTAATTAAACCAGCTATTTTCTTCTTATTGTATTTTTGCTTCTTAAATAGTAGAGTCTACGAGTGATTCCCAACAGACTTGTTCCAACAACAATGACGTATTCATTTACTTCTATTGTGACCATACAATACAGTAACTGAGCAGTAATTTTTCACAGTCAATTACATGTGTGGTTCTTTATGCTTAAGGATGCTGAAATAATGTGTACTATAGAGCCATATGCCTGAATCTCTAGCCTGCTAGAGGCAGTTGCCTGGGTAACACATTTTCTCTCCAGTTCAGTATAACCCTTCATTGAATATCATTAGGTGTCATTAAATAGCAAACATTAACATGAACTTCAATATACGACTTGCATAGAGTCATTTTACACGTGTAAACAAGTGTTCCATCAGTTACAATAAGCTTAAAATAGATTATGATTTTCTATATTTAAGAATGTGAAAAAGTGCCCACGTGTTGATCCTAAATTGAATTTGCACAAATTTCCGGACAAACGAAAATTCAGACCGAGTTTCAGGAACAATACTTCTCATCAACATGGTCAGAACATCCCATATAAACAGAGAGGGCTGAGGCATTTTCAATTGACTCGGGGTTGAAAAAAACTACCTACTACATCTCCTTTCAAAGTGTTGCACTCTTTTCTAACAGGAAAGAGAGAGAGAATGCACCGGCCTTCAGCAACAAAAGACATTTAAAGAAGATACTTAGAAAGCAAGAAGTGTAAAAGTAAATAGAAAGCACGAGATGTTTCCTGCACCCTCTAAAACGTGTTTCTGGAGGGTATAATTGACCCCCAAAATTGCACACTGGAGGAGTACAACCTATTTTCATGAGCATGCATTCTAAAATCATTAAATAATCAAACTAATGTACGCCTCCATCATCTCAGTTATCTCACATAGTTTAACTGTTGTAGATACTCAAAACTTAGTGGAGTACCATATAGCTTACAGTTACAGAAATAACTGGTTGTGCCAAGGTGTTCTACGAAAATGCCTGACTTAACAGAAGCAGCCATCCTGTATAATGTGCTAGACCCTTATTCTAGGCCACCACGAACAAGCATCTATGTCTACAGAAACTGCGTGTTTCTTGTTGTAAACTGTCTCAAATCACGTACATACTTCCCAACTTGCCTACCCATCCCAGATCACAGAACGATCGATGTTGCTTTTGAGACGCATCCGTGATTGCACATAAACTCAAACTCCAGTCTGCCCACAACCGCAATGTTTTCTCTGTCACTGCACTGTAAAGAGCCTCAAATGCTCACTCTTTGTGTTAAGGGACACACAGAAAGAGAATCCCTGAGCAGCACTGGTACTCCTTCGTGTTTTCTTACCTTTCTAAATACAGAAGGAAGTAAGCCTTCCGCCTTCTAGAAAGGGAAGGCAGACTGCGTGGGAGGCAGCACCAGCACTGTCCAGTCAACTTGGAAACAACTGATCAGAAAGCACTGCCAGAATAGAGGAGCTCCTGCCGGTGGGGGCGGATACTGTACCTGCTACCTGGCCCAAATAAGGAAGAAATGCCACCCAGAAAGAAGAGGCTTCACTTTGGGTTCGAGGCTGCCGCCCTGACTGGTCCTGTAACATTCTCCCAACCACAGGTGAATAAACTAGCAGCCACAGGTTTGATCCAGGGGCAAAACAAAAACTTGACAATAAGCGTATGTTTCGTTTTGCTTTCAATAATCTCCTTCGAATGGATGTTTCTACAAAGGAATTATTAAGAAACAAACTGATTACAAAGGTAGTAGATATTTGAAGAACACATGTCAGGGAGTACAGAAATCAACCAACTTGGATGGAGCGCTGGCCACGCCCCCTCTAAATGGTTACCCAGGACAAGCTAAAGTTTTAAACCAAATTAAAGCCAAACTGCATCAACTGCAATGGCTTGGAAGGGGAACTCAAGAACCAAAAAAACATCAGGAATGGGTTGTGTTCATAAAATTCTTACTGAATAGTTATTTCTAGATTTTTTTCCCTAAAGTTCACAATAAAGAAAGCATTACTTCTATTCCATTCTTACATTTCTTAAAGATTAATATTTTATTATAGGAACAAAATTTGCTTTCAAGTTGGCAAAAAAATCTGGCCCAAGAAGTAAAGTTTTCATATAAAATGAATCTCAACAAAAACGTAATGAGAATCTCCCTGTTACAACAGGAGCCACCCTTGGATATAGATTTTCATTAATGTCATTACAAAAGTTTATTATGACTGTCTAAGCCTGAGTCTGTTTAAGTTTTCATTTTACTTTAAATACCAAAGAATACCAAAGAACGGGTCAGAGAAGGAAAGGTCTCTGCACCTCCGTCACGGGTGTCCACCCTACCTGCACTACATGTGCATTTGCCGGCAAGTCCTATTTCTACAGAGCTCACGACAATGCCACGCTTTCCTGCAGGCCTGCTACTACAGTGCTGAGCAACCTTTGGTAGGACATCTTTGGAAGCAGCTAAGAGGTCTTCCTATATTTGCAAAGTCAATTAAGCGTCAAGGCTTTGAAGACTCTCCAGATCAAATTGCTACAGAAGAGAAACTTCAGCCTTTTTACTCTCTCTTTTTTTTTTCTTTCCTTTCTGAAGCTAGTGACCATTTACTTCCTGTCTTAAAAACAAATAAATAAGACCCTGAATTGGGCAAACACTAAATCGGAAATCTTGAATTGCATTTTCAGGCAACTCTTGGGTTCTCTCAAGGCTTGGCTAGTTTGTTTCTGAGGTGAAAAAATCTGAGTTTAATGAATCTAAAAGCTAATCTAAATAAAGGGCCTGAAACGTGGTTTGTATGAAAAGAGAGGGGATATGACTACATTTACTTAACTCTTCTGTCGAAGGCAGGAACTAAGCAAATATAATTCACAGAGGAAGGATGAGAACGGATGAGCCAGCGAAGGGGAGGACTGAACATCTTCAATATCTTTCCAGCACCTCGCAGGGATTTTGGGAACAGGACAGGAATCTCAAAAAGAGAGCCATAGTTCAATGGAGAACATGAACTGAAAACGTAGAATGTATTAAGTATTTAAGATGTGACACAGGAAACGAAAATCCAGAAAGTGTTAGTGAAAACTCGGGAGATGCAGAAGAACCAGGAAAGGAGCCCGAGATGGATCAGGCAGCGAGGCTGAAGGAAAGCAGGAGAACACAGTGTGCCAAGAGTGTTGCAAGAAGGTGTGAAGGAGCGACTGTGCGGACCTGAGGACTAATATTATCATTGGAGTCTGCTCTGCTGACTTAACAAGGGCAAATTCAGTCCAGCAGCAAGGGAAATCGGAGGAGGGCGACTGAAGAATGAACGAGGAGAGAAATTAATTGCAAGGACCAGAACAGACACGTCTTTAGATGAGGGTTCCAGAGAAGCAAGGCAGACGCTGGTGGACAGTGGGTATGATCAGGGAAGGGCTGTTCTTCACGTGGGAGAAAGGCTATGAGGATCATGTTTGATGACCCCGACAATCAGGGAGAGGTGGAAGGTGACCGCCACAGCAGGATCTGGGGAAAGAGTACAGGAGTGGTATCTATGAGTCAACTGAGGTGGGTACTAACTGAGCCCTTTCACAGATGTCACGCCCCATGCAACATCACGCACGCACAGGGCAAGATGTCACACCATTTCCTCAGTGACAAAGCAGGCTCAGGGAGTGTAGGGCATGTGACTAAGGCCTCATAGGCCGTAAGCGAGCCAGTAAGATGCAAACGCTGGGTCAGCCGCTAGGCAATGCTTTTCCCTTGAGAGAGTTGTACTGTGCCTGGCCACAGACGTTATCAAAAGTCACATACATACAAACATACATACATACATACATACATGTTATAAGAACAGTAAGAAACATAACATAAAACGAGCCTAAGACATGTTTGGTGCACAAACAGGGGAACACAGGAGCAGGTCTGAAGGGCAATTAAGGTCATGTCATGTTGTGCCCAGTTCTCTCAAGCAACTGTTTTCTTTTATATGTCAACTTGATTAGGCTATGGGAAGCCTTGAGAAAAGCTGCTTTGGGGTGTATCTGTGAAGTGTTTTTATGATAAGAATAGTATTTTCCTAAATGGACTTGAGTGGAAGAAAAACTTAAGAGCAAAAGAGAAGATCATGGTCTCTTAGCTGAGCACGTGAGCTGGAACACAGACTCCCCACAGAAAGCTATTCTGTGCGTGTACATGTGTTCATTGTGTGTGTGCATGTTTTCTTTTTTTAACTTTTTTAAGTAATTTTTTATTGATTACAGTTTATTTGCTTTGTATCCCAACTATAGCCCCCTCCCTCATCCCCTTCCCTCCCTCATCTCCTCCCACGTCCTCCCCAAGTCCATTGATATCTGCGTGCAGTGTTTAGACACAGGTAAAAGTCAGAGGATGTTGGGTGTCCTTCTCAATCCTTCTCCACATTTCGTGTGTGTATGACTGTGTCTCTCACTAAACCCGGAGATTAGACTAACCAACTAGATGGCCAGCAAGCTTCTGAAACCTTGCCTCTGCCTTCCCAGCCTTGGGATTACAGGCACACAGCACCACGTCCAGACCCAGAACCTTATGCTCTGTGACAGCACCGAATTGACCTCACCATCTCCCCAGCCCCAATGCTGACTGATCCCAACTGCTTGCAGTTCTTAGGCCTCTGATCTCAGAAGATAAACTACCACAAGCTGCCAGCTTTCTTCAGTCTCCAGCCTGCACACGGATGAGACACTGGCACAGCTCAGGGGCCATAACTAAGAGCAGACTCTGTATTTTGGAGAACCTAACACATATGCATATAATCACATTCTCCAGTTTGAAGGCGCATGCTTGTGAGCAGGCGTGTGCGTGCACACACAAGAAAGAGGGAGAAAGAACACTAGTTGTCTGTTCCACATAAATAAGAAACCAGCATGAACTTGAATATTAACATTGATTCACTTACTGAGGAAAGAACTAGTCTGTGGAAGTTGGAAATCAAAGACTAAAGGAAAAAGAGTGACTCTAAAGAGGAAGACACTAGCGGATAACGGACGGGAGTCAGGCTTCTCTACAAACCTCCTTCTGTGTTTGCAGTCTAGACCTTGCAAACATATGTTTTACATCCGTGAAATGCAATTAAGTCCAAAGACAAAAGAAAAAAAAGAAAAGCAATGCCTAAAAGTTGAAAACAAACTGAAACAAATGAACCTAACCATGTATCAAGTCAGTGGCAAAACCACACAGAGCAATGGTTCGTTCCAAATGCTCTGGAACACAATCTTTTAACTCTGTATTTTGTGAAATACAGTCTAAGCACAAACAAAATCTTAATCTTCATTCAATAGCTCACTGTTTGAAGCAATACAGGTGGTATAATTTCAAACAGCATAATACCAAGATGAAATTATGGGAGTGCTACTGGCCACAAGGATTTTCAATGAAAAAAGGGACAAACAGGAAACCAAAGAAATAAAACTCCTTTGAATCTAGTCGATTTAATTTCCTTGTGAATGAGAAATATTACTGTGAACGGAAAACTCACCTGCACCCACCCACTGAAAAGGTCGTAAGTCACTCAAAGTTACGAGCAACCTACTTCCCAGGCAAGTGGCTATGCAACTGCTCGTGAAGGCTAGGAAACCCCAACCCTTGTGAGGCCGAGGCAGGAAGATCTTTCAACTCCTGCTTTGAGTGTCACTCAAAACTGATAAACCTAAAACTTTTATATCAGACTGCTGATATTTTAAGCCTTACTCTCACAGCTTTACTAAAACCTGACACGTACAGTTTTGTTTTGTTTTTGTTTTTTTGCATGTGACTCACTGACAATTACAAAGGGAAAGTTAATAAGCACTAAATCCCCTAATGGTTCTCTCTTCCCTTCCGCCCCAGCACAGGGCCATCTATAAACAGACATGCACTTCCTTGCAGTGCTGAAGGCTAGGGAGGGGGGAGGGCAGGGAGCGAGGCTCTGGTATCTGTTGAGGGCCTCTGGGTGCATTCTGATATTCTAATATACAACAAGGCATCAACCAATGAGGAGGGGAAGGCCCCTCACGTTGTTTAATAAACAACATCTCCCCATGCTACATCATTAGCCCGCTCCAGAGAGTTCCGTGCCACAAGAGGACACCCCTTAATGCTGTCACCCTGGGGATACATTTCCTACACATGTGCTTTGAGGGGGACACATTCGAGCCATAGCTGTTTTGCTTCGGGAACTCCTCACAGCTTTAGTGAAGATCATTTTAACGAAGCAACTGCCACATCCCATTTTTCCTAACCCCGACACGGACAGAGAGACAGATTTGTGGCTAGACTGATGTAACAGTGGTTACAACTAATTTCCTTTCCTTTAAAATTCCGTATTGAGAGTTAAATATGTGTGGCCCAGAGGAATGTTGTGTCCACTTTGCCACTAGGCACCCTTCCTTGCTTCTAACATCTCATCCCCCTCAGTGCCCCTCCTTTCCTACCTTCTCAGGAATCAGGCCAGCACTGTCTCCAACTCCACTCCTACCATAATCCTCAAAATGTTTAATGCATTTACCCTTCAAATCAAAACAGCTGCAATACATTACTGATCCTTTAAGACACTTCACACACCAAGGCCTCCCAGTTACATTAACTTCTCTTTTCCTAGGATCTCTTTCCCACCCTTTTTAGCCGCTCACTCCACGGTCAGAACTAGGCCATTAACATTACCAAAACTCCTTACTCTCAATTCCATGCTTCTTGCTTTCTTGACCATTGTCTTTTAGTTTTGCTGCTCTCTCCCTTGGTGCCCCAGAGCTTCCATCCACACAGAACAATGCAATCCATCAAGCCTACACCTTTGGATCACCTCCCATTGCTCTGGCCTCATCATCCTTTATTTGCCATGTACAGAAAATAAATGTAACGGGAGGTGTAGTTCTCTGATAAGAGTGTTTGCTTAGCATCCACAAGGCCCTGTGTAAAATGCCCAGGACTAGCACTTCCCCCAAATAAAAACAGAAAAATAAATATGTACTACACTTTAATTGTTCCCTGTGAGTCCCATGCCTCCATGAAATGTCCCTTAGTGTAGATTCTTAACAGCCAAGACCTCAACCTGTGCTATACCTACCCTGTCTTATTCCATGCCAGGGCTGGGGCAGCTGAACTTTAGGGGAAAGCCATAGCTCTACTGTTTTTGAAGGCGGACTGTTTCCCACAGGCTGGTGTGTCTGAACACTTGCTCACCAGCTGGTGGCACTGTCTTGGAAGGTGATGGAAACTTTGGGATAATGGACAGACTACCTAGCTTGAGACACTGTGGCAAGCCTTGAAGGTGGCATCCACTTCTCATCTTGTCCCAGCTTTCTGTGTGCTGGCCCATCCAGGTGTGAATAAGCTGTGCCTCGAGCTCCTGCTGCCAAGATGGCACGACCAGACAGGGATGCCCAGCTACCATACCCTCCCTGCCAAACAGACGCTGTCTCCTGAAATATACACCAACATAAAGCCTTCCTCCTTTAAGCTGCTCCCATCACAATGACTTGAAAGGCAGCTGGCTGTACGCTAACTGGTCTCACATTCAGTTTTATGCTAATTCCTGGCTGGGCCCTCACATGGGTTCTGCCCAGTCTTGCTGTTCCTCCACCCACTCATCCTAGTCAAGAGGACTCTAGTGTGTCATTCTCTCCATAAATAGCCAGCATCTCAACACACACCTCCCACTCATGTATTCCCAGGAGAGACAGAAATCAATGAAATCAGAGGCAAACTTCTTTCTCAATCTAACCACCATATCTCCAGTTGAGCACTCTAGTCTCATCTCTAACTTTCCACTAGTTTTCCCAGCTCAGCAATCATCAAATCTGTGGGCCCAAGGACCCCTTAGCAGTGTATAAATTGCCTGGACCCCAGAAAGCTTCTATTTATGTGGATTATATCTACGCTATTAGAAATTAAAACTGAGAAATTTTAAGTGTAACTGTTAATTCATTTAAAGATATCTATTAAATAGCAATCAAGATAAATATTTGTTTGAAAGATACCTATGTTTTTAAACAGAAGAATTAGTGAAAATTTATATTATGTCTGAATATTTATATCTGAAAATTATTTAAACATCTCAGTAGAAAAAAAAACAAACACTGCATGTAAGCTGCAGAGATATACTGTTTTGAGGACTATGAAGGGCGCTGAATACTGCCCCTTGAGTACATCTTTTATGCATCTGGGATTCTCTTAGAGCAGGTCTTGGTCAGCTGAAAATACCATCCCCTAAATTATCCAGATCTTCCAAGCACTGGGGACACTTCGTTAACACATTTAAATGGCTAGTATCCTTAATGTTATTACCAGTAACATTAGGGAAGTCTTTAATATCAGAAAGCTGTCACATGAAAAAAAAAACTTAATTATTTTAAATAATTCATTCTTGGGATAAAAAAATATCCTAAGGAAAAATATTAATTCAGCTATTAACTCAACTGACCATTTTCCCTCAACCATCAAATTATAGTAGGTATAAGTGTTGGGCTTCATCCCTCAGTCCCTACCTGCTGCAAGGCATGGCTGGCATACCCAGCCCTCTACCCTGAACTCCGCAGCCCAGGAGAGGGGCTTCCCCTCCCACTTTATTATATAATCCAGACACTTTGGTTCCCCTCTCTCTCCCATCTCACTCACTCTCATCCTTCCTTCCTTCTGTGTTTCTTCTCTCCTTCTCTTCTCTCTCTCTCTCCTCTCTCTGAGTGTGGTTTTTCCTCTATCTCTCTCCCCCTCTTTCTTCCCTCCCACTGCATGGCAACCAAGACCTGCTTCCAATAACCCTGCATGTATATACTTTAACTTGTCTTGCATTAGCTCATTTCACCACTTTAAGCATGTTTATTATTATTAAGTTTATTATTAGCAAGTTTATTATTATTATTATTATTATTATTATTACTAAGTATGTAAGTTCTTTTGTGTACTTCCCACTTAGTTATTCAATGTACGTTCACGAACTTAGTAAGTAAATTTTACACTTCATGAACCTTTTGAAGCGAAAATGTTGTTGTTGCTACTGTGAGTGAAGAAGAGAATGACACCCCACTGGCTTGGCATCTGTCTTACTTCATTCCGACTGCAATAGCAAAGCTATGAACAACAGAAATGCTTTGCTTACAGTTCTGGAAGATCAGGGGATGCTAGTAGAATCAGTGCCTGGTGGAGACCTGCTCCGCTCGGACAGTGCCTTCTGTTTTCCTCACATGGCGGGAAAACTGAACAAATTAGCCCCTTCCCCAAAGCCCCACCTCTCAGATTCATAGCTATTGGGGTAAGGTTTCTGCAAGAATCTAGGAACTCCAACATCTAGTGGCAAAACCAGCAATTTCACCATCCTCAGTGTTGGAGACACCTGCTCAGATATCACTGACATAATAAGAGTGTTTTGCATTTTCACATATGTGCAGGAAGAGTTCTGACCCCCTGGGCTCCTAAAAGGTTGTTGGGCTTCCAGTGGCCTACTGACCACACTCTGAACACTGTCGTTCTAGATCTCTCCATATTCTTATAAGCCAAGCTCCTAATATAGACCAAGCTTCTTCCCTTTCCTACCTACATGACAGATTTCCTCCACTTTCCGGAGAGTCCAGCCCATTGGCATGCCTTCCATTACCAGTCCATGTACAAAAGAGCCTCCTGTGACCTCCTTTTCCCCCTCTGGCCACAACCATTCCTCGCCTTGTCCTTTCAGCAAAACTATCCCAAAGAGGGTTTGGGTCGGTAGGAGGAGAAGCGGGGAGGGGGCTGTAGGTACATATGAATGAGATGTGAAATCAGTACCTAGTCATTAATCAACCCGTTCTGGAATTAAAAAGAGAGAAAGAAAAAAAAAAAAAAAACAAAACACGACCCCGGCATCTGACATTCGTAAAGATTTTCAAATGCATCAGCAACATAATACCAACCTTTTTAAAAATTCTTCTTAATTTACTCCTGTAGACAGCGTCTAGCCACCACATCGCATGCACCCCCTTCCCCATGATTTCAGGCATCAAATATTAAACACGGAGTGAGTAATGCAAAAAGAAAGGGGGTTAATCAGACATCCACAGAAAGAGAAAGAAAATAACACTGATTCAATGAGATCTGTTAATGAGGCCTTTTGTTTTGGTAGATTAATTTGGGAGTCTGATGACTATGAAGAACATTTAAGCTCCACCGTTTGACTGGTGTTGATTATTATCGAGGCTTTTTTTTCCCTTCTTTCTTTCCTTTTAATTAAAGGGATGCCTTTGCCTAATTCTGTAGATTATGAATTTCAGGTGTTTACCTGAAATGCCTGTCCACCGTAACAGGGTGGAAACCTTTCCTCATTAGCAGACAGAGAGGCCTCCTCTACCGGATGGGGACAGATGATGAGCAGTTCAGCCTCTGAACAGCTGATGTTTAAATACATTACCCTAATACTCTTTAAGCACTGCCAATTGTAAACCTCATTAACTCCCAGCATGTGGCCAAGGCCTGGATTTCTTCACCACAGCCTCACAAAGTGGAAACAGGTATATAAAAATGATTTTATCATCAACACGATTACATCCTCCTTCACCCTGGGAAGGATTTAAAGGGCTGTATTTTCTTCACGAAGAAGTGGTGAACATGGAAAAAGCCGAACACACTTTACACAAGCCCCATGTCTAAAAACCCTCCTTTCTCCTTTTTCTTGGCACCTCCTCAGGCAGCAATCCTGCCCTAGGACCCAGTCTTCGTTCTTCAAACAGAAAGGATTTATTCATGTGTGCTGATTCATCCTCTCTGATCGGTACAGCGGGTTGGAGGCTGGCAAGACAGTAGCCTGTATCTCTCAGCTCAACAAGGACAACAGGGTATCTGACACTCTCTTTCCCAAGTCTGTTCTCACAGAATGTATCTTCTCACAGAGGGAACAGGGTTCTACACCTACTATGGAAAAGCACAAACAGTTGGCATTCTGTCCATGGGCCCTAAATCTAAACATTTAACCAACGACAACTGGAAAATATTCGGGTAAAGAAAGGCATCCGCACTGAGCAGGCACTTTCTTGTCGTTACTCCCTGAACAATAAGAGAAGAGCTATTTGCATAGCATTATGTTGTGTTAGCTAGTAAGTCATCTAATGATGATTTAAATCGCAGTGGAAAACATGATAGGTTCGATATGAGAACCACAGCAGTTCATAGAAGGTTCCTGAGCATGGGCAGACCATGGCAGGATCCTGTGAGGATCCTGAAACCAACCTGCAATGGCTATCTAGGGACAACTATATGTGATTCCTAACAAGCCAATGAAAAATGCCAGGCACCCGAGCCCCCTCACAGACAGGGCTCAGTACCTGTTGCAGGCAGTCAGCTAAGCACTCAACAACCCCAGCTCATCGTATCCCTACTTAGTCACCATGTTTTTTTCAGTCTTACTTGCTCTCATGAGAGCAAAACAGAAAACAAACAGAAATGTGTTTGTAAAGCTCATGTGGACCAACATGAGACTTGCATCTAGTTCTCTTATCTAAACAGTATGAGGTATATATAAAAATTATATATAGATGATGTACACAGCATAGTTTCCCTCTTTAAGCGAAAGCTGCAGTCACCACCAAATCTAAAGACACATCAGAAACCATATACCCTCAACAGCAGGTAAAGCATTCACACTGTTTACACGGCTTTGTTAGTGGGTCTGGGCCCTGAGAAATCCTGAAGCCCATCTCTTCCCCTTCCTCAAATATGAGGTAAGCCCCCTCATTCAGGAAGCCCTGAAACCAGAGGCTTTCAGCCCCAGGCATTCAAAATCTCTTTTCATCTCCCTCAAGGACCTTCAGAAATTGATTAAATCCATCCTTAAATCGATTAAGACAGTAGAACAAAGGAAAATCTAAACACAGCAAAGAAGTATCAATAGAGATTATGCTGCTCCACAGGAAACCATGCCAGCTTCCTGATTCAAACCAGCCTTGGGTGGCTCTCCACAGCTGAAAACACCCATTCTCATCCTCATCCTTGAGCCTGAGTCCTTACACGGTCTAGACATGGCCTATCATCAAGCCTTTGACATCAAGCCCTGAAATACTATACTCAGACATGCATGCTAGACATATCACCTAATGTAGGGTTTCTCCAGCGCCTGTTCCTTCTGCCTCAAATGTTCTGTCCTCTGTTCCTGACTCCACGTCTTACAGCCCACATGTCACTAATGGAATGTCTTCACTCACCTTGCAGTAGGAATGAAACTCTTATTTTCTGTCTCTCACACCAGGCCTCTCAGGCAGGGCTGTACTACAACAAAAACAGGTCTTTCTAGCTAGAAAGACCCCAAAAGGACTGGAGAGTTAGCTTCTTGCAAAGGTCTCCAGTTCAGCTCCTAACACTTTCAGATCGCTGCCATCTTCTGACTTCCTTGGGTGCCGAGCATGCATGCGGTACACAGACATAAATGCAGGCAAAACACTCATACACATAAAAATACATCTAAAGAACTATTTTAGTGATCTGATAATGGAATTTAGACACCACAGGGGAAATCTCTTCCCATCAGTTCATATATGTTTGTTTGTATTTCTCAGACTAGCTTCACACATTGATTAAAACCCATCACTAGATGCTCTCAACTAGGCAGTGATGATAAATCCCAGCACTTAGGAAACATAGTCACAGGCAGAACTCTGAGTTGGAGGCTGCCTGGTCTACAGAGCAAATTCCAGGCAGCCAGGGCTACACAGAGTAACCCTGTCTCAAAAAACAACGGAGGAGGACAAGGAGAAGGAGAAAAGGAGGAGGAGGAGGGGTGAGGGGAGGAAGAGGAGAAGAAGCCCTAAGCTAAACAACATAGAGCACCTCAGCCAAATTGGGTTAGCAGGACTAACTCAAAAGCTAAATCAAACCAACCTGAGGCAGGCAAGCTAAGGGAAGAATCTGTTTACCCAGGTCCTCCACTTAATTAGGATTACGAGCACCCTCCTCTTCTAATGCTGCACATGGCAGACAGCTACTCTTCCTCCACGACTATGCACACACACAGCCCTCACTGAACAATTCACCTAGCAGCCTCAGAGTCCCACCTGCAGGAGGCCACCCACACACTTCTCAGAGTAAATTTTTTCCCCTAGGGGGGGAAAAATCAAACTTAGTTTTTATTCAAATATATTCCCAATGTGTCCATATAAAAGAATGGGAAGTCTGATCCAGTTTAAACTGGTTTAGGAAGCATAAGCAGTAAGGCAATACTCTGTCCTCAAGTGAACTTTTAGAATCTCCTCTACCATCTTATGCCTATACACGAGTGGGCGTGCATGTGATTAAATTCAAATGCATTATGGGAGAGGATATGTGCAGTAGAAAAATATGACCTAATCCATTAATCAAAATAGAGAACCACACTCACTAAACCCCAAAATAACCTAACTCTTTGTTCTACTGAACCCCACAAAAAGAATAAACAATAAACAATAATCAGCTCCCCTGAGAATCTTTATTCTTGAGAACTGCTACTCTCTTGAAGTATATTCTCATCGTCTTTACTGCTTTGCTTTAAGTAAAGTTACTTTACTACTTTGCAATTTCTGTGGACTTTTATTTAAATCTCTTGGATAAGAAAGAAAAAACAAAAAACAAAAACAAAAAAACACCAGGTACCGGGTGGAGTTGGGAGGGGCAGTGAAGCCTGCCATTAAATTCCAGCACTCTGGGCAGAGGCAGGTGAATCTCTGAGTTTGAGGACAGCCTGATCTACAGAGAAACCCTGTCTGGAGAAACAAAAACAAAAGAAAAAAGAAGAGAAGAGAAAGAAAGAGAAGAGAGAAAGACATAAAAAGAAAAAGAGAGAAAGGATAGAAACCAAAATCCTCAAAACACTTGGCCCATACTCAGACAGCCAGCACCAAGTCTATACAACAGAAAACAGGCATACTTCAGGAAGGAAACATGGCAAGTACAGTTCAGCTGGATAAAATGGCACATTCATATAATCCCAGCATGTGGGAGGATGAGGCAGGAGGATTGCTATAAGCTTTAAGGCAGCCTCAGCTAT
The DNA here is from genome assembly GCF_030254825.1 of Meriones unguiculatus. Taxonomy (NCBI): domain Eukaryota; kingdom Metazoa; phylum Chordata; class Mammalia; order Rodentia; family Muridae; genus Meriones; species Meriones unguiculatus. The sequence goes on from NC_083368.1 coordinate 36,571,263, forward strand.
AAAAGAAATCCATGTCAAAACAAGAACAGAGCATCTGAGATGGCAAACAGGTGTTCCTCTCACACAGCAATGCCATCCTCTGTTTAGTCACATAAGTGACAAAGACAGCCACTATGTGGCTGCTGGACAGAGCCAGGGAAAAGTTCCAGACACCCTGGAGCTGACAAAGTCAGCTCGTTAGGAATCTCTACCTTAGAACCAAGTGAGCACCAGCAAGCTGGAGACGTTAAGAAGAGGAGGTCATGCTGAGCTCAGACATTCAACTCTGATGCCCACAAGTCCAAGCCCCAGTTAGACAGAGGCAGCCAACGACATGCTTCATTGCATAGTAGATTGTTGGATCAGCCAAAAGGTATCACAGGAGGAAGATATAGGTGTTTTTCATAGCTAAAACTGGTCATTGACCAATAAAAATTCTTTACAACTATGGGCTTTCTAATTCCCCAGAGAAATGAGCTGCTACTGTCAAGTATAACACATAAAAAGGTCAATGCATTAAAAATGTCTGCCCTCCAATGCTTATTTCAACAGTTGTCACAGCAGCCAAGATGATGATGTCAACTCAAGCATGTATCAGCAGATGAGTGAACCAAGAGTATGCTTGGTTCTCAGCCTTTAAAAAAAAAAATTCTGCCACATGTGGCAATGGGGATGAACCTGGAAAACATTATATAAAGTGAAATAAGCCAGGCACAGAGAAACAAAGACACGTGTTCTGACCTCTAAGCAGAACCTAAAAAACACACCAGAATCCATAAAACCGGAGAGCACAGAATGGTGAACGCACCAGCTGGCATGGGGGAAGGCGAAGTGATGCCGTTCAGAGAACAAAATATTTTCAGAAGGCAGTCTTGGGTGCTGCGGTTAGGAAAAACACGTGTACACTTGAAAATTGCTACGGCAGATTTAAATGTTCTGAATACAAAAACAAAACAGGCACATAATGTAACAGATATGTTAATTAGGTTGATCAGTCCATTTTCTGCAATGAATGTATACTTCAAAATAGGTTGTATACGATACTATTCTTTGTCAATCATAAATAAATAAAAGAGCCCAGCGGAGGTATCACATGTCTTTTATCTCTGCACTCGGGAGGCAGAGGCAGGTAGAACTCTAGAGTTCAAGGCCAGCCTGGTCTACAAAGTGAGTCCCAGAACAGCCAGGGACAGAAACCCTGTTTCAAAAAAAAGAAGTAATAATAATAATAATAGTAGTAGTAAATTAATAAAATGGACTTTCCTACAAATAGGAAGACTGAAATAACAAGAAAATATTCTATTTCAGTTCAAAACCCCGGAAGTCCTAATGAAGGTGTCAGCTAGGCCATAAAAGACCTGTCTCCAGAGGCTTCATGGGAGCTACATCTGAGATACATGAAGGTTTGGGTGGCTGCGGCACTCCTGGTGGTGTGCGTGTATCACTTGGGACTTCAGCCTCTGTAGTCACATGACACTGGTCCCTGTGCCAAATCTCCCTCTGCCCTCATCTTCACAGATACTTGTGATGGAGTTTAGGTCCACCCGGACAACAGAAGACAACCTTTTTTGTCTCCAAGGGCATAATTACACCGGTCCCAGGATCCCTCCTCCGAGATTTACCAATTCCAGAGATGACACGGAAGAAACTGGTAGTGGGGACAAGACAAAAGGCCTCCTGCAAAGTGCCTTTTTGGCTCCATGCAGTAGAGACTCAACTTCACTTCAGCCAGACAGAGGCCTTCCCTGGTGACTTAGAATCCTCTGATTTTTCTTTTCCTTTTTTTTTTTTTTTTATTTTTTTTTCTCAAAAATATTTTTTATTATGCCCAGTTTTTTCTTTTTTTATTTTTTAATTTTTTTTATTTTTAAATAATTTTATACATTCACTTGTATCCCAGCTGTAGCCCTCTCCCTCTTTCCCTCCAAATCCTCCCCTCCCTCCCTCATCTCCTTCCTGCCCCCTTCCGAGTCACTGAGAGGGGGTTTCCTCCTCTCCTTCTGTCTGGCCCTAGCTTATCAGGTATCTTCAGCATGGTTGCAACGTCCTTATCTGTGGCCTAGCAAGGCTGCTCCTCCCTCAGGGGGAGGGGCGGGGGGAGCTCATGAGTTCATGTCAGAAACAATTCCTGTCCCCCTTACTAGGGAACCCACTTGGATATTGAGCTACCATGGGCTATGTATGAGCAGGGGTTGTAGGTTATGTCCATGCATGGTCCTTGGTTGGATAAACAGTCATAGAGAAGACCCCTGTGCTCAGATATATTTGGACCTTGTGGGGCTCCATGTCCCCTCTAGGATATACTAATTCCTCCTTCTTTCCTATGATTCCCTACACTCTGCTAAAGATTTGGTTATGGGTCTCAGCATCTGCTTTGATACACTGCTAGGTAGCTCTTTCAGGTGCCTTCTGTGGTAGGCTCCTGTCCTGTTACCTGTTTTCTCCTATTTCCAATGTTGATCCCTTTTGTCTTTCTAGATGAGGATTGATCATCTTACCCCTGGACCTCTTTCTTGTTTATCTTCTTTAGGTGCACATATTTTAGTATGTTTATCCTATCTTATAGGTCTATATAGGTGAGGATATACCATGTCTGTCTTTCTGCTTTTGGGATACCTCACTCAGGATGATTTTTTCTAGATCCCACCATTTGCCTGCAAATTTCATGATTTCCTTGTTTTTAATTGCTGAGTAGTATTCCATTATGTAAAAGTACCACAATTTCTGTATCCATTCCTCCACTGATGGACATCTAGGTTGTTTCCAGGTTCTGGCTATTATGAATAAAGCTGCTACAAACATGGTTGAGCAAATGTCCTTGTTGTGTACTTGAACATCTTTTGGATATATGCCTAGAAGTGGTATAGCTGGATCTTGAGGTAGCACTATTCCTAACTGTCTGAGAAAGCGCCAGATTGAAAAAAGACAGCATCTTCAACAAATGGTGCTGGTCCAACCGGATGTCTACATGCAGAAAAATGAAAATAGATCTGTATTTATTACCCTGCACAAAACTCAAAGTGGATCAAAGACCTCAATATAAAACCAGATATTCTAAATCGGTTAGAAGAAAAAGTGGAGAAGAGCCTTGACCTCATTGGCACAGGAGACAACTTCCTGAACAGAACACTATCAGCACAGGCCCTAAGAGCAACAATCAATAAATGGGACCTCATGAAACTGAAAAACTTCTGTAAAGCAAAAGACACTATCATTAGAACAAAATGACAGCCTACAGATTGGGAAAGGATCTCCACCAACCCAAAATCTGACAGAGGGCTGATATCTGGAATATATAAAGAACTAAAGAAGCTAAAAGGCAATAATTAAAGTAACCCAATTAAAAAATGGGGTAGGGAACTAAACAGAGAATTCTCTGTAGAAGAATATCGAATGGCAGAGAAACACTTAAAGAAATGCTCAACATCCTTACTCATCAGGAAATGTAAATCAAAATGACTCTGAGATTTCACCTTACACCCATCAGAATGGCTAAGATCAAAAACTCAAGAGATAATGCATGCTGGAGAGGCTGTGGAGAAAGGAGAACCCTCCTCCATTGCTGTTGGGAATGTCAACTGGTACAGTCCTTGGATTTTTCTGTCTCTCCTATCTCCATACCACGTAACCACATGTGAAAATTGAAAAACAGTTTGAACAAAGGGAACAATTATGGAAGTTATGTCCATACAGGCAGATTGAAGTGGATAATTTTACAGCTACCTTGAGATATACAAACATACATATAAACACACTCGTAAATACAACATCTCATCAATTACAAAAGACACATGAAGCTATAAACAAGTCTTCTACCTCTGAAACAGTTCTTGAGAAAATATTCAGGCTATCCTTTCTAAAATGATGAATTAACAGGTAGAAAAAAAAACACTTCTAGAGATATAGAGGATGCACACATTTAGTGCCTGCTTTATTATTACACAAAGGAAAGCTGGCTTGAACAGAAGATGTACGGAAGCCATTTAGAGGTACACATACCCATCCTTGGTCTGATCCACCACGCCACTTAAAAGTTCCACGGTCTTTGGGTTGGGCTGGCTTTCTCCAAAAATGTTCAAATACCGAGTGACAAAGTCATTGGGAGACATAAAAAATTCACCATTTTTTTCAATGCTTGCATACTGTTAAAAAAGAAGGAGAAGGGGCAAGAAATGTTATTTCATATATCTGATTCTTAAAAGCATATAATCATACAATCAATACTGAAAAGGCCACAAACATTCAAAAGATAAAATCACAAAGTAATAACGTCTTCAAAAGGCACTGATCATCCACAACTTCAAAGTAAAATTTTAAATAGTCAAATTTTATGCTTATCAGTAGCTGTCAACAGTGGCTTTTACCCTCTCAAGGGCACATGTGGCAATGTCTGATAACAATTTTGATTGCCAGGACTTGGGGAAATAGGAACCTACTAGCAAATGTAAAATAATGCTCCATAGGAGTCTCACTATGAAGCCCAGGCGGCCTCAAACTCCAGACCTCACTCGTAGGATGACAGGCGTGTGCAGCACGATTAATGACGTGTCCTTTCTGGAGTGAGATCAATTGTGAAGTAGTAAATAAACTTGCAGGAAGGCTATGGTGAAAGGCAGCTCCTATGTAAAAAGCCCAATGCAATGCAAACAGTGAAACAGAACTGAAGCTTGGCCAACTTGAAGCCATCCAAGGGACCTCTCGCTCTGGCTTTCTATTTTAGCCAGGCAAATATATTTTTCTTTATTTGGCTCCCACAAGCATTTTATAGATGTTTCTCCTCCCACACTCTTGGTGAAGTCCAGATGGCTTGGGGTCAGATGCTGCCCGATTCCTGAGGCCTTGACTACTCAAATAACTCACTCAAGTTCTAACAGACTGCGGTTCACCTTTAAGAGATCACGGAGGCTTCCAGTCCCTGAGAAAAGAGGACAGACCGGGATGCCATGGAGCCACGCGGCGTCTTCCATGACACTGGAAGCAGGTCTAACTAGCATCTTCCATGATATCAGAAGCAGATTTAAACTGCTGCCCTAGCTAAGGTCCTCTTACCCTGCGTCACACAGGATTCTCCCTCACGGCGTTCTTCTAGGATTCAGCCAGCTTCGGCCAGAAGGACCTAGCTGGATCTTGCTCCTGGCGACACCCAGATTGGGGTAAATGATAAAAATAAACAAGAGGATCCTTAAGGAACAGAATCGGACCTCCACATTCCCAAGACAAAGGAGCGAAGGGAGAAGAGGGTTACTAGGTGACCTGAACCACACAGGCAGCCAGGGTGATGAGGGCCGCAGTGTACCGAGGTGCAATAGCAGGCTTCGTAGTCTTGCAGGCTTTGGTTGTGTCTATTACCACCTAAAAGTCTTGCCAGTTAAATAGAGTTATCTGGGCTCTGATGCTTCATCTGCAAAATGGGTATAATAATACCATCAGCTCCATTTGGCTGATAGATGAAACAAATAAGATAATAATGAAATACACTATGAATAATGCCCAGAACAATAATGTTTTTTTATTACATGTATGTATGTATGTATGTTTGTACTATATATGCATGTATATATGTATATGCACATGCAAAAGCACCCACGTGAAGGCTGGAGGACAACTTGTGGAAGTCAACTGTCTCCTTTCTACCCCGTCAGTTGGGGGATAGAACTCCAGCTGTCATATTTAGTGGTAAGCGCCTTTACCTACTGAGCGACTCCATTGGTCCATGGTTTGGGGTTTAACAAACTCTTTTCTTTAACCCTCTGTTTCACTGAGTGACATCTGCTGTTGGTACAGCACCACACCGAGGATGTAATGAGGGTTTTCTTTCATCACCGGCTACCTGGTCCTGGTCACTGCCTAAGGGAGGCTGTGTGGAAATGGTAAGATACTATCTTCTAAGTATGTCTCACAGATAACAGTACCAAAAAGAGACAGCCCTGGGATGCTATCATCCTTCACTGACATTTACTTCACTTTGGGGCCCGGGGGATTTAGAAGAAAAAATTTATTGTGATTTTTCTTTTCCTAAATTAGGACAAACAAGCATGAAATGGAAGGGGGAATGTCACTGCTAATGATAGCAATCCTACAGTTTGGTTATACCAAGGCTTCCCTATGATAGTGATTAATTTACCTTAAAACACAATTTAACTTTTCTCCCGCTGGTACACATTTAGATTATTTCCAATTTGGGTTATTTTGTAAGAAAACCTAAGATAGCCATTCTTACATATAACATCTGCTCAAATGCCTGACTATTTTCAAAAACCTGACTCCCTGAAAAAGGAAATTGTTGAGTTAAAGGACAGCAACTTTCAGGCAGTTGTCACTTATTATCACACTGTTCTCCGGGAGAGATTGTACCAATCTACTGTGCCACCAGCAGGGCGAGAACTCGCTCTCGTCCCCTTCCAGGGTCACATTTGTTTCAAAGACTTTTCCAGCCTGACATTTTGATGTAATTGAGTCCATAGGATTTTTTTTTCTTTACAAATCCTTCCTTTACTTTTCTGACCTTAGAAATCCAGTCTTTTTCTCATCTCAAGAACAAATACCAACAGTTTTGCTCCTGACTTTTGAGTACATCTGTACTTAGCTTTAGGCTTCAGCATGTCAGAGCTTTGCTGACCTAAGGATAGTCCAATGAGAGCTTTTTCTAGTCAATCTATTGGTTGTTCCAGGCCCACAAACCATGTCACCGTCACCCCCCACCCCCATGACCCACTCTTTAGGATTCAGGTTTTTACTAAGAAATTATCACATGGTCACCAGAAGACCCTGAGAAGCAGACTTCACCTGCGCTCCAGTTCTCACAGGCTGGAATGGCTTCCTGCGGACAGAGTGCCCTCTGGAGCTGCCAGGCACACCACCAGCATGGATGGAGCGGCAGTTCTGATCAGTGGGAAGCAGTCCCAGAACACCCTATCTTGTTGACCTGTCTGTCCTGGCAGGGTACCGATGACTCTTGCTAGCTACAGTAGCAGGTAGGGCCATGTCAAGACAGAACTCTTTGGCTGTCTTCTCCCTGTTGTTTCCTCATATTCCCAGACGCTGCCTGGCAGGAAAATGTGCCCAAGAAATAACCTTTCAAACAAACGAGAGGTTCAGAATGTGGTATTACTTTTCTCCTGGAGCTTTTCTTGGCCTGATGAGTATCCTTTGAATTTCTGCCAAACGACCTTTGCGATCACTGTCAAGCTGTGGACCCTAAAAAGAGTTTTCACTGCAAATGCAAGAGCAAGCTACAGTGGACCACAGCACTCGCCCACGAGATAATGAAGGATAACGAATGTTGGCAAAAACGTCGACGACACACATGCTAGTGGTGTGAAGAATAAACTGACGGGCATGAACTCTGTTGCCTGCTCTTTGATCACTTCCTCCCGTAGGGGCAGGGGGGCAAGGCCAGGCCACAGAGGAAGAGGATGCAAGCAGTCCTAATGAGACTTGAAAGGCGGGGTCAGATGGTAGGGGAAGAGGACTCCCCCTTTCTGAGGAACAGGGGAGAAGAATAGTGGAGAAGAGGGAGGGTGGGACTGGGAGGAGATGAGGGAGGGGGGGCTACAATCGAGATATAAAGTGAACAAATTATTAAAAATTCAATTTTAAAAGAAGAAGAAGAAGAAGAAGAAGAAGAAGAAGAAGAAGAAGAAGAAGAAGAAGAAGAAGAAGAAGAAAAGAATAAGCTGATGGAGTTGGTGAGTTGGCTCTGTAGTTAAGAACACTGGCTGCTCCTCCAGAGGACGTGGGTTCAATTCCCAGGACCCAAATGACAGCCCACAACTATCTGTAACTCCAGTGTGGGTATTCTGTCACCCTCACAGACAAATGTGCAAGCAAAACACCAAAGCACACAAAAATAAATAAATCTTTTTAAAATTATTTATATGTATATACATTTATATATTTATATTGTATGTATGTATATATATATATATATATTTAATGAAAAACCATTGTAGAAAACTGCTAAGCGATGCCTACTGTAACTGTGCCTAACACACATAAGTATAGACTTAGCAATTTCAATCAAAAGGAACTATCCAACAAATTGTATATGGACTATAAGAAATGTAACACCGAAACAGTTAAGGTATTCACAGCAACTTAACTTATAATGTCAAAAATGCTAAAAAGAAACAAAAAAGAGCAACAGCACCAATATCACCCAGTAACAGGATACATATAGTCACACAATAAAATACAACATAGCACTGAGAATAAACTACCTCCACCCAGCCATAACACAGATGAACCGACATAAAATCAGGGTTGGGAGTAGAACTCGGTGGAAGAGCATTAGCCCATGGTGAGCGAGGCCTGGGCCTCTCACCACCAAGTGGCTCAAGAACAAAGAGAATAAAGACTGCTTGGCTACGTTTTGGGGAATAACACAAAGGAAAAAACTATGGCGTCATGAGGAGTCAACCAGTAACCTTCAGGACCGTGAGGAATGATGAGCACAGGGAGCAAGGAACTTCTGGTGCCAGTTCCATGAGCTGAACACGTGCTCTGAAAATAACCGTGGAGCTGTGTGCTTGTGATCTGTGCACCAGGCTCAGAACTCCACAGTCCACATTATCACCGAGCTATTTTGATTGGCCTCCTTTGTTCAGAGGCGATAAAGGGGTCGTCTCTTAAATAGGATGGCAGGTTCATTTGGATACAGGTTATCATTTTGCTCATCCACCAAAGCAGCGGTGACTTGCTTTGGGGCTCAAGTAAATACGTCAAAGGTTGTCTCTTGGACTCATGAACAGAGGCCAACCATGACAAAAGCATGTTACTAGGGATGCGGACAAAAGCAGCTTGGTTGTCCTTGAAGCAAGGAACAGGGGACAGTGCCAGGGAAGCGACTACTTCCTTCAGCTGCCACATCCCTAGAATACCATTCAATATCTCTGGGAATATGACTGAATGGCCTGAAGCGTCCCTCTCTCCCAGGTTATATGTGTGTGTGTGTGTGTGTGTGTGTGTGTGTGTGTTTAGGACGGCTTATGATTCTTTAGATGATCTTCCATTACTGTTAACATCATACTGAACGAGGATAGCAGCAAAAGTACTCAGGAAAGGAGCCAGCCCCTGCAGAGCCTACTCCACAAGGACAGGGGATCCTAGCTGGCTTGTTCGTTCCCCACTCGCTATTATAATAAAAGCCTGTGAGTGACGGCTTAGGTCAGAACCCTTATCATCTAGCCACCCGTGTCTGCCAGGAATCATTCACACCCTGGGGCTGAAAGGCAAATTCTCCTTGACACTCTTTCAGCCAGAGAATTCCAAGTTCTGTCACCTGCCAGTCTTTACCTTGGTTCCCTGTTCTAAGGACGGAATTAAATGAAACAGAGAAGAAGAATACTGATGGTCAATATTGCCTATTATCAGGAGTCCATTATTGGGTCCACGATGCAAAAGGGAAACTGTACTTATTAACTGAGCACTCAAGGTAAATTATAGTAAATACTGAAAAAAAGAAATACATTAGTAAAGTTTGTGTGAAAATGTACAAACAGATGTGACACATCTTCATCTTTTTACATAAGGGCTGTCATGTAGGTATTTGTTTTATAATTTTATTGCTGTTTGAAACTGTCACCATAAAAAGTTCTGTGACTATGCACTCAGGGCATGTACACACTAGTCATATCATACATCTAACCCCCTTTATCATAATAAAAGATCCCATTAAGCTGGCCACGGCTGAGCACTGGGGAGGCAGCAGCAGACGCACTTGTGAGTTCAAGGTCAACCTGATCTGCATAGTGAGTTCCTGGACATCCAGGGCTATGCAGAGATGCCCTGCCTCAAAACAAACCATCCACAAGCCTTCTATCACCTACATCCTGTAATGAATGCATAGTGCTCTCCCTGACAGAGTCTCATTTAAAAAAATAATAATAATAATTTGAAGAATAAACAAGTTCAACCCGGAGAGGTTTTCCTCCCAAACCATCTCCAGACCTCTGCATGGCCCTCTTCTCCTCCACCACTGTGCCAGAGCCTCCGCATGCTCTCCCCACCAACCTCTCCCCTCCACACAGCTGAACCCTTGGAGCAGCTGACTCAGTCTCCCTATCTGTCCCAGCCTATGCACCTGACCGACACTAAATCTGCACCCCTTGGAGAGGGTCCTCTTCCTTTTCCTCTTTGGTTCATCCCACTCCTGTGCATCATAGCAGCTGATTTACACCACAGATCTCTTTAAATTGACAGGAAGCTACAGCCAACACCCTAGGTAGAAAAACTTCCCAACAATGAGATTCAAACCAAAACTGACTGTCTGGAATTCAACTTCCACATCTGGATAAAACCGTGCCTAGCATTTTCCCCAAAGAACAGCCTTCCAAGAGAATCCCACTGCTTTAGCCAAGCATGTTGCAAACCTTTGCAACCATTCTCTAACCACTGCCCCAAACTGGACCCCTAATGTTACTGTTGCTCGTTCCCTCCACATGCTGGCACACTTTGACTTGCACGTGCTACTTTCTTTGTCTGGAACAAACTTCATGCCCTTCTCTACCGGATGGACAACCTATCCTTTCTCAATCCCAGCTCGAACCTCCTTTCCACAACTTCCATAGGAAGACGTAACTGGCCTCACATACTCTCCCCTCAAGTTAAACGCTACGCCATACCTACCAACCACACCATGATTCTGTTTCCTTAACGTACACACAGAGAGAAAGATTTAAGGGCGGAGTCATGATTTATGCATCCTTACTAGATGCTCAACCTCTAAAAGTCAACCTCAAAGCAGGGTGGGTGAGATGAGACTGAGTCTCAATCTTCTCAAAAACATGCACGTGAAGAGCCAGAAGGGTGCCTTCAGTCCTCTGGAGCCAGCCCTATTCCCCACAGCTCCGCATGGCTCTCTCTGACCTCCAGAGCTGCCAGCTCCCCTATGGCCCAGGACACCTCATATCAAAGGCTTCTTTCCATCCCTCCCTAGCTGCAGCAGAATCCTTCCTTCTGCCTAGCTCAGCAGAGAGCAGGCTTGTGATTCCATATGGAGTTCTTATTAAGAGAGAAGATCAAGTCAGAAAACCTCATGAATAGAAAACACCAGAGAAGGGTTCGCAGAATGTAAACTGCTTATCCTTACTTAACAGGTCCAGCCTGGCAGCCCCTATGGCTCCCATTCTCCTCTCACCCCCTCACCACAGCCATCAGCTACACGAGACAGTCAACAAGCACGCTGAGGCAAGCTGGATTTGTGTTGGTCCCACACTATCTAGGCCTGGTGACGTCACCAGACCCTGTGCCAAATCCAAAATCCCTTCCACAGACTGCTGATTCAGTTTTCTTCACGTACGCACCTCTTCCTCTGCATCACCTCATACTCTAAGCCATAACAAAAGTCACGTAGTCTCCTACCTAGTTCCAAAGATTCCGGAGTTGGCTTTGAGACTGGCTTTTCCTACATAGAAATGCCACCAGGGGCTGTTCAGCCGCCTGCAAAAAGCTCCTACGCTCCCTGGGTTTCTTTGGGCCAGATGGAACCATCTCTCCAGCCCCAAACCATTAACTCAAGGAAGACATGATTATCATCTATCCTCTTGAGTTCCATCATTGGAGGCCCTTTTCTCCCTTACAGTATTCTGTGTATAAAATCCAGACATCCTTAAAAATTTAACCTTTTTTCCTCCTCTGAAAACTTCCCGTGTTCATCCTCTGGAATCTTTGCTTTTCTACATTTGTTTTGTTGTTGTTGTTGTTGTTCTTGTTTGTTTGTTTTATTTATTACGTGTACGTCTATGTGCCTGAGTTTATGGACATCAAATGCATGCAAGTGCCCCCATAGGCCAGAGAACGTCAGATGTCCTGAAACTATACAAGTGTTGAGCTGCCTGCTAACGGTGCTGGGAACTGAACCTGGGTCCTCTGAAAGAGCAGTAGACATTCCTAACCCTCTTAACCACTGAGCAAGATCTCCAGCCCACCCTCCCTGGATCTGCATCCTTTAATTTCAAGCATCTTACTTAACTTAAAAGCATGTCAAGTGCTGAGCAGTGCACACCAGCTAATTTATTCAATCTCTATAATCTCTTCTAACTTCTCCTTATGAAAATATCCAAGCATACAATGTAGAAGAAATAAAAGTATAATAAAGCAAATATTCCAGTTCCTAATTTTAATTTTTTTTTCACAATGCCACCCACCTTCCCCTCCCACCAAAAGTCAGATTTTTTTAAATAATTAATTTCGTTTTATTTTATATGCATTAGTATGAATGTGTCCGATCTCTTGGAAATGGACAGTTGTAAGCTGCCATGTAGGTGCTGGGAATTGAATCTGGGTCCTTTAGGAAGAGCAGGCAGTGCTCTTAACCACTGAGCCATCTCTCCATTCCCCCACCCCAAAAAATCAGACTTTAAAGCAGATCTCTACTATCATATCACACCGTCATCTATAAATGTTCCAGTGTACACAAAAAGATTGCACTTTAGTTTTGTTTTGGTTTTTTGAGATAGAGTCTCTATTATATAAAACTGGGTGTCCTGGAACTCACTTTTGTAGCCCAGGGTGGCCTCAAAGTCATAGAGATCCAACTGCCTCTGCCTCCCAAGAGCTGGTATTAAAGGCATGTGCCACCCACCATGCCTGGCTAAATTATAATTTCTTAACTTCAAATATCCCGTCCACGCTCAAGGTCCTTATTGTTTCTCTCTTCCTCAGCACCGAGGGTTATAGCTGGGGACCCATCCATGGTGGGCAAGCATTCTTAGAGGAGGCCGGAATTCAAGCCCTCTTTTTTTTTTTTTTTTTTTTATTCTAATATATTTTTCATGAAGAAAGTGAGGCCCATGTAATCGATAGTCAGGTCCCATCAAGTTTCTGACTTGATGCTCTGGTGCCTCTTTCCATCCAGATAAACCTTGCCGAGCACTTTCCCCAAGATCAGCCTTCAAAGAGAACACCAATGTTCCAGCCAGGCATGTGGCAACAAGTACCAGCATCCCAACCATTCACTAACCATTGCCTAGAATGGACCACTCAAGTTCTGATTGTTTCCTCCACACAACTGGAACACTTTGATTTGCACATACTTCTGAAAGGGTTAGACTAACTTTGTAACCTATATGTCTTCTAAAGCCTATAGTTTTGAGTTTTAGGTCCAGGTTAAGCTAAAGCCTCTTAGTACCTTTCCAGAGAGTGAAGGAATGTGACCCTATCTGTGAGGACAGATATAAAAAAAGGGCAAGCAAGCAATGACCTTCACTCAACAAAAGAAGAACCAGACCCTTGTCCTTGAGATAGCGTTTCTTAGCAACAAACCTAGACTTCTTCTGAGTAGCTTTTGACCTCCAGCCAAAAGTCTGTAGCCCCTAATCTTCAAGGATGAGCTAACCACCTCCACCTTCAATTGCAGCTGCATCCACACTTGGCAGGACTGGCCAAGCTTGAGCACCTAAGACTAACCAATTATCTTACTTTATAACTTCCTCATCCAATCCTAAACTGCCAAAACTGCAACTTCAAATTTCCCGCAATTTTTCTTTTAAAAACCTAAAGGCCTTTGTCTCCCGGTGCCACTCTTTGCTGACCAGCAGGGGTGACCCCATTGTGCAATGGTTAATAAACCTCTTGCTTTTGCAACGAGTCTTGGTCTGGGGGAGTTTCTGGGAAGGGCGCGATTGAACTCCTGAGCTGTGAGACCCCAGGTCTTACACTTCTTTTCAATGCTTAGAGCAGGCTTACATATTTTGTTCTTATTGTCTTTATAAAATGGGCCTTTTCTTTTCTGATGCTAAGCCTCCCCCGCAAAAAAAAAAAAGGGTTTGAGACCCCAAGAAGACTTGTACTAACTAACCATGCACTGTTCTGAACCACAGGGTGGAGGGAGTACAGGAAACCAAAGAAATCATAAGTTCTTAGAGTGTCCATATTTATCGAGAGTGGTGATGCAATGAAGATGGCCATGAGCAGAGGAAAACAGTGGGCCTCTTCTACCCTGTGGAGGGAGGACAAGCCTCTCTGCCAGATGCTGACACAGAGCCTGAAACTTCCTAGGAGAAAAGGCAATGCTGGGAACGGTCCCTTCAGAGCCCAGCCCTCAACAGGTCCTAAGTCACACAGCTCAGCCTCTCAAGCATTTTCAGGTGAACTGAATGCCACGAAAGAAATTAAAATATAAGCTATATCCCCATCACCAGAAATCACCTATGTGGTTTCTAAAAAAACAGAATTATAAAGGATCCCTTTCATGAATGCTACATTAAGACACTTTGGGAGATGCTTTTAAATTTTTCAACAATAAAGAGCTGTCTGAAATAATCTTCTAAAGTTATAGAACACCAACTAAACAAGAAACAAAATAGATTCCTTTATACTGACCTTCAAAAATATTGCTTTAAGCTCAGCTGGATCTGCTCTCTTGGTTAAAGCCACCTATAAATAAACATAAAAATGTTTATATTATTAGAACAAAGCTGAGAAATCAAGCTAGCAGGAGGGAAAATAAACTTTGGGTTAGAAATTAGTACATTTCATTTTTGTCCTTAAAGTACCAAATTGCTCCAGTGTGTAAACTAGTCCCCAGATTTTAAGGCAGACTCCATGTGGCTTCTAAAATGATAACATTCTGTATGAGAAATCAGAAAAGCTTCAATATTTAGTGTTCGGTATTAAAGGGGGGGATGTTGAAACAAGATTAGTGAACACCTGGCATTTCTAAACCACACCCAAGAGTAACTCATGCCTTCTCACATGGGAATATTAAATATTAAGTACAACCTGTTTGCCAATCCTGCATAGGAGCATGTTTCTTAAAAGTTAGTGAACTAGTAAATCATATTAAGGACCCAAAGGGAACTGCTTCCCACAGTTCCTCCATGAACAGCACGTACACCCACCGACCTAGGCAGGCCAAGGAGCCTCTCCACCTCTCTCTCCCCAGCCTTAATAAATCATAAGTCTCCAAAGGTGTGACTATTATTCTTCACATTCTAGAAACTCAAGGGACTGTGGTTACCTTCCACCAGTAAAACTTGACAGATTAGCTCAGAATAGGTGTTGTGCTTAGCAATCCAGGCCACAAAGTCCAAAAACATCACTGGGGGAAAAAAAGCAAGACAAACTTGAACATGACTGGCCCAGGCCGACACAAAAGAACCCTTATGCTGAAGCAAACAGTGGGCTTATTCAATGTCCCATCACCCAGTCCTGTTGGCAAAAGTGGTCATGAGACGCAGTTCTCAGCAAGCACAGTGTCACCCCATGATACAGCCAAGGCGGGGGGCCCCTGGAGCCACCCCAAAGCTGGAATCGTGTCCCTCTCCACGAGGAGATTTATGCAAATTGTTCTAAATCCCTTCTGTGTGTTTGCAAAGGCTCTTCTGAGATCCTTAAACAATGGGATTTTTTGTCTCTCAGTATGGAACTACCAGAGCCCATTGGCTCACCACTGTCAGGAATAAATTTATTAAACTAGTCACTGAAAGGGGAGGTAGTCTCTCTGAAAGCAGCTGGTTGGTCGCCTTGTTTTGCTAACGCCAAGATAGACTCTTTCCACTTCAGCTGAATACCTGACACTATCACTGTCTTAAACCCAGAATTAGTCTGTGTCCTTTGCTGTTCAAGAACGGAGGGAAAGTAAGAGCGCTAACCAAGCCATGATTAATGATGCCAATGACCGCGAACCAACACAAATGATTAATGACGCTGATGACCTCCAGGTTTGAGAAGAGGAGGCCCTGTTGGTGGAAAGGTGGAGTCAGGATGAACACTCCAAGAAAAGGCATCACAGAAGTGCCTTTACCTCCACTCCGGAGCAGAAACATTCCTCCCACCTTGGTAATAATCCTACCCTATGACAGGGTATTTACTAGGCAAGGAAAGAGGGGCTGCACATATGCTGACCTAAATTCCTAATGTTTTTTTTTTGTTGTTGTTGTTGTTGTTTTAAAGGTGGAGAAATGTTCTATGGAATGAGCTAAGCTTGCTCTGTCTGAATGCAGGCTTGCACATCTGCTCAGTTCACGACACTACACACTCTGTATGAACAATACTGGGCATTGCTATCCCAGCATGCACCTCCTTGGCCTGACTTCCAAAAGCACCATAGTCTCCTGATCCCCCAAATCATCAACGTCCCTAGCCAGAAATGAACCTCTTTGAGAGAAAAAGCAAACTCTTCACTTTGTAACCCATGCAGGGTCTAGGCACAGGAGAGTACAAAGTAAATAAGATCTCTCTTGGAGCCAATGCCACCAAGAATGTACCCTGCAGTTTACAATGTAGTTACAACGTCGGGTCCTCACAGCAAGCCTGAAAGTTGGCACACGTACTATTCTCCCCATTTTACAGAAGGGGAAATCAAGGTTCAGAGAAAGACATGTACTTCCTTTCCCTAAGTCAGATGAAAAGTCAGTTTTCTGTTTGCGTTTGTGTTTTCTCGGCCTCAGATCTCCCATCCCCACATCACAGCCTTAGAGAAAACAGACTGTGCTAGAATAAAAACCATTGTTCTACATGGGGTTTGCCTGGCACGGTGGTGCACGGCTGTAATCCCAGAATTTCAGAGACTAAGGCAGAAGGATCTAGAGTCTGAGACTAGGCCATGTTACTAGTAAGAAGGCCAGCTTGAAAAAGAAGAGCGCTTTGCTGTCAGACTGTCCTCACTCAGAAGGAAGAACCAGGAGAGATGAAGAAAAGCTGGTACTCTCGCAGACACTCACCAAAGCCCCAGCCAAACACCAAGGCCATCCATCCCAACACACCAAGTCATTGCCTTTGCTCTCCTAGCCTACACAACGCTACTCTCGAAAGCAGACCCAGGGCTGCAGGTGGGTAGCTGGTTAATGATCACATGGGTATTTGCCTGAGACTGAGAGTCATCTTCTTAGGCACAGAGAACGACGGAACCAGGAGACAGTTTCTTAAACTTACTACTGACCTCCTGGGCCTTATCTGTACTCACTCCATCTACTGCCCACCCAGCACACACTTGGTAGATATTTGGAAGATGCATTTTGGCCTCTACTCACACCCCCCCATGTCATCTGAGGCAAAACGATGGACAAGCACATTGATGACTACATAAAGTTGCAGGTTAGAACTACGATATGAGACAGAGTCTACCTGGTGGCAAAAGCAATACCCAAGAAAATACGTAGTGAGAAAAGTTAGCCAAAGAAATGGAGCTGTCCTTTTCATGGTAACCAAGAACAGTTTAGCTCAGTGGGTAGAGGTGAGACTCTTAATCTCAGGGTCATAAATTCATGGTCCACCTTGGGCGCCTACTGGTATTCTCTTCCTTACTTGGGGGAGCTGTTGGCCACCAGCCTGAAAAGGCAGGAGGAGCAGAAGACAAGGCACAGAGCTTGGAAGGCTGTGAGCACACGCCAGGAACCACTTCAGGGAACTAGTTCAACTTTAATTCGGGAGAACAAAGGCTATATGACCCTTGGGGAGTAGAAGGGCTCCTAGGCCAGGTGTACATAATTGGTTAGAACTAGGAGCTTTAAGGATACTTGATTTGTATTAACTGGCATGGTTCTGTCATATTAACAGGAACACAGTACCTAATTATCCTATAGGTACAAGGAGGGGAGAGCTATCAAGGGGCTGTGTCAAAGGCCACGTATCAAATGTGGTTAGGGGCATCTGTCTAGAGAAACTCTCGAGATGAAGTCAGGCAGAGAGAGCAGGAGGTCCCGCTAGGGAGAGGGAGTCTTGAACCTTAAAGCTGAGCTAAGAATGGCTATCCGGACTGGGAGAACTCCAACCTCAAATAGCAGGGTCCTTCCAACAAAGGCGTCATGAGACAGTCTTACCTGGTGGCAAAAGCAATACCCAAGATGGTATGTGCTGAGACAAGCTAACCAGAGAAGTGGAGCCATCCTTTTTAAGATAACCCAGAACAGCTAGCTGTTCTGAGGCATGCTTTATCGTTGAAGAGCCTGGAGTTTATTCTTGGGCTACAGAAGATCCATCAAACTTCAGATAGTTTCCAGATAGATCATCTTTGTACATACACATGTGGGTATGTGTATCTTACAAAATATGTACAAGTACTAGTCATTTAATTACTTGATGTTACCATTACTTACCATGATCTTATTTTTTTTGTTGTATGTGCTTAAAGACTAGAGTATACTAAAGTCTAACCTAAAAATAAAAATTGTACTACATTTTAAATAAATTAAGTAGTTGGTTTCCGAATCTAAGAGGAAAAGAGTTCTTTCCACGTGACTATGAAATATCACTTGATACTTAAATCAACACAATAGAGAATTTTGTACTCGGTCAGACAACATGTTACAGTAAATCCAAACTTAAGAGAAAAAGAAGCAATGAGCTGCATGGCTATTACTCCCATACACTGGGAAACATCTAATATGGTTTAACTTATATGCAAATTACAGGTATGTTCTATAAATCCAAGATGCGAGTTGGTAAAACTAGAGAATTCTGAAGTATGAAATGTGCTGTAACGAGACAGACACTAGTTATAGCCATGTGAAGAGGTCATCAATAACATCTACAAAACACACAAACTAGGTTAAGAAATTAAAAACAAAACAAAACAGTAACATAATAACACGACTTCACTAACTGGCTTTTTTCATAAAGGGAACAAAAATATAACAGGAAGAACCAGAAAGGTGTCTTTCAGAATAAATAAACAAATAAACTCTGTCATTCTAACACAAGTTGGAACTGCCAATGGCAGGGGAAAGATTCCTACGCAGAGGAGTAATTTTTAAATCCGCTTGCTTACCCTGGAATCAAGCCACAGTCCCAGGCTCATTACTTTCATGAACTGCAGTGGCATACTCTTATGCACTCAAAATAGTTTTGGCTGGGTATGGTAATACCGGCCCTAGAGAAGCATCCTCGACTCTCTGAGACCACCTTAAGATGTAGGAGACCCTGTCTTAGGAGGAAGAGGAGGAGAAGTGGGGAGGAAGCTCTGAAGATGTGAGACCCTGGCTGGATACAGCCTTGAGGAGCGAGACATCAGACCTACAGTGGTGGCTCACTTCAGTTCGGCGGATCTTGAAATTCTGAGCCTGGGCACTTGCACTTACATGAACTTCCCCACATGCAGATCTCTGACGAAAATGAGGGGAGCATCCACAAGCATAAAGAGCTTTCCAGGACCCTGAATTCAAAATCTCTGCAACCTAGTTTGCAAAGCTTCTCTCACAGACACATAGGTTTGAAGACGTGGTCCCAGCTTATGGCAGTGCTATTGAGGGAGAAGAGTCTAGTGGGAGCAAGTGGTCACTGGGGGCTCTGAAGTTCATAGCCTGGCCTTGCTTCCTGTCTGGTGTTCGCTTCCTCACAAGAGCAAGCTCCCACTTGCACAGCCAAGAGGCCCCCATGCTGCCGTTCCATCCCCACAACAGTGGGCTAAGATAAAACTCCCTCCCTTATGGGCTAAGGCAGCTGACTTGGGGGATATATAATAGATATAATGTGTATTATATTATATTATCTGCTAAGTCAATTCAAATAAAATCAAAATTTTCATCTTCAAGAAAACATACTTCCTTAAAAAGCTTTAACTGCATATTTTATGACAGTGATGAAAAAAAAATCATGAATATAAGATGGCTTTAGGAGGATAAAAGCAGCAAAGATGGCGTGTGTCTTTAACACTGCAGAAGATTAAGGTGGGTGGGTGGGCAGAGGCAGTGGCTGAGAACCAGCTGAGGCGGCAGCTCAGCCCTCAGCAGTCTCTCCCTAACTCACTTCCTCAACCCGAGAAGCCTGGGAGGGCAAAACACTGCCAGAAGTGCCGACCCAACGATTACCTGATATGACGACTATCTTTCATATAAAAACCAGAAAAGGTGACTCCTCAAAAGCAGGCTATCATGTATGTGTGAGAGCTAGCATGGGGTAACAAAAATAAAGGAGCCAGGAAAACCAGTACCACAGTCTTTCTACCTGAGGAGCCAAGTGTAAGAAGACCGAAATCCTAATGAAAAGTGCTCCTGGGGATTGCCTAGCAACTCAGCAGCTGCAGCCCACATTCTTTCTCCAGGTATACATTGCAGACTACATAGTTAAAGTTCCATAGTTAAGAATCCTTTGGTGCTATATGGCCCAGGGACTGTCAATCAGAAGAAATGTCGTGGGATTTCCGAAGAATCCACGCTCCTGCTGCTCCTGCTAGCAGACACCTTAGCTGAAAAGTGTCTAGTTTTCCTGTGACACTGTCCTGCCCTCCCCCACCGTTCACTGCATGTCCTCCAAAACACCCTTCACTTGGCAGCACACATCCTGACTGCATCGGAGGTCACTGCTCCCTTGGTGGCCTGGTCTGCTGTGAAGCTCTGGAAGTCATTCCTAAGAGCTCAACCTCAAGTCTGTTTCTTCACCCACCCAACAAATTCTATAAGCCATTTAATAGCCTGTAATAAATCTCCCTCTGCTGAGGGAGGGCTCTGTTCCCCGCGAGTCAACCTGGACTGATACAATCAGTTATTGCAAAAGAAAGTTTGGAACTCCCTGAAACCACAGTTACCACTGCCTTGAGGGAAGAGAGAGGTGTCTCATCAAATTTACAAAAATCATTTCTTTTAACTTACGGCACCGAATCACTCATCCAAGCCTTACATTAGGTTCGCTTAGGTTCTCTTAGTGAAGAGCTGTAATTAGACGAGTCGCAGAACTATAAACTGGTATACAGACAAAATGCCGCAGTAAGCGTTCTTGCAACCACAACACTTCTGGGTAATCGACCCTCAAAGCTTCCTATCACTCCACAACTCACTTCTAAAGCATCAGAGGGTTAAGGAGCGGCAGGTCACTTTCAGACTCAGTAACTGGAGACTCGGTAACTTGTGACTCTGCTGCAGACACGCATTGAACAACTACAGCCATCACCATTAACAATCTGGTATTAAAAGGCAGAGCGCACGGGTTAAGCCATTGACGGTTTAGCTGTGGGTTCTGTTATGCCAAAATAAATAAAAGCTATAAACACACTTTCAGTTCTCATTGTAATTAAGCTCAAGCTAGCTAGCATTCCAGTCAATGCTCCCAGGAGGAAGAACTGAAGACAGACACTAAGAATCTTTCCTACAATACATACTTTTCTTTTCTCTTTACATCCTGCTGATGCTGCCAGGAGTCCACAACAGAAGTTTAGAAGAAAATCTAGGGACCCAGACAGGCCTAAAATGACCTTGGGCAATCAGTCAACATTTTTGAGCTTTTAAATCTGCACTTACAAGATGAAAAGAAAACCTACCTTCTCTCTTTTGTATGGTTACCTGACAGACAATTAGAATGCAGAAAACCTATTCTCAAAAGTCTTCAACTGTTAATACTGGAAAAATCAGCTGCCCCTCAATAAAACAAATAAGCCAAATAATAACAAGACAACAGGAAATTTCTGCTCCACTGAACTCAGAACTAGGTAACAAAAGATGACATGCTAAGAAGAAAAACACTTTACAGAAAATGCTATTGGAGGGCTAGGAGCATAGCTCCACTGTGTGACTATCATGCACAAAAAGCCTGGGCTTTCTGTCCCCAGCAGTGCATGGACCAGGCACAGTGCCTCCCACCGATAAACCTAGCTCTGGGAAGATAGAGGTATGACAAGCAGAAGCTCAAGGTCACCTTCAGCTACACGGTGAGTTCAAGGCTAACCTGGGCTACATGAGACCAAAACAGGAAGGAAGGAAGGAAGGAAGGAAGGAAGGAAGGAAGGAAGGAAGGAAGGAAGGAAGGAAAGAAGGAAGGAAAGAAAGAAGGAAAGGAGGGAGGGAGGGAGGGAGGGAGGGAGGGAGGGAGGGAGGGAGGGAAGAAGGGAAATGAAAGAACGAAAAAATGCTATGGAATGTCTCATTGAGGAAAGCTGGAGAATCAGCCAAAGACCAAAGAGATACCAACAATACTCTCCAATGCCTAGAAATGGCTCGGGAATCCAGTACCGAACTCAAAGAATGCCACCTTGACTAGCTATCAGCTAAACTGAAGTGAAAAGCCTCCCATTCCCCTGTTCCCTCCTGTTGACTTCTCCCTAAACACTTCACATGTGAGCCTCTGCTTGGCAGGGTCTTGGTCACTGTTTCATGCCTTTTCTGCCAGGGAAGGTGAAACCTGAGCTGACTCCTGTGGTGGGAGAGGCAGGCTCTACTATTAGGCGGATTTGCTCCAACACAGAAAAGCTGGGCAAAGGATGATGGGTAGCTGGAAACACCAAAATGAACTTGACAGGGTAGAGTCACTGGACATAGACCGAAGCAATGGCCTGGCTTCCATTACCACCTTATTGTCAGATCTCAAAGAAGTCTGAGACACTACTCACTCAGTACCTGTGGCTCCTCCCCCAACTTCTCACTCACTCCACCCCTACCTTAAACCTCTCCAGCCCAGGAGCTGGGTTTCACTTTCCCTGCTTCTAATTCCTATGTAACCCAGACATTTTGGCTTCAAGCTCTTAGCTCTGCTCTTTGTCCTCTTGTTCCTCTTTGTCCTTGCCTTCTTTTCTCTTCCTTTCCCGCTTTCTCCTTCTCCCTCTCCTACTCTCTCCTGTCATGGCCTGGTCTATTCCACTGGCCATGTTCAGTCAAGACTCTTCGAGATGCCTGTGGTCGTACTCTCCCTCATATCTACGGTAAGATCCTTCTCCTCCAACCACACCTGGGAGCACTTATTCTTTTCTTCCACTGTTGAGAATGCTGCAGGTCAACCACAGGTTGATCTGCAGCAAGTCCAAGCCTTCTCCCCAGGAACATAGTCCAGGTGGTCAGGTTGCCTCAGATCAGGTTTCTCAACCTTTGTGGTAGGACCCAATGATTGTCCTTTGTTGCTAGGTAGGATTTTAACAGCATCCTTAACCTCTAGCCACGAGATGCCACTAGCATCAGGCTGGGACAATCAAAACAAGTTCTCCAGACACTGTCAAATTATCTGCAGGTGGTAGAGGGCATCTACTTGATCCCAACAGTCATGAACATGGTAATTAGTGATGCTCCACTTGCTCACTACCATCACCTATGAAGACTGGAACATTCCAGGCCTACTGCAAGACACTGACAGACACTCCCCCAAAGGGAGAATGACAGACTTGGCAGTACATATTGTATGAGGTCACATACAATATAGTATGTGGTTATGTATGTATTATACATACTTAGTATAATACCAGAAGCTGAAGTAAAGTCTTGGTGTTAGGGTCCTGAATTTGCTGAAGGAAAGACACAGACTCAAGTAGTATGTAAAAGCAAAGAGCATTGATTCTGCAGAGAATTCCAGCATGCTGGGTCACCACCTTCACAAAATAGCAGTGACCCCAAGGGGAGCTTGAAGGCCCCTTTTAAAGCCAGAAAAAGGGGAATTCCTACTATGGCTACATGACCTCAATCGGGATTGGCTGGTGCCCATGGAGAATATGTGACTCCAACTGTGACTGGCTGGCCCTTTGGAAGTACGTCCTCTCGTCGGGTGTGGATTGTTTAGGGTGGGCTGCACCGAGATCTCGGTAGCTTTTCCTCAACCCTTAAATCCACACCCATTCCAGTGCTCAGTGTTGCAAAGCAGATCTCACTTAACACCACTCAAGCTCTTTAAAGTGAAAAGCCATTAGTTCCTCTATTTTTCAGGGGCAGAAACAAAGGTATTTGAGAATCTTAAATGGGTAGCTCTACATGACAGTGTCAGAAAGGAGGCCGGAATCAGGTAAACTGGATGCTCACTTTAACACCTGAGGGAGGTGGGAGTAGTGTGAAGCCGTCCAATGAATCATGAATCCTGCCTTTGGACAACACTGCACGTAAAATGTGAGTCTTTGTCACTTAGTATCATGGCCTGCCTACTGAAAAAAAAGTACTCTTCAGTATTATATGCTGAACTTAGTCTCGATTTTTTAAAGCCGGGAGATCAGAGTATAATCAGGAACCAGCTGCAATTGTAATTATCCCTCCCAATATAATTTAGTACATATTAGCAAGTGTCAAATTACTACTACTTCTTAAATGAATAAAACCTGATTGCACTGTCCTGATGACTCGAATGCATATTCCTGTTGGGGAACAAAGAAATATAAAAGCATGTGACATATTTATAAAGTACTGAAGGGGCTACTTAAGCTATCACCAGTTACTAGAGCCCAGGCAATGTCATAAAATCTTAGAATGGTTTTCCAAGATGGCCAACCAATGGCCGGGGCAGCTTGAGACCCACGCCATGAGAGGGAGCCCACCCCTAGCACTATTAATGACATTCTGCTATACTTGCAAACAGGAGCCTGTCATAACTGTATTCAGACAGGCTTCACTCAGCAACTGATGGAAACAGATGCAGAGAGCCAAAGCCAAACACTGAGTGGAGAATCCTGTGGACATGGGGAAGGATTGAAAGACCCAAAAGCATCAAGGACTCAAGGAAACGTACAGAATCAACTACCCTGGGCCAATAGGGGCTCATAGAGACTGAACTGCCAACCAGAGAGCATGCGTGGAATGGACCAAAGTCCTCTGCACATACGTAACTGTTATGCAACTGTATCTTCATGTGGGACTCCTAAAGCAGGAACAGGGGTCTCTGACTACACTGCCTGCCTTTGGATCCCTTTCCCCTAACTGAGCTGCCATGTCTAACCTCAAAAGTAGAAGATGCACCTAGTCTTATAGCAACTTGATATGCCAAGGCTGGCTGATATCCATGGGAGGCTTCCCCTTTTCTCAGGAGAAAGGCAGGAGGGATGGACTGGAAGGAGAAGAGGAAGGGGAAGCTGTGGTCAGGATGTAAAGTAAATAAGTAGTTTAATGAACTTAAAAAAAACCTTATTTTTATAGCAATTAAATAATTGCTGAACACAAAAGGGAAATGGTAAAATTCATATAAGAATGGCTAGTTATAAATATTGAATCACTGTAAGAATTCAGGTGTGAAAATGCCATTGTGATTCTGCTATTATTTAGGGCTTGGTGGCATGACTTTATCTCAGCACCTGTAAGGAAGAAGCAGGAGCATCTCTGTGAGTTCAAAGATAGCGTAGTCTATATAGTGAGTCCCAGGCCAGCTAAGGCTACGTAGTGAGTCCCAGTCTTAAACAAACAAACAAACAAACAAACAAAAAAAAAAAAAAAGGAAAAAAGAGAAGATACCAAAAGACAGCACCAGATCTCATTATAGATGGTTGTGAGCCACCACCTGGTTGCTAGGAATTGAACTCAGAACCTTTGGAAATACAGCCTTAACCTCCTAACTCTTAACAGCCTTATCTTTTAACCTCTAAGTTACTTCTCCAGCCCCCACCTGAACCTTTCTTATGGCCTCTGCAATGGTATGTTTATATTCTGACATTAACAATCAACATGAACTCAAGGTTTTGGGATTTTCGGTTTGGGTTTGGGTTTGTGTGTGTGTGCATATTTTTTGTTGTTGTTTTGTTTTCTCTCATCTGTTAAAAGGGAAAAAGAGAATAAAGATTGCATAAAAATGCCTAGCCCGGAACAGATCTAACAGTGCTTGGCTTTGCAGCGGCTTCATCCTTCCAAGGTCAGAACATGCCAGCTCAATAGAGCAACACAAGATGCACGGGAGACTGCACAGCTTTTTTTTTTTTTTTTGAACCAGAAGATTTGTTCCAAATGGGAGCAGGTCACATTGCTGCCCACATGGCTCTTGTGACGACTAATGAACTCCCACAATTAAACAACCACAACTGAGTAAGAGAGAGAGATGGGAAAAGACACAGGTGCTCACCTCCTCTGTAACACTAAGCAAGAAGTCTGGTTTTAAACTTGGCACAAATGAGAAGTCATACCGGAAGAGGCTGATGAACACAAAATGAGAAGGAACCAGTTAAATATCAAGCAGCCTAGAGGACGAAAACAAGATGCAAACGGGGCAAAGGGGCAAGGTTCTTGATTAAACTGTTCCTCTCAGAACAAATCAATGTGAAAAGGCAAATGACCCAGTAGAAAATCAGGCTAAAGGTCTCCACCAGCCTCTGTTCAAGTTGCTGATGAGACCAAAAATGTCCATGAGCCACGATGAACAGAGAACCTGGGGCTGGGCTTGGAGGAACTGAGACGGGAGAGAAGCAAAAGAAGGTGGAACCGTCCCACTCAAAGCCCGCATCAATGGAAAGAAAGCAAGTGCGCGGATGCTTACAAGTGAACGCATTTTTGTTGATGAGCAAAGCAAGCAAATAAATAAGAGACCTGAGGGGCCAAGGGATGGCTCAGTCAGTAAACTTTTTGCCAGGCAAGCTTGAAAATGTGAGTTCCCATCCCCAGCACCCACGTAAAATGCCAAGTGGGGTCACACATGTTTGCAGTTCCAGCACTGGGGAAGCAGAGGCTCGTGGACCCTGCAGTTTGCTGGCCTGACTGAATAGGCGATCTCAGCTTCAATGGAGACCATGTCTGGTTTTGGGGGAACAACTGAGGAAGACACCTAGCCTTAACTTCTGGCCTCCACAAGCATGTACACAAATTAATTAACTAGTTAGTTAGTTAGTTACGAGATGAATTTTTTTTTAAACTGAGTATGAGAACAAGCGATAGAAACCGTACAGATGGCTTAGGGAAGGGTCCCCAAAAGTAGTAATTCCAAGACTATCTGATTTTCCAGCTAAGAATGCTAGGCCTGAGCTCTGGTTTCTCATCCCCTAAACGGCCATCCTTGCCTGACGGGTATAAGTGATGGTACAGGAAAACTACCCAACTAGACGGCTCTGTGGGCAGAAGGAAGTACTTACTGGGAATCAAACTGCCAAGGCCATCTCCAGGAAGGCAGGCCACAGACAAAGTAGATTTCACGCCACAGTCAGCAGAGTGGGGATATGAGCTTATCCGAGCTGTCTGGAACTAGCTGCCCTGGCCAAAGGTAACTGGCCTTTGGGGAAACGTTAAGGGGGGTTCTAGGGGATTAAGGGAAATACCTGGTGAATTTAAGGGCCGTTAGGGACCTGCTTTTCTTGAAAACGGAAATCTTTAGGCTTGTTCACCCAGCCAAAGTCCTTTGGTTGAGGACAATGTCACCAGCGCTGACATTCTGGGAGAAGAGGGGTTTTAGACTTACCAGCTGTATATGAGGGTGTGACTGAAACCCAAATCCAGACACTAATCCCTTCTGGTGAACACCTCTGGAACCAGATGTCTGGATCTTCATGATAGAAACGGATTACA